>NW_022631129.1:283416-579424 GCF_010015895.1 Lontra canadensis | reverse complement strand
GAAAAGAAAAGAAAAGAAAAGAAAAGAAAAGAAAAGAAAAGAAAAGAAAAGAAAACCTTCCTAACCAAGAAATAAAGAATACTACATAGTGATGAGCTTCTTGCTTCAAGGAAATAGTAAGTTCTCAAATTAAAAGAAACTAACAGGGGTGACTGGGTGGCTCAGTCGGTTCAGGAAATCTTGATTTCAGCTCAGGTCATAGTCTCAAGGTCATGAGATCGAGCCCTGTGTCAGGCTCCATGCTGGGTGTGGAGCTTGCTTAAGATTCCCTCTCTTCCTCTCCTTCTGCACCAGCTGGCTCACTCACTCTCAAATAAATAAATGGAACTAATAAATACCTAAAACAGCTTCAGAAAGGCCAATGTATTTTATACCAGTTTATGAAATGAAGCTCATATAATGTTGTGATTTATTCTATCTGACTCTCAAGTAACAACAGAGTGATGTATTTCCGGATGGAAGGGTACACAGAAGCTGAGGTAGGGGAGGTGTAGAGTTCAGTAACAGTGCTAACAAAAAACATTCTCATTAAAAATGCTGTTTCAGGGGCACCTCGGTGGCTCTGTCTGTTAAACATCCGACTCTTGGTTTCTGCTCAGGTCATGATCTCAGGGCCGTGGGACAGAACCCCATGCTCAGCAGGGAGTCTGCTTGGGATTCTCTCTTTTTCTCTCTCTCCCTCACTGGCACACAAGCATGTGCCCTTTTTCTCTCTCTCTCTAATAAATAAATAGAATCTTTTTTTAAAAAATGCTGTTACAGGGGCACCTGGGTGGCTCAGTGGGTTAAGCCTCTGCCTTCGGCACGGTTCATGATCCCAGGGTCCTGGGATGGAGCCCCACTTTGGGCTCTCTGCTCAGCAGGGAGCCTGCTTCCCCCGCTCTCTCTGCCTGCCTCTCTGCCTATTTGTGATCTCTGTCAAATAAAATTAAAAAAAAAAAATGCTGTTACAAATGCAAAGCAAAAACAAATCTGCAGAGTTTCTACTTCCATGAATGGCGAATCTGGAAAATCACCTAGCCCTCCCATTGAGGACAACTAGAAGAGGCAGACAAAACATTTAAAGATGAATAAATCTTGAAAGTATCAGAAATAACAAGATGGCAAAGAATTATGAGGCCAGAATCTGAAGAAAGCTAAGATGAATAAAGAGGTCTAGTTGAGCAATGCCACATATCTGAGGCTACTCTTCCCTGATGGTAACTGTCAGCAAGAAAAGCCTCCAAAAAACAAAACAAAACAAACTACTTTGAAAGGCTGGTGGGGAGGGGGGACCAAGAACTGGAGTTCAGAGCCTACCAAAAGAGAAGGACAGAGCCATAAAAAACCCCATACTTTGGGTTGGGATCCCAATAGGAAAAACCTCAACAGGAAGGGTTAACTATGCAGTGCCGTTTTTACAGATTATAGCTTAGCATGAAATCATCTAAGTCAATGAAACTGGACTGAGATGAACCCAGATAATTACTTACCCCAACTACCTAGAAGACCAACCCTCCCTCCTCCAATCTCTGGAGAATAATATCTTAGGCCTCAAATGGATGCAAGAAATAATTTTGTAAATTTAATGTAAATTTTGTAAATATAATGTCTAGTACATAATGGCATATGAGACTAGAAAACTTTTTTAGTCAAAAAAAAGTACCAGAAATAACAGACAATAGAAAAAGATCCACTGAGTCTCCAGATATTAGAGCTGTAATACACATGTTTTAAAACCACCATTAGTTGTTTGAAAAGATAAGACACTGAGTATTTCAGAAGAGAATTAGAAACTATTTTCAAAAACAGATTAAAACTATTAAATAGAGTAATTAAAATTAAGAATTCAATGAATAGGTTTACTAGCAGACTACACTCAGATGAAAAGAGAATTACTAAACAATATTTAGAATGAAAAACCAAGGAGCAAAAGCTTAGAAAACATAAATGAGAAGGTGAAAGACTTACAGGATACAGAGAAAGTCTGACACAGGTGAGAGAAGTCCCCAAAATAGAAGAGATAATAGGACACAGACAATATTGGAAGACATACTGACTGACTGAAAAATTTCCAAAACTAGCAAAAGATATCAAGCCACAGATTTACAAAGTCCTGCTTTTGAAAGTTGCTGAGAGTAGATCTTAAATATTCTTACTTACCCAACACACACACACACACACACACACACGTGAGGTGATGGATTTGTTAACCAACCAACTAACCTCATTGTGGTAATTATTTTGCAATATATATATACCAAATCATTACACTGTACATCTTAAGCTTATACAATGTCATATGTCAATTAATAAAGAAAATAAAAATAACAAGTCCTGCTAACCCCAAAGAAGATAAATAAAAAGAAACACATTTCTATGCACATGTAAAATTTGTGTAAGATAAAAACAAAAAAAAAAAGTATCTCAAAAACAGACAGAGGAAATACAAAAATCGATTGGCTTTAATGGAACAATAACTATACTTACAGCTGACTTCAACAGAAATAAACTGAATTACAATGGAACACTATTTTTTAAAAAATATTTTATTTACTTATTTGACAGAGAGAGAGAGATCACAAGTAGGCAGAGAGGCAGGCAGAGGCGGGGGGAAGCAGGCTCCCTGCTGAGCAGAGAGCCCGAGGCAGGGCTCTATCCCAGGACCCTGAGATCATGACCTGAGCTGAAGGCAGAGGCTTAACCCACTGAGCCACCCAGGTCCCCCTGAACACTATTTTTAAAGAAAATTCCTGCCAAAAATATTTTTCTAAAATGAAGAAGAAATAAGACATTTCAGACATACAAAAATGTAATTCATAACCACAGAGACGCATTAAGGAAACTATTAAGGGCTATTCTTCAGGTAAAAGAAAAATGATGACAGATAAAAAATGAAAGCTAGAGAAAAAAAATGAAAAAGTATGTGAAAAAAACTAAATAAATACTGGCTATATACAATAACAATACTATGTCTTATATGGTTAAAATGTGTATTATAAAATTGTAAAACAATAAAAACATGATAATTTTTTTTAAGTTTTTATTTATTTATTTGAGAGAGAGAGAGTGAGAGAGAGCATGAGAGGGGAGCAGGTCAGAGGGAGAAGCAGACTCCCAATGGAGCTGGGAGCCCCAAGCGGGACTTGATCCTGAGACTCCAGGATCATGGCCTGAGCTGAAGGCAGTTGCTTAACCAACTGAGCCACCCAGGTGCCCTAAAAACATGATAATTTAAATCAGAATTGTGGAGACCAAGAAAAATTAAGGCCATCCCACCTCAGGTTTAGCCTTAGCATAAGTACAGCCATCTTAGCTCCGGCAGCCATCCCAGACCCCTGCGCCCAAGTGTTGAACTTTCCCCTACTTTACTTTAGTTCCAGAAACCCCCACCCTCCTTTAGTAAACAGGAAGCCCCACACTGCTTTGGTTCCAGAAACCCCCACCCTGCTTTTAGTAAAGGAATCCCCGCCCTGCTTTAGTAACAGGAACCCATAAATACCCCTGCCTTAACTAAGCTTGGGGTCCAAGTCCCTACTCCACTGAGTCCGGTATACTTGGCCCCAAGCATAAGCTTGTCAAATAAACCCTCGTGTGATTGCATCGGTGTTGGCTCCTTGGTGGTCTCTCGGATGTGACTCCCGGGCATAACAGAATGAGGCTAGATAAAGTTAAAGGGATCTAAAGTCCTTGCATTGCTTAGGAGAGAGTAAATTACTAAATAATATTAGATTTTGAGAAGTCAAAATAGATTTTTTAATATTCTAACTACTAATACTGTAAGTGTGCACAACATATACACTTATATAGATGAAATATATACTAAGAATGTGTGTAACTTCTAAGCCAAAAAGGGGAGGGCAGGTGTTAATTAAAAAAAACATCAGTCCAAAGAAAGATAGAATATAGAAAGAGGAGGGACAAATAAAAAACACTGAGAAGTGGTCAATGTAAATAAAAATACAACAGAAATTGCCTGAAATACCTAAATGATCCATATAAAAGACAAACATCATCATATTGGAATTTCAAAAAACTATTTACAACTTATAAGAAATATATCAAAAATATAGGAACACAGAATGGTTCAGAGTGAAAAGCCAGAAAAAGAGATACACCAAGGGGCATCTGGGTGGCTCAATCTTTTAAGTGTCCAACTCACTCTTGATTTTGGCTCAGGTCTCGATTTCAGGGTCCTGGAATTAAGCCCAGTGTCAGGCTCTGGGCTCAGCAGGGAGTCTGCTTCAGATTTTCTCTAATTCTCCCTTTGTCCCTCCCCCTTCACATGTGCTCCCTTCTCTTTCTCTGTTTCTCTCTCTCAAATAAATAAATCTTTAAAAATAGTAAATAAATAAAGATACACTAAGCAAACACTAACTTTGCCACAGAACTGCAATAGATATTTTTTTAGGTGCACATAAAACATTTATAAAATCCTATCATATACTAAGTTATATGATCAAACACAAGTTTCAAAAACTGTCAAAGGTCAATCAGGATACATACTCTGAATACAATGCAGAAACCAGTAAAAATACTGAAATGTTTGAAAACTTGAAAACTATACAATACAAAATAATACCAAAAAATACAAAAAATAATAAAATACAAAAAAAATTCCATTATTTTTATATATAATTAAGTATATAATTAAAAATAATTTTAAAACTACTTTAAAATAAATAATGAACTATCACTATACAGCAGTATTGCAGGATACAGATTAAGCCTTGCTTAAAAGCAAATCTAAAATTTTTTTAAGATTATATATTAGAAAAGACAAGAGTGAGATAAGCATTAATCTCAAGAAGATGAGGGAATCAACCTAAATCCAAATTCCACAGGAAAAAGAAAGAAATAATAAAGATATGAGAAATGGCAAAAAAGCGAAAACTTGTCTCTTTGAAAAGACTAATTAAACTAGGGGTACCTGGTGGCTCAGTGGGTTAAAGCCTCTACCTCCGGCTCAGGACATGATCCCAGGGTCCTGGGATCGAGCCCCGCATCGGGCTCTCTGCTCAGCAGGGAGCCTGTTTCCTCCTCTCTCTCTGCCTGCCTCTCTGACTACTTGTGATCTCTCTGTCTCTGTCAAATAAATAAATAAATAAAATTTTTAAAAAAAAGACTAACTAAACTGATAAAACCATGGCAGTCCAATCAAGACAATAAAATAAATTACTCTAAGTTAGTCTTGAAAGGTAGATAATTCTAGACTCTACAAGTCACCCACATAAGAAAATACTACAAATTAGAACTAGATAGGAACTTCCTCAACATGAGAAAGTCTATTTATGAAAAACCCACAGCTGGGCTGCCTGGGTGGCTCAGTGGGTTAAGCCTCTGCCTTCAGCTCAGGTCATGATCTCAGGGTCCTGGGATTGAGTCCCACATTGGGCTCTCTGCTAGGCAGGGACCCTGCTTCCTCCTCTCTCTCTCTCTCTCTCTGCTTGTGATCTCTCTCTGTCAAATAAAATCTTAAAAAAATAAAAAATAAAAAATACCCCACAGCTAACCTTATACTCAATAGTGAAAGAGTAAAAGCTTTTACCCTACATTCAGGAGCAAGACAAGGATGCCCACCCTTTCTACTTCTATTCCACTTAGTCCTGGAAGAACTAGCTAAAGCAGGAAAAAGTAATATAAGACATCCAAATTTGAGAAGCAAAACCATCTTGGTTCATAGATAATGTGATCTTATATGTGGAAAACCCAAAGGAAACCACACACAAAAAAACTGTAGGAGACAATAAATAAAACTCAGCCAAGCTGCTGGATATTAATTCAACATACAAAATGTGTTCAAAGTATAGTGTATATTTCCATATACTAGCAACAAACATACCAAAAGGGAAATTAAGAATTCCATTTAATATGGCATAAAAAAGGGGTGTCTGGGTGGCCCAGATGGTTAAGTGTCTGCCTTCAGCTCAGGTCATGATCCCCACGTCCTGGGATAGAGCCCAGCTTTGGGCTCCCTGCTCAGTGGGGAGCCTGCTTCTCCCTCTCCTTGCAGCTCCCCTTGCTTGTGCTCTCTTTCTCTGTCAAATAAATAAATAAATAAATAAAATCTTTACAATAAAAAGTATGGCATAAAAAATACTTAGAAATAAATTTAATCAAGAAGCCACAGGACTTGAATACTGAAAAATCAAAAAACATTGCTGAATGAAAAATTGCTGAAAGGTCTAAGTAAACAGAAAACACATCCCTTGTGCATGGACTGGAAAACTTAGTATTATTAAAATGACAATTATGCCCAAATCAATACACAAATTCAGTGTAATTCCTATAAAACAACTGCTTACCAAAGTACAAAAATTGATCCCCACATTTATATTGAATTTCAAAGGATACCAAATAGTCAAATCAATCTTGTAAAACAAGAACACATTTGGAGGATTCACACTTCCCAATACCAAAACTTACTAGGAAGCTAACATAATCACAATGTATGGTTTACTACTGAAATGAGAATAGGCAAATAGACAAATAGAACAGAACTGGGAGCCTAAAAATAAACTCTCACATCAAGGGTCAACTGATTTTCAAAAAGGGTGCCAAGACTATCATTGGTGAAAGGACAGTCTTTTCGATAAGTAGTGATGGGAAACTGGATGCACACATGTAAAAGAATGAAATTGAACTCTTAACTATACCATGTACAAAAATTAACTCAAAATGGATCAAAACCTAAGTTCAAGAGCTAAAACTATACCCTCTTAGAAAGAAAAACAGGTGCTAGACTTCTGGACTTTTGAATTAGCAATGTACACCGAAAGCAAATATGTCACCAAATGCACAGGCAACAAAAGAAACAATAGATTAAATGGACTTCATTAAAATTAAAAATTTACGCATCATTGAATCCCATCAAGAAAGTGAAACGACAACCCAAAGAATGGGATGAGGTATTTGCAAATCTCCTGATAGGGTTCAATTTGCAGAATATTTAAAAATTCTTTTTTTCTTTCTTTTTTTTTTTAAGATTTTATTCATTCCTTTGAGAGACAGTGCAAGTGAGAGAGCACAAGCCCAAGGAGCAGCAGACTCCCCACTGAGCGGGGGCGGGAGGTGAGGAAGAGGACATGACGTGTGACCTAAGCCAGCCAAAGGCAGCTAAATAAGTGAGCCACCCAAGGCACCTCTTAAGGAATTTCTAAGACTCAACATCAAAAGTTTAAAAATGGCGAAAGGACTTTAAAAGACATATATCCCCAAAAGATACACAAATGGCCAAAATGACATGAAAAGAGGTTCAATGTCATTTGTCATTAGGGAAACTGAGATGAAAATCACAAGATAATACTTCTCACCCATTAGAATGACTGAAATTTTAAAAAAATGAAACATAACAAGAGTTGGTGAGGACATGGGGAAATTGGAACCCTTATATACTGCTCGTGGGAGTGCTCGCTTTGGCAGCACATATACTGCTGGTGGGAATATAAAATGTTTTCCACTGTGGAAAACATTTTGGAGTTTCCTCAAAGAACTACCATATGACCCCATAATTTCACTCCCAATTTTAAAAATAAGAACTCAAACAGATCTGTACACCAATGTTCACACTAACATTATTCATAATAGCTGAAAGGTAGAAACGATCCAAATGTCCATTAATAGATGAACAAACAATATGTGGTATATATGAAGTATTACTCAGCCATAAAAAAAAATGAAGTTCTGACACATGCTACCACCTGGAAAAAACCCTGGAAACATAATCCTAAGTAAAATAAGCCAGACACAAAAAGGAGAATTTTGGTTCCACCTATACGTGGTACCTGGTGTTATGAAATTCATGGAGACAGGAAGCCAATTCCCAGGGACTGGGGGGCAGGAAGAATGGGGAATTATCACTTAATGTTACAGAGTTTCTGTTCGGAGTGGTGAAAAGTTTTGGAAATAGACAGTGGAGATGGCTGTGCAACATTCTCTGAATTGTATACTTCAAAGAGATTAAAATGGCAAATTTTATGTTGTACATATTCTGCCACAATAAAGATACACATCTATCCAGTGCCACACTCCATGCAACAAAACATTAGTTTCTTGAGACCCTTTTAATGTTATTTACGGAAATACAAGCAAACAAACCCTGTTATTCTAGTTCCTGTAGTCCCTCATTGCTTGAAAAAAAAAGATAGCAAGTTTTCAAGTATGTGCACCTCTCTTCTTTCACTGCATATACTGTGCAGTTTTCACCACATAAAGATGAACTTTAAAGAGCAAACTAAATAACATACGTGTGCACAATAATGATTTCATTAATAATATTTTAATGAAAATGAGCATAACCATTAAATCATACCTGGTTCATTTATTCTGCCAAATGTATGCCTAGTGTTGTGTTTTCTGGTCTTGAAACATGTTTCACAAAAATCAAAGTCATCACAGTTTCTGCATTTGAATCTAGATCCATTGATAGGAAACATCTGACAGCCATCACACCTATTTGTAAAACAACCATTGGGTTGACAAGAAAAAGATAATGTCATTTATTAAATTAAGGCAATTTATTAAATTTAATTCCAAAGAAAACTATTCCTCCCAAACAAATCCAGCAATATGAAAATTAACTCACGTAACCCCAGGATGAACACTAGGCACCAACTCCATTTCTGACAACAGCCCAGTCCAGTGAGACTGCTGAGGAAAGTCGACAATGACATCTTTTCCATTTGCACTGAAAGCTAGGACACAATAGAAATTGCTCAAACATCTTGGTCACCAATAAAAACCTACTGTTAAAATTTAAACTATACCTAATCATGTGATAATTATACTGTAGCTATTTATGTTTTTCAAAGAATGCTTCTCTTTGAGAGACACATACTAAGATACGTATGGATGAACAAACACATGATATATTTTGATTAGCTTCAAAATAATCAAGGGAGGGAATCATGGATGAAACAAGTTTGGCCAGGGGTTGACAACTATTACAGCCAGGTGATGGACACAAGGAGGTTCATTATGCTATATTCCCTACCCTTGCATATGTTTGAAATTTTCCACAATAAGTTTGTTTCTTTGATTTTAATTACATCAAATCAAAAACTCCATTTAGTACCTTAGGAAATACAAGTCACAATAATAACATTAAAAGATCTCTTGTCCTTTGGTGAGAATACTTTGCTACTCAGACATTAGATTCTGAACCAAGTTCTTATTTATAAAATTTATCTGTGTTTTGACTTACAAAGCTTTTAAGAACTTCTTAAGTAAAGAAAAATGTTAAACTAAAGTAAAATGTTAAATAAACTATTTGTTCTTACGTAACCTGAGACATTCTAACACTCCCACACACTGGGGAAGCACCACCATTATAGCCATTTCTAATCTAAGCTCTTCAACAGTAAGAGAGTTTTGTATAAGGTTCAAACATAAATGAAACAGATCTCTTTATGGTCTTAAAAGACTTTAAAGATAAAATAAAATCACATGCATTTTTAATTACTTCTCATGCAATTGTTAAAATGGACATAGGATACCTTTTAAAGTATACCATGTGTTTGATTTGAAATCTCAATAATATCACATTAAATATAAACTGAAAAGAATTTTATGTTTCCAGTCCTTAACTCACATCATTTGCACATTTCCATTTCTTAAATTTAGTCCTAAATTTTATTATAGCAGAGAGAGAGAGAGAAATAGTCCCCAACTGAGGGAGTTGGCCAGACACTCACATACAGGCCGTTTGGCAGAATGACAGAACAAGTTTACAGAACACCAACATAAACAAGTTTCCCCTATAACTGTGATAAATCAAGACAAAAGCAAAACCACTCTTTAGTCAGTCTGATCAAGTTAAAATCTAATCCAAACCACAAACACGACCAGACACCCTCCCCAACCCCCCACTTCTCGCATCCTGTTTAGTATGAACAACTGCTTCCTTGCCAATCATTAACTCCATCCTAGCTCCATTTTTTTCCCGTTTTACAGATTAATATTTATTAAGACACCCATTCTTAGAATTATCCCACTCCTTTGAACCCTTCCCAAAATATCCAACACAAACCCCATTCATTGTCCTTTGTTATACCCACTTATGTAGACACCCCATTTTCCAGGGCATGCATCCTCCTCAGTGGTAATGAGTTAATAAACCTGACTCTGTTCAATTACAGGTGTGTTCCTGGTCTAGAGAGCACTGACAAGCAAAAAAAAAAAAAAAGAAAGCTATTCATATATCATAGATTTTCTTCATACTTGTTTTTCTTGCCCTTGAATGAAAAAAAAATCACTTTATTACATTAGCTGATGAAAAACTAACATCTGGAATTTTGCTGTATGGTTTATATTACCTTTCACAACCCCCACACTTTGATGAGTCACAGATCCCCACTTGTATTTTGGTGTGGTGACTGAGGCTTTGACACGAACTTTATCACCAATCTTTATGTGAGAAGGAGAACTTGGTGGAGGGTAGCCTAGGGATTACAATAATAAGTGAACCATAGTTAGTATTTATTCCTGAGAACTCTGTCTCTACTTAAGAAAAAGCAAAAGAACTTACTTAAGAATGTGCTCACCTATAAGTTCCACATGAATATACCTAACCCAGTAGGTGCCTCCTTTCTGCTGCCAATCACACTGCACATTAAGGTCATGTAGTCCATCTCTATCCAATTTGATAACTTTGCCCACATCTCCTTCACACACTTCTTCATATGTTCGACAGCATCTAACCATCATTCCTACCTAAGATTAAAATTAAAATAAAAATCCAATCCAGTGTATATAAAATGAACAACTCTAAGTAGCACTATTCTAAGAAAGGATTTCCTTTAGCACCCAGAGTATACTCTCAAAATCATTTTATACTAAATGAAACCAGGGCTTTTTAGAAAACTGGCTGGCTCAACGTCTGGGGCAAGAAACACATAAGATGCACATGGATTAACTCATGCCATAAAGCAACGGAGCTCTCAAAGATCAAAGTGTTCACTCAAAAGAACAATCTGATCACTAGGAATAATGGCTGAAACACATCAAATACATATCAGCCAATAAATTCATCTCAATGATAACAAGCAAAGTTTTTTGGTCACCTTTGTAAGGTCCATGGCACCAATTCACCATTCTGAAAATTGATAAAGCAAAACAGAAATAAAAATAAAACAAGCACTTATTCTGCCTTTCCTATATACACTGTATTATAAAGAGTAACTAGAGTTGATTTAAAGAGTTCTTCCAAGAATAAACCCCAGCTAATAAATTTGGAAGGCATGACAAAGTTAGAAAATCACTACTGCGCAAGCCCTCGTGATGACACGAATGACTATCAAAGCACCAAAATGAACAAGAGAAACTCTTTAACAGATGGATATAGACTAACATGACCTAACCAACAACACTGCATGCTGGTCCATATGATGCATTCATGCCTAAGATAATGCCTGAGCCCAACAGCTTCCCCTAACCCCACCAAAGCTTATCCTGACTTTACAGGAAACGCAGAGGAAGGAGGAAGATATGATCCAACCAAGTTTAGCCACAAATAAATGACATGAAAAAAAAAAAAAAAAAAGGAGGGGAAAACTGTTCCAGGTTAAAAGACACTTCAGAAAGACATCACCCAAATTTAAGGTGTATGACCTTGATTGTATCCAAATTCACAAACATTACTGTCTTAAAAAGCAATTTCTGAGAAAATAGGAAATCCGAGCAAGCTCTGGATATATGACGGTATTACAGAATTATTGTTTATTTTGTTACCTAATGTTAGGTAATAGTAATGTTGTTATGTTAAAAATAAATCCTTTATCAGGGTGCCTGGCTGGCACACCCAGTAAAGCATGCAACTCTTGATCTTGGAGTTCAAGCCCACACTAGGCATATAACTTACTTTAAAAAAACAATAAAGACAAATCCTTTATCTATTAGGAATACATTCTGACATATTTACAGATGAAATGAGATGATGTCTGGGATTTTCTCTGAAGTATACTAACCAGAAAAGAATTAAAACAAGAAAGCATTTAAGATGTATGAAGGACTACATAAAGCCTAACAAGATTTTAAAAATTACGTGGCAGTAAGAATGATGTAAGAAAAACAAGCAAAAATAGATTTTCTGAAGTATCCTAAATGGGGATAATTGAGAAGCACATGTCTCTATGCCACATCATTATGGACAAACCACCTTTTCCCCTCTAGCTCTGGTACCCCTTGTTCATCTTCTGTTCCTTTGTCCTCTTTGGTCCAGTGACAGTGGCCTCCCTGCTGTGCCCTCCCCCACCAGGCTTCTGACTTTCTAAGATGCTCGAACACTGCTGACTAGAAACCTGAGCAAAGCTCCAGGCTTTATTTACTCACCTGAATATTCTCTCTCACATACACAGCATAATCATCATTACTCAAGAAATCAGCTCGTTTTTTGTATGTCTGGCTCTCTGTTACAACAGCACCAGTAGACTACAAAAGATAAATATATTTTTTAATATATTAAAGTATGTGAAATATATTAAGTATGTGAAATCTTAAATATTAAAAAATAAAGTCTGAAATATTATGCTGTATTTTCACTATAAAATTTTTCATTTTAAAAATATTTTAAAATACAGTAAACAGAATGAATATGAAAAGATAAAAGAAAATTTCTGAGACATTTCTAAATTAATCCCATGAAATGATTTACTTAAATCAGAAAGTCACTGTGTCATAAAAAACATGTCTAACCAATATCATTAGGTGTTGGAACAAGGGTCTGCTTTAAAGCTAAAGTAATTAAGGCACAGAAAACCCAATCAACACTTAGCAGCTTCATTATGTGCATGGCCAAACTGCAGAGAGGCCCCATGGGACAGTACACAGGAAACCCAGAGCACAGATCAGGTTGACACAAGAGGTGGGGCAACCACATAGGAGGCACTGACCACAGCATAGGCCGAGTCGTCCACATCCTCTACCACCTCCTCATCTGAACATTCTTCAGACCCTGTGTCTACATCTGAGAGATCTGTGACCTGCACATCAGCATGGTCCAGCAGCCACCCAACCAAGGCCTCCACACCTACAAGCAAGCACAGATAGCACACCCACAGTGAGGATCCACAGCATCAGCCTGCCTGCAGGCTGCTGCTGTTACCATTTCAAGGTAAACCTACAAACAAATGTGTGTGAAGCACCCACAAAAGAAAACAAGATACCTGGCAAGCCAGCAGCATTCCCAGAGGCACCGGTGAGTGACTTCAGTGCAAACTCTATGTTCCTTCTAGGAAATCCCATTTCCATAAGCTGAACCACAATAGGCAGAGCAGGGGCAGGTGACTGTTTGCGCTTCTTTGCTCTGACAGGGCGAACATGCTGCACAGGGACAGGTGTTGTGGCCTCACTGGAGCTACAGTCTTCAAACACTGGGCTTGACGGGTGAGTAGACTCCACAGCCAAACACTGACATACAGCCAGAGCTGCAGCCTGGACAAATGAGAGTGGAGCTGGGAGGTTTATAAAAGTCAAAAGACTGGGGTGCCTGGCTGGCTCAACTGGTAGAGCATGCAGTTCTGGATCTTGGGGTTGTGAGTTCAAGCCCCACCTTGGCTTGAAGTAGAGCCTACTTTAAGAAAATAAAAAGTATTTTTTAAGAAAAGTCAAGATACTTAAGCAGCCTGAGAAAATGGAAATTACAAGCTTCTGCTATGAAATGCAGTACAGAAGTATAGGAAACTCAGACTTACATGTGTTATTTTTAAATGAATGGATCAAACTGTTAACAAACAACAAAGACAACTTTCATAGTTTAATGCAACAGAAAGATGTGATGGTCAAATAACTCCTGCTTCAGCATACACAGTGTCCAGTAAATTAGCCAATTATCAGTGCCCATTAAAGAAAACTTCACAGCCACTCTATTAGGAAACAAGGTGAGCAAATTAAATGCAGAGTGAGTGGGGCTGGATGGGAAGGAAGGAGTCCCTTCCATGCCCATGACCAGGCAGCGTCCACACTCTCTTGTTCTTTTCCTCTTTTCCTCTGTAAGATAAGCCAGAGATGACATGGGATTCTCTCATGAACCATCAAGTCAACTCTCAACAATTCACAGGTAAAAGAACCACTCTGAGAGTTAAACATGGTATAAAAAATAAGGTAAATAAAAAAAATACGGGGAAACAGATTACAATCAATCAATGAACATATGCATTGCTGGGGTCTATAGTTGGGACTCCCTATCTCCAGCACACATAACCCTTTCCCTGAACTACCTGAAACTCGATGCTCCTCATCTCCAGTTACTCTCATAGGGCCTAGGATTTGCTATATATATATATTTTTAAACTGAGCATGTGAGGAAGAAATTTAGAAGAAATCGAGGACTCCCTTAAGCCTTTCAGTGCTTAGGAAGTGTCAAAAACCAAAGGTTTGCTGTGAAGTGTGAATAATTCAGAAGTGACAGGCTTCATCCTAAAAGCTTACAGTTCTGAACCAGACTGAGTTAGAAGTTCTGGTAAGACTCAGGGTGCACTGGATTAAGTCTCTACAAATAATAACTATGAACCCTGAACAAAATATTTTCAAAAACTGTCTGAAGGTCCTAGGGAGCAGCCTAAGCAATCAAAACTGGAAAAGGTACATCCCTTGACCACAAGGGAAACCAGCACACAAGCTGACAGGGCAGTGTGTATTGGACTACAGTCAGAGGCTGGAATTCAGTCCTACCAGAGCAACTAGAAGTGAGGGAGAAATCATAAAATGTGCATATAGACTACCCAAATTACTGATTCCAAAACTAAGCATTTGTGAGACCCTGAAGAACCTAGCAAAAAGGAAATGCTGGAAGACTAGAGGGATTCAACAGCTAAATATACATACAGTAATATTCATAAATATACATACAGTAAAAAAAATATAGAGTGAAAAGATAAGAACTGTCAGGAAAGCTTTATAGAACTCTAAAATAAGGATCCAAATGGAAATGTAAGATCTGAAAATGCAAAATAAAGAATTTTTTAGATGGCTTACAGCAGATTTAGACCCAATGAAGCGGAACAACCTGACCCTGAAAACAGATACATTTATAATTAGCCAAGCTGATTAACCAAAAGAAAGACCTTCGAACAAAGAGAATCACATTAATAATCTTTCTTACCAAAGAACAAAATGAGAACAGAACAGACAAAAGGGTTAACAAGTTTCCAAATTTGGTGGTGGTGGTGGGGGGGATATCAAGCCAAAGATGCAGATAACTTAAACGCACCCCAAGAGGATGGGGCAAAAAATACATACACATCGTAGTCAAATTGCAGAAAACAAAACAAAACAAAATAAAAAACAAACAAAAAAATCATGAAATATTAAGTGCAGCCAAAGGGGGGTTAAAAGGCATTTCATACAGAACAGTAAGAATGACAGTTGGGGGCACCTGGGTGCTTCAGTTAAGTGTGTGCCTTCAACTCAGGTCTTGATCTCAGGGTCCCAGGATGGAGCTGGGCATCTGGCTCCCTGCTCAGCAGGGAGTCTACTTCTCCCTCTCCCTCTGCCCCTTCCCTCTACTTGTGCTTGCTCTCTCTCTCTCAGTCTCAAATAAATAAAATCTTTAAAAAGTAATCATAATAATCTAAAAAAAAGGATGATAGTTGAATTTCCATCAGAATCAATGGAGACAAAACAATGAAAGATCTCTCTTTATGGGGCACCTGGGAGGCTCAGTTAATTAAACGACTGCCTTCAGCTCAAGTCATGATCTCAGGATCCTGGGATCGAGCCCCATATTGGGCTCCCTACTCAGTGGGAAGACTGCTTCTCCCTCAACTTGTGCTGCTCTCTAGCTCATGCTTTCTCTCTCTCAAATAAATGAATACAATCTTTAAAAAAAAAAATCTCTCTTTGCTACAATAGTCCTTCTCAATTCTTAAAGGATAACTCCACACTTCCTTCTACATCTTTCCTTTTAACACTGGGCACCTCCCAATGTGATTGTTGCATTCTGCCCAATTCACTCTTCAATTGCTCTGTGTCCTCTTTTTATCTTTACAGGTGACTAGAAACGCTACCATACTGAGGCCACTTTAACCTGAACTCTCATCTTAGTTTTCAGACCTAACAAGCAGTTGGCATTCGGGCCATTTCAAAGAAGTCACTGCTCCTTACCCTCATGCCCAACATTTCTTGCCTTCTCTCTTCATATTCCACCTTCCTCACACCTGACTGCTGTCAGCTGTTGCATCAGATTGACCCAGCTGCTTCCTCACTCCCTCAACTCCCTGCAGTCTTGGTCTCTAAGGATTTCTATTAGGATGTGTTCCACCTGCCAAACTGAGCACTCGAGGTTTTGTTTTTGTCTTTGATGTTTTATCCAGAGTTTTTTACATATTATATAGAAAGAAGGATTTTCTTTTCTTTTTTTTTTTTTAAGATTTTATTTATTTGAGAGAGAGCATAACAGGGGGAGAAGCAAAGGAAGAGAGAGAAGCAGATTCCCCGCTCAGCAGGGAGCCTGATGCAGGCTTGATCCAGGACCCCGAGATCATGACCTGACCCAAAGTCAGACACTTAACTGACTAAGCTACCCAGGTGCCCCAAAAGAAGGATTTATAGAAACATCTAATTCTCCATGCTGCAGGCCATGAAAATCCACATTACTCTTAGACCTGGTCACATGTCATACTTCTATGGGAACCTACCCATAACCCCAGTGCCAAGTTACACCGTGCAGCACATGTGCTCTGCAACAGGGCAAAGACTGCACGCCTGGCAGCAACAGGGCATGGCCAAGAAAGCCTTTGAAGTGAGTGGAACAAACATGTCAGTGCAATATTCCTAGGTCTAATGGTGCTCCTTCAGTAATAGTATTTCCTAGAAAAAGATGACACCATAAATATTTGAGCATCTGATCCATGTTGAGTCTCATTAACTTTTTCAAATAATTCACACATATTCAAAATAAGGTTAAACTTTGACATGCCTGGGTGACTCAGTTCGTAAACCATCCAACTCTTGATTTCAGCTCAGTCATGAGCTCAGGGTTGTGAAATCAAACCCTGCATCAGACTCCATACCCAGTGCAGAGTCTGTTGTCCCTCTCCCTCCCCTGACGTGCTCTTGCTCTCTCTCAAATAAATAAATAAAATCTTTAAAAAAAAGAAATAATAAGGTTAAACTTCAACTCACCCATCCCCTAACTAGTATTATAATGCTCTATGACAAACATGGTTAAAGCCTAAATAGTCACAAGAATTATTCTGACATATCATTTAAAATTCAGAATATATCCTTAAGAAAACACATTATCTAGAAAAACTATTGTTTCCAATTTAATGTGCGAAATTAAAATTGCCAAGGCTGTTACTGTACCTCTAGCTCCTGTTTGTCAAATATGGCCTTCACTGGAGATGGCTGGGTGGCCGAGGCCAGTAACTGCTGCAAGAGGATCATTGGAGGCTGTGGCCCTTCAGGGGACATGTCCCCAAGGTCAGGGGATGCAGCTCCCCCATCATCTGAATTTAAAGAACAAAATACGAGTACATTATATTTTCAACTCCTAACATCAACTTATTATTAAAGATGATGCATTAAACATGTTAAACCAAATATGATCTCTACCTCTTCAAGCACGGGACCATCAAAATCGTCAAGGCTCAGATACCAAAAACTAGTTTCTAAAGAATTTTCCACTCCCTGCTTTTGGCATCTATCCTTTGTTAGTTCATGTGTCTATTCAGAGGGGAAAAAAAAAAAAGGCTATCTCCCAGATTTTTGCCTTTGGTCTAATTCTATACCTTCTCCTTCTTGGTGTACACTCATTGCTTCAAAAACTCACCTCCTTCCAGGGACACTCCCAAGTTCGTATTTTTAGCCCTCGCTTTTCCTGTTAACCCTGTTCACACCATAAATTGACACTAATTCCAAATATGTTACGTGGTCAGGGTAACATCTTTTTGTCTGTTTTAATCTGAGTAGCTTTGGGTCAAGAATTTAGCACTTCCTATTTGCCCCAGACCCTCTGAGCCCCACTGCCTCGAGCCCACTCACCATTTGCATTTGCTGGCAGGTTGGTGACAACTTCAACTAATCCTCTAGATAAGGAGTTGGAAAATCTTTCTCTTAAAGGGACAGAGAGTAAAGAGTTCAAGCTTACTGGCCACATGTCTATCACAGCTACTCAACTCTGCCACTACAGAATGAAAGCCAGCTAAGATGACATGTAAACAAATGGGCATGACTGTGTTCCCACAAACTTTGTAAAAACAGGTGGCCACGGTAATTTGTAAAGCCCTGCTCTACCGTCTGTCCCAACTGTCCCAAGCATGGGATAGTAACCCTGATTCAGTGCCTCCAGAGCTACTCATCAGGGTGACAGAGAACAGCCAAACCAATTCCCTGGGCTCTAGTTTCCTGATCTTCTACAATTGTGGATTATTGTTAAGGTCCCTACTGCCAAATACAGAATAAATCCACACTTTGATTTACCTGATACTCAGCACATTAAAATTAAATTCACAATACCCTTTTAAGATTAAGAAACAAAACACCCCAAACTCCACTGACTCCCTAATTTTTGTCAAAGGCACTCCCCTCTGCCCTCCCTGTAACTCAAGCTTAAAACATCAGCCATCTTTGACTTTTCACTGGTTTCCCATGTGGTTATCATCGAAAAGACTACATTGTCACAGCATCTACTGGAACCTTCTTTCCATTTTTCATACCTTCTCCCAGAATACACATTATCACTTGACACAAAAGCAATTTTCTAGTCTCCATGGCCTTCCTTTTTCAAATACTCCTATACCTCACTAGTAGATATCATCCTGAATATCAGTCCTTACCATGTGGGTCCTCACTGCAGGAGGACCCTAAGTCAGCATTAAGTTTCACTCTGGTATTCAAGGCATTCTATCACATGAATTCAGCTGAATTCTCCAGCTTTTGGCCCATGCTCATCAATAAACCCCAAGCTTCTTGCAAAAAGCAAAGCACTTCAACACTCACCCATATACTCACTGCTATGTCTGTGCCCCTACTGTCTCCTCCACCAGGATGCACCTTCCCCATCAGAAGCTGCCCTCCCCAGCCCTCAGGCACCAATGTCCCTAAGACACTTGTGGAACCGCAATTACACATTTCACAGTGCACTGGCATCATACCCTTCACAGAGCCATCCGCATTCATTTTCTCTTTTCACTCTGACCCCAGAGAGTTTGGGATCACAAATAAAGACTATCTTACTCCCCATAATACTTTAGCACATGTCTTTTAATAGTAGATGATCAAAAAAATATTTCATAACTTTGGGGTTTTTTAATTCAAAGTGATATAAGGTTATTCTAGAAAACTGAAGTAATACAGGAAAGTACAAAGCAAATAAAGTCAGCTAAATTCCACTGTCACTGTTTAGTAAGCAGATGAATCTATGGCATATCTACAAAGAGATATACATAGCAATGTCCTTTTTTATTTATCATTGTCATGTTTCCATGGCAATGAACATATGTATGTATCATCATTGTGAATGATGCCGTGGTATTCCACCGTATGGATACACCACCCAATAATGCATGTTTAGGTGTCTCCAGTTTTCAACCTAAAAACAATACCAACAAAGAAGCCATAATGAGCATCTGTAAACACATACCTTCAATGCCTTTTCATGTGATAAATTCCCCTAAGATGACTCACGGGTCCAGCTGAGAGATACAGATACAGCTATTATGTCTGTGTATGTGTGTGTATGCATTTTAAAGGGTAACATTTCCTCAAATGCCCATTAGATGACTGTACCCACTTAAATCCCACTAGCAATGTGTTAAAGCTATACTATTTCATATGTGTATAAGCCCCCTGAGGGCCTTATTAAAATGCAAACTCTGATTTCTTAGGTCTGGGGTGCAGCCTAAGAGTCTGTGTATCTAAGATGGTCTTATGTGCCATCAATGCTGCTGGTCCCTGAGCCACACTTTAAATAAGAAAACCGGAGAACACTGTTTTTCCTCCCTTCCTACCAGATCCCCTCAATCTTTTGTCTTATTAGACAATGACACTGTCATTTGCGCTTCGTCAATTATTGGTCAGGCTGCACATCTCTCTCATATATTTAGAAGCCATCTCTGTTTCCCCTTTTATGGACTATTTATTCACGTTTTTCGCCTGTTTTCTATGGGAGTATGCACCTTCCTTACAGATCTAAAAGAGCTTCCTTTAAAAGATACCTGAATGAGCAGCTGTGACCTCCTGAACAGCTGGCTGAGACAAGATCTGCCTGAGCTGGTCCTGGTGGGAAAGCAGTGCACGGCCCGCCTTCAAGATGTACAGTTTTAACTGCTGGCCCCTCAGCAGATCCAGGTCTACTTGTCCTGTGGAAGAAAAGGACTCAACAGGAATGTCACACCTTGCTTGGGCTCTTCTCACCAGCTGTATGGCCTTGGGGAAGGTGTTCCACTCCTTCCACCATGATACCATGGCTGCAAAGTGGCATAAATAATGCCCTGCTCTGTGGGCATTAGCCTGCCATGCCAAATACTGTTAGTAATGAAGGACTTATCTTTCCCTGTGTTATGACTAGTGCTTCTGGATAAGCATCCTCTACCTCCCCCAGGTCTTCCCCTTTTCTTGCTCCCCATGCAGCTACTTTGATGGGTTGGGGTGAGAATTAAATGGTTTAACACAGTTAGATCCAATGTTAGTTATTATTAGTATAATCAACTGTTCCCCCATGTTGCTAAAATTTCAACCAGATACCTATGTCACAAACAAAATAGTTTCACTTTTTCTTGCCAAGACTTCTCCAAGATGGTTTTGTTGGATACTTACAACATACAGTTCTCTAACTCAACAAGATCATTTCACTCCCTGGAGTCTTCTGTAAACAAATGACTGCAGTGGTGCCTGAGAGCAGACTGAGGAGGAAACTAAGATAGCTGCCATAAAGAGGCAGGCCCACCACAAGAACAGCTGGTGTACAGTGCTGGTAACAGTGTTTCAAGGCAGGATAGGTTGGAAGCCATGGAAGGCAGCATAAGCAATGTGGGATGGAAGAGGATGGAAGAGCAAAGGTGCCTTTCAGGCATCAAGTCTGATTGCCTGCAGGCAGGTTTATTCACTGTGATGGGAAATGGGGACCAAAGGACAAGTTTAGTGGAATTCTGAACATGCTGTGGTGTACATGCACATGGCCCTTCAGCCAGAGATGTGAGCTGGATATCCAGAGTTAAAGGTGGTCACCTTACAGAGAAAACTGTAAGAATTTCCAATGTGCAAAGAATAGTCAAGGAGAAGAACTCTTAAAGGTCATGCAAGGAGCAGTGAAAGGAAAATTAAAGGAGCACTATTCCAGACCAAAGGAAAGAAGGCTTTAAGCACAGGTGACCTTGGTCTTAGCCCAACATGCAGAGATATGAAGCAAGGCGGGTCCAAACATGCAGGTGTTACTGGGTCTGGGGGTAAGGCCAAGAACAAAACTCCGAAAGGGCAATTGAGCCAAAGGGCCATGGCTGGGGGCGATTAACAAGAAGGGAGAGAGAACACAGATTCCTCTTCAAAAAGCTTGTTCAGAATAAATGCTGGCACTGGAAAATAGGCTTGGAGGGAAGCCTGGGACTCTTCAGGGGCCACTCCCACCGTTATGTCATTCTTTATATTACACACTCTTACAACCACATTCAAGGTTTCACGCCCACTGTAACTTAACAAATGGTCAATCCACTGGAACCCAAAGACTTTGGCAGTGGCAGGAACTTGCTCTGACAAAATGCCAAACATTGTCCTAGCAATGCCAGTTAAGACTAGCTATTCCATCAAGAAGCACCATGTACTGACCTGCAAAACCCTGCTTAGGTGATTTCTTCACTTTATGCTTTTCCAATTTGCTTCCAGCGAGGTTTACTAATTGAGCCCAGACAGACAGCATCGGCTCTGTGAAGGGCAGGTTGGTGACACTGAATGCCACAGCAGGGAGCTAAAGCAAGAACACAGAAATCTTCAAAGTCTGTCCAATGAAATGAGCAAATGAAATGTTCTGAAAATTATCATAACCATGAATCTTAATTCTGAAATTATCACATATATGCATAAGTCTTCTTATATCTGAGAATAATCATTTTAAAAAGATGACATTAAAGGCAAAATAGAGATTTGTATGTATAGTAAACATAACTTAAATTGATTTTTTTCTTTAACAACTTGTCAATAATAATTATGTCAGGGTAGCCCTTATTATATTCTTAGGCATTTTCTACACATTTCAAATTTTCTACAACATGCATATCTTCATTTCTGTAATAATGAGAAACAGTATTTTACAGACAGATAGTGTGACTACACTTAGATCACACTGAATATAAATCACTTTCCCTATACAACCCTAACTCACAGATTTAAGATTAACTCACAGATTTAAGTAGTTGCTACATAAGTTATGTCACTCAACACAATTAATAAGCATTTTCTACATGAAGAAAGGTCATTTTTTAAGGTATCATCTTTAGGTTTTTTTAAAAGTTGAGTTGTTCGATAAAAAATAAACTTTAAAATTTGCATTTTAAGATAATCAAAACTAACATAGTTACAAGTATCTTCTACATTGCTAATGTCCTTTTATGTCTTTTGTGGCTAAAATAAGACATGAACTACTAATCCATGTAACAGCATGAGACAGGCCCTATTTATCACAATGGCACAAAGCAACCGAGAGTAGACAGATGGCTTTCCTTGAGTTGCCTAACTTCCTAGATGGCAGACACAAACTATGAAGATCAAGTTTATTCTAGCACTAATGTTAGAACCCAGTTCTAGTTTAAAATTCCTCTGCCTTCAGTGCCTGGGTGGCTCAGCTGGTTGGGCAACTGCCTTCATTTCAGGTCATGATCCTGTAGTCCCGGGACTGAGCCCCGAATCGGGCTCCCTGCTCGGCAGGGAGTCTGCTTCTCCCCCTGACCCTTCCCCTTCTCATGTTCTCTTCTCTCTCTCATTCTCTCTCTCTCTCTCTTTCTCTCAAATAAATAAATAAAATCTTAAAAACAAAAAAAAAGCAAAACAAAACAAAAAAACTCCTCTGCCTTATTACCAAGTAACTGAACACAAGTTCACCTACTGGTTTCAGCTGATTCAATGGGCAAACACGACACATCCGCATGTCTGAGAACTGTACAGTGATTCTGCCCTTCGGAGTGATGCGAGTCACGGTGCCTTCTCCAAACTCATCGTGCATGACTTGTCCCCCCAGGCGCAGGCGACCATCAATGCCTCCGATCACAGCCAGGACTGCCATGAGGCCCCCTACCTCAGGGTTTTCAGAGTCAGGAAAGTAGTCTTCTAACAGGGCCTAATACAGACAAATAGCCAGTTTGAAGAAGAGAGCCCAGAATGCTGCCTATTTTTTACACATTTACAGCTAAGCCAAGTTCATTTTTATATTAGTTTCTTTAATAGTTATTTCCAGTAAAATATATTTTAAAATATCTTTAAATAAAATACTTGTCACTTAAAAAGATATTTAAAGTTTAAATCAACATTTTACAGAAAGAAATTATCAGATCTGAAAACACGGCACCCACCCCCTCTGATGGCTTTCCTGTGCAGCTGTGGGTGACAGAGTGGAGCTGTGAGTTGATGTACTTGTTTATGAGTCCATTCCACTGACCCAGGGAGTGCAGCGTGCGGAGCAGTGCCACCACCTCTTCTGCCAGGGTGCTGCTATGGGTGGCAGTCAGAGAAGCCTGTGGCCTTGCCCTCCGCCGCCTCAGAGTAGATTCTGAAACAGAAAGATGAGAAAGGAGCTACATGGTGCCCTGCTCACTTAACGGGGACACAAATAAGGAAAGCTACCCACCTCTGAGGAATGGGATATCTGAAGAACAGGTGGTAAGCAAGCTGCCCAGGAAACCGAATAGCTTTTCCACAAGGCATTTCATATCCCTTGCCCTTTCAGTCTTGTCCCATGATGGAAGCACTGCTTGCAGTAAATGCACAGCTAAGATCTGATAAAAAGACAATTTAAAATGGCAAACATTAAAGAAAACCACTATCTGTGATTTTAGATTAAGAAATAAGATTTTTACTTACTTTTTTTTGTTCCTATAATGCAATTAATTATGTGAAAATTCAGATATTCATTATTTTCCAACCAGGTAATTAAGTTGATTAAAGATACAGATCACCAGGGTTTTTTTTTTTAAAGGTACATTACAGATGCAGATATCTATTTAATTAAAAAGTAATTCTTTTCTGCTTAATTCTTCTAAAGACAGTTATACTACAACTCCTATGAGGCACTTAAGAGCAGCTGGCAGGATTTATCACTTCAAAGAAAAGCAAGTCAACTACAGTTTAGCAACTTAATCAATTTAAAATAATATAAAACTTCAGCCCCTTGCACTAGAAAATCTACTTTGGGTTGGTTCCAGTTCTTCTCTGCATTCATTATCATTATTGAGTACTGGCACCTAATTATAATGACTAGGAGCATCGGTATCTAGATGCCACCTCTTAAGAGGGTCATACAGTCCCAAAACTCACACTGAGCAGGATCAGCCCAGCAGCATAATTACCTGCCGCTGTAGTGAGGCAGCAGTGAAAGGTGCATGTCCCTCCACGACCTTCATAAGCAGGGCAATCCACTGTGGGGAGCTGAGGGCAGCACACATGTGTGGCGTAAGCGCAATGCTCCGTACAAAGCCCAGCGTGCACCAGCTCTGGTGCTGTTCCCGGCACACCAGCCTGTTTGGGGAAGCTGCCAGAGTGAAACAAAATAGCTTGGCACCAAATTTCTAGAAATAAATACTCAGTACAATCTACACTTTTAATTTACTTAACATGTTATTTTCAAAAATAACCTACTTCACAAATATATTATAATTTCACTCATTCAAAGTAAGAGCAATGGGAGAAGACCCTGCAGTTAGCTCAAGGAACACTTTACAACACTCTTAAAGCCTTTAAAGTATATGAGTAACTCAAACCAGTCAAGTAGTTTCAAGTACTTTTTATTTCTAGACAGTAAGAAAATGACTCACTATTCAAATAGCAGTTACCAGTAAGCAAGAGTGTACCAGTTACACTCCTACTTACAAGTAAGAGTATATCTTGTATATTTTTTATAACCTCATGTATTTTAAATATCTCCCATCATCTTGTTTACATTTAATCTGCACCACAAATCTCCAATCCAAGTTTAAGAAGTTTGCATTAATAGAACAAGACTAGGAGGCTTTCATGAGGTTTATCTAGTTTGACTGATGCAACTGACCCTGTCTGCTCCTCCTGGCTTCCAGGTCTCCTCTCAATGGGCACCCCAAGCTTCCACTCTTTCCTGGCAGAGGCCCACCTGTCAGGGCCCAGCTCTCTTCCTCTCTAGGCTCCCAGGAGCACTGCCTTCAGACACATGTTAATGCCTGCATTCAATCACACACACACACTCACACACACATCGACTTTCACACAGTCACACTCTTAACCACAATTATACATGCTCATTCTCATAGCCACTGATACTCACACATAATCACTCATAATTAATCATAAACAAACATACCCATATTTAGTCAGCCACTTCACACTCACACCTGTAGCCATTCAAATACTCAGTCTCACTCAGAGACAAACTCTCACACACTCACACCCAGACTCACATACCCTCAAGCACTCTCACATTTACACACGCACTCACTCCTCCCACTTCATCAACTCATTCTCTTCACACTCACATACAAATAGTTCAGTGGGTTGAACTCTATCCCCCAGAATTCCATGTTCACCCAAAACCTCAGAATGTGAACTTATTTGTAAGTTCTCTGCATATATACTTAAAGTAAGGATTCAGATGATTCACGGTGGACCTTAAATCCAATGAAAGTCTTTATAAAAGGCAGAAAAGGGGGGCACCTGGGTGGCTCAGTGGGATAAGCCTCTGCCTTCGGCTCAGGTCATGATCTCAGGATCCTGGGATCGAGTCCCGCATCGGGTTCCCTGCTCAGCGGGGAGCCTGCTTCCCCCTCTCCCTCTGCAGCTCCCCCCACTTGTGCTCTCTCTCCTTCTCTCACTCTCTGTCAAATAAATAAATTCTTTAAAAAAAAAAAAAGGGCAGAAAAGGACACAAAGAGACACAGGGAACTCCTTTGTGTAAAAATGAGGCAGAGCCTGGAGTGCTGTGGCCTCAAGCCAAGACTGCCTGGAGCTACCAGAAGCTAGGAAGAGACAAGAAAGGATCCCCGCCTGAAGGCTCTGCAGGGAACACAGCCCTGCCAAAACCTTGATTTTGGACTTCTGGTCTCCAAAAATGTGAGGCTCCATAACTCTGTTATGGGCTGAACTAGTTCCTCCCCCTCCCTAAAACAGTTAACCCTAGTATCTCAGAATGTGACTTATTTGGAAATGGGGCCATGGAAGATGTAATTCGTTTAGAAGAAGTTAAACTAGATTAGGGTGGGTCCCTAATCCAAATATGACTAGTGTCCTTTAAAAATATGAGATTTGGAGACAGACACATACACAGGGGAAGATGAGGGCAATAATCTACAGCAAAGGAATGCCAAAGATTGCCAGCAAACTACCAGAAGTTAGGCTAGAGGCCTGGAACAGATCCTTCCCTCAGAGCTCTCAGAAGGAACCAGCCCTGCTGACACCTTGATCTTGAACTGCTAGCCTCCAGAACAGGGAGAAAAAATTTTAGGTCACCCAGGTGTATAGTACTTTCATGTGGTAGCCCAAGCAAACCAAACAAATGTGCAGTAAGTTGTTATGGCAGCCCTAGGACACTAGTACACATGCACACTCATCCATACGCACACACCCACTCACATACACACATGCACACACACACACCAAATCCATAGCCCCAGTACTCTGTAGGCCCATAACTATTCATTGCATACATGTCTTGTCCGTCGTTCCACTTTCCACTAACATTCGCAGCAGTCCACACAGGGTCTTGGTGGCTTCACTCTGCATGATTTCAGCGTGGACTCCAGCAGAGAGACAAAGAGTTTGCAATAAATTAACAGTACTGGTAAGCATCATTGCAGTGGGATGAATGTTCCTTTCAATTTGTTCAGCTTCTGGAACAAAGAATCAAAATAAGAACCTACACTCCCAAATAGAACTGGAAAATGTCCCTGCATGTAATTTAAGGAATTTTAATAACCCAGTCTTCTAAGAAATTTCATATCATAATTTTTACTGTGGAAAGGAAAATGGCTCTTTATAAGAAAAGATGGCATTCAGAATGCACTAAACACCCCAATCATCTCTGTCCCCACCTTCCTCAAAGAAAATAAGTCTTCTAAATTAGACTTTACTTTTTTGAAACAATCTCTGCACATAGCTCAGAAGCACTATAACAATCTCGAGGATTTACTCTTTTAGAAAGACAACTTACCAAATGTCAAGAGCTGCTTGCTAACAAGCTAGCTATGCCCTGGATGAAGATGGAAGTGCCTGAGCCATGGAGAGGAACCAGAGGCTCATGCATCCAAGGCACTGACTTTCTGACAAGGAGGCACATAATAGTAGAGTGACAGTTCTTTCACTTAGCCAGCTCTGCTCAGGCCCTCACTTCCCTGAGTGAAAGCAAAACCAGCCCTGACTATCTACATGTGACTCCAGGTTTCACATATGGTACTCCCAACAGCCCCAAAGGCAGGCATCACCTGTTCACATCTGAGGGGGCCTGGACCCCCTACAAGTGACATGGATGGAACATAGCCTTTTCTACTCTCCACACCACCCATTCTCTACTGAGCTCAGCCTCTCAGGTTTCTTCCCCTGACCATACAAATGACTTCCAGAGCCTGATCATGCAGTGCATACAGCCAGCACCTGAGCCCTGAGAATCAGCCCTGGCCTCCTGGACAGTCTCACCGAGACCAGCTGTGGGAAGCTTCATTCATACATCCCAATGTTTGTTGGACACATCTAAAAATGTCATGAAGTCCTGCTCCCACAAGCCTGGATCTCCTTAGATAGGATTTCACTTTCTGGGTTCACTCCAAATTCTCACCTCTAGCTTCTTTAAGGCAATACAGTAATGACTAAGTCCACATTATTCCTAGTCCACCAGGCACTGGCTCACCACCTCACACACAGATTCAGAGCCAACCAAGAAGGTCCACCAGATGTGAAGACATAGCCAGCCCTATACTGCCAAACCCTACTGCACTGTCCCCAAAGGAAGCAAGAGAGTCAATTCAGCCAGGCTGCCAGTTACCAGATCCATGCTTTTAACCCCTGCATCAGAATCACCTGGGGCTTATTTAAACTGAACCTTCAGGGTCAAGTCCAAAACTACAGACCACGGTCCACAGCTGAGTCCTAACACCGTTCTCATTCCCAAATGAAAAGGATGGCCAGCTGCCATTAGCACACAACTTGCCAGGTTGCCCCAGACTAAACAGCCCCAAGGCACCGACCAGAGTCATCCTCTGTGTCCGAGTCCTCTGCTGAGGGCTGTGTGGAGGTCGGCAGCTCTGCCAATTTGAGGTCATACTTCCCCTCCTTCCCCATCCTGTAGGAGTTGGTGCTGCCTGTGTCCCACTGGACCCTGATCCATCCGTCCTCTCCCAGTTCACCAATCACACGGCCAAGACCAGGAGGAGGTCCATCCTGAGGAAGCCAAAACAAAGATTAGTTAAGAAAGCATGTGCCTATTCTGTCACACAGACAGAGCCTGTAAGGACTGTCATGTTACTGTGCACAGGCTTTGTGCCCACAGACTGCTCCAAACCCACCTGCACCATGCACAGCTCGCCCATTACCTCAAATCATACATCAGGGAATAACTTGCTCATGCTCTTTTACCAAAAAGTTAAGTGGGAAAAGCAACTTCTCAATTAGCACCCTCCCTAAGCCAATGCAGAGATGAGGCTTTCCAGTCTAGTCCTGGTGCCCTGTTCCTTGGTTTCTTCAATACCCCCACAGGGCTTTGAAAGACCAGAAACTTGAAACAAACACCTGCATCTCCTCAATTCCTCTTATTCAGTCTTCCTTCTGGAACCTAAAATGGAAACCCTGTCTCTCATTTCCATGAGTGAAAGCTGTTTTTAGGATGCTGTTAGATTATTCCAGGACACTATGAGTGAAAGCTATTTTTAGAATACTGCTTCCTGTTCCAGGACACTTCTGAGATAATTCTGATGAAGCCCATGCTTAAAAAAATGAGGTTGAGAAAACCTAGAGATGACAAAAACACTACACTGTAGGAAGGTGAGCACTGTCCTTCATTAGTAACTATGGTAATGACACAGATACCAGACCCCACAATCTCTACCCCATGAAACCCGACAGAAGCTTGGAAGTGATGTGCTACAAGGAGAAACAGAAATGGCCACTGACTAACTGGTACACCTAAAACTGCAAGGTTGGGGCACTTAATAGACATGTGGCCATATCAGCTCCCAGAGGCAGCACCTGGATTTTTCTGCCTCACAGCTTTCAGCACTGTTACTAAGATGCGGTTTGCTCTCTCCTACTTACCTATGCTCCTACTCTGGGCTGCCCCTCAAATTGAGCCCATGCCAAGGAGTTTTCTGAAAACAGCTGTTACCCTTTGAAGACCTGATCCTACTTGAGGTGCCCCTATAGCCACTGTTACTCTCTACTTGTTTTGACTCCATTTACCTGCCCACGAACTAACTACATCACCAACTACGTCATCTGTCAATTGCATTGGCCCTAAGTTAAGGTAGTTATTTGTTCCAATTTCCATGCACTAATAGCATGCAAGTAAAGGCAGTGACTAAGGTGTCGCTAATGTGTTTAAAATCAAATCTGAGTACCTGATCACCCCATTTCCAATCAACACCTCTCATGACCCTGGTTCCAATCTTCATCATGGCAGCCAGTTCTGGCCCTGAAACTGGAAGCTGCACAGGAGCCGTTTCCTTCCTTGTCTCTTCCAAAACTGTAGCAGAAGCTCCTCGGGCAGAAGCATTCATATCCTCTTCAACATTATCACAACTAGGACCTATCAGAACATCAAACACAGCAGCTGAGATAGTAAGTATTACAACTTCCTAATCTTAATAAACTTTTTCAAAACTTAGTAAGTACTGAAGATGATTTTTAAGAATCTATAGTGTATACTGTATTATTTTATCAATACAATAAATACCTGAAAGATCTATTGATGATAATTTAAAATGGTAAAAGAACCAAGTATATAAATATGTATCAGAACATATAAAAGATATAAAATGAGCAACAGAGACATTTACTCTACTAGGAATTATGCCCCTCCTCAAAAAAAGCAAAATAATTAAGTTAGAAAAACTCTCATCACATATTTTTATTAGAATAGAAAAACAAAAGATAACCATCTAAATGTCTAACAATGAGAAACTAACCAACTTTAATTATGGTACCATGCATAAAAGAGCTAAGACCAGTAGGCCTGATACTGCTATCCTTAGGAAGGGCTGCTTGCAAAGCAGCCCTCTGCAGGAATCTGGGAACCTGGAGTTCAGGAGGGCTCCCACCCTTCCCTAACTGGTAAGAGACCCCACTGTGCCTGAACTGTTGGCACAAGTTGGTCTCTGCTGAAACCTGCTTCCTTCTGGGAATCTAGGACTTGCATTATGTGCCAGGCCCCAGTACAAACTCTCTGAACTTTCTAGGCAGACATTTCGTACATGTATTCACAACTCTTTGCCGAGGGAATGAAGTTCATCCTGTGTGATTCTACTAGGAAAGGACTTATGTCAGTTTCTCCCAGATTTTTCCCACGTGCCCTTCCCTTCACTGATTTTGCTTTCTAGTCTTTTACTGTAGTAAATCTTAGCCCTCAATATGACTATACACTAAGTCCGGTGAGATCTCTTCACAAATCATTGAATCTGGGAGTGGTGTTAGGGACCCTGGCACAGGGATGGCAGCAATGGGATACTTTAGAACAACCCTAACTTGCTGAAATACTGCAAAAGGGCTGTTTGGTAAAGGGAAGAATGAAGGTGTAGAGCATGATGAATATTTGGTCCCTAATTGCTGTGAAATCATCTATAGTACAAAACAGAAGTTGAGCTATCAGTTACAAGAAGAAAAATTTAGGAACAGATTTTAAAATAGTAAAATTTAACCCTAGGAGTCAGCATGCTGGATTCCCTCGGCTGCTTTTGGCCTTACTGGCTAATGTTGGTTGGGGGGTGGGGGGGGCAACACAGCCCAAGTAACTCCTTCAGTCTTTGTTCTTCCAAGAGGGAGGAAAAGGTGCCCAAACATTCCCAAAGGTGGGCTTGGTGGGTCAAAAATGTACAAAGTTCATGATCCTCTCTCCTCCAAAACAGAGGAAAAAAGGTTATTCAATTCCCAGGGCGGGAACAAAGCTTTGGATAAAGTAAAGCTTTTCCCCAGTTTTACTGGGGCAAAAAATATTCTTTCTTCAGCCCACCCAGTGGGTGCCTCAGTGAGGCCCTAAGAAGGACAGGGGTTGCACTCCAGGTAGGTTCTACCCTGGCAGCTATAATGTTAACCCTGCAAATGCCAAATTTACTGTAAAGGGCTTGAATACATTCATAATAAGAAAAAGGGAGACCTTTTTTCCAAGTGGTTTTGTATTTTGTGCTCTTATATCTGGATACATACATAAAATTAATATAAAATATTATGTGCTTATAATTTCTTCTATGAAAGAATAACCCTGATCAAGGAAAATCAATATATAAAAAGCTAAAAATTGTATTTCATTTATATGAAATACCCAGAATAGGAGAATCCATAGAGATAAAAAGCAGATTTGTTCTTGCCAAAAGCTGGGGGAGTGGGAAATCAGGAATTACCACTAAAGAGGTATGGCTTTCCATTTTGGGGGACAAAAAAGTTACAGAACTAGATAGTAGTAATGTTCATAAAACATTATGGATGTGCTTAATGCTACTGAATGATAAGGTTGTTAAAAGGGTAAATTTTATGTTGTTTTTATTTTACAATTTTTAAAAAAGGTTTATAAAGACAGAGAAAAACCTGAAGGAAAAATCCTGACATTTTCATAAACGACTTAAGGCAGTGCCAACGTACCAATAAGCCGAAGTGCTGTCTGTGTGAGGGCAAGTGTGCCAGAATTCAGCAGGAGGTTCAGGTTGTTCGCACCATGCTGCAGGGTGAGCATACTGAGCATAACTAAGAGAAAGCGAGCTTGTGGGGTCGTCCCCAGGCTTGGTCCTGATGGATTCTCATTGGTAATGGTTTGTAGGGGGACAGGCTGGATACCTAAAAAGCATTGGCACCCACATAAATTTCTTGTGTGAAAATAAAAGCACACATGATGCTAAAAGCAGTAGCAATTTTTTTAAATTTCTGTTTTTCAGTGGGTTTCCAAAGTGTATGGACATCAGGCAGCTGTGCGTTACTTTGTAATAATCCTACCACCATCAATCCACATTTAGCCATTTTCAATTGTCTGTAAAACTTATCACCTGCTCCTCTACATGTCTCTGGTGGTTTATTCATTTCATTTTAAATATAGGAGTCATATTTCACTTCTCTTCCACAAGACCAATCCTAGCATTTCTCTGCAGGTACTTACAGTATCCAAGAAATTAAGTATTAATACAGGATATACACTTTAGGGCATATGGTATCAATGATACACATGAAAATGTTAGAATGTAAAAGCTTAGTATTACAATACTACAAAATTGTGTCTTCTGCTGAATTTTGAAAGTTTTGTCTAAAATTTGAGAAAGCTTAAAGCAGCTTACTTATTCAAATGTACCCCTATAACAAATACACTATATAGCTAAATTGAATTTGAAAAAAAAAATTTTAAAGATTATTCTTCTAATGTACAAAGTTGTTAGTCTTCTCAAAGAGCAAAAATCAGCATCTACAAATTTCTACAACATATAATTAAGAGTCAAACTATAAAATAATGCTAATGTGATCACTGACATTACTTCAATAGCAACCTTAAAACAACCTTTTAAGCATCAGATTTCTTTTTCAACTCACCAAGCTCCTTAAATTTGGCATTTGCATCCATCAAAACATTTCGAATATTCTGAACAGCCCAAGCATACAGCTTGCCAAAAGTTACTTCCAGTAGCATCCGATTAAAAGGTGGGATTAAATCAACATCTTTTAAACAATCTGTAAGGGGTTCCCTTTCAAACAAAGATAACGAATATTACTTAGAATACTGCCAGATTTAATTTTAACTTCAGTAGAATAATGCTTTGTTGCCACAGTTTCCCTTAATTAAGAAACAAATGTTATGAAGTTTTACCCTATATCAATCCCCTCAGGAATAAGTCTTTGCCATCCACAGAACATAGCATACTGTACAGATGGAAGTAAGAAATTTTTGGTTGCCAGTTTTAAAATTGTATCTATCCCCTCCAGACGAACCTCTGCTCTCTCCAACTGTAAAACATGAATGCATACAGTTAAGTGTTGTGTATATTATCCTATGCAGAGAAGAATGTTCTTAGCAAATTTTACCTGTTTTAATAGGCACTTTCTCATTTTTTCCACATCCACTGGCTCTTCCTTAAGGGCAAATTCTGCAATTGTACTGAGGAGTGCAGACTGTGGATAAAGACCCTGAACATTCTGCTTCAACCATTTGTATTTGTGAACACCTGTAACTGTACTCAACAGCGGCTGCCATTTATCCTGACAAAGGAAAACCATTTTCACCATTAGCTTACCTTACTGATATTAGTATGTGCTTTAAAACACTTATTCAAATAAAATATAAATAAATGCAAATAGGTTGAAATTGGCAAAATACTTTGTTTAATAAGTAATTTATGGCAAAAATAACTATGCCATAAATAAGCTTATAAATGAATTTATAATCTCTATAATTATGTACCTTGGAACAGACAAACATGGCATCCAAAGTTAAATTATCAACCATATTAATAGCCTAAGACACCAGGACAGTTTCTGGAGCAAAGTATACATTCAGCAAATGAATGATAAATGAGTAATGATACAATGTACCACTAAACACAAAAGCAAACACTTTTCCATCTATCAATCTGACCAGGACACCATAAGTGTGACTTGGAATGTCACCCATACTTTCAGTAACCCACTACACTCTCTGTCCAACAGATAATCAAGGACAAAGTGTTTCTTTGTTTCTACTCAGCCAGCCTCAATATCATAGAAAATACTTCACCTTAGGTGATTTAATTGTAATTGGTCTTTTGTCCACATTTATAGGACTGTGAGGCAAAATGCAAGCTTCTTCTAAATCACTCTCTTCATTTCCAATTTTTTCTTCATCATCAGTAGACTCTGGCTTCTTTGGAACTATGATAAAAACATCATTTATTATAAAAATCATTCACTTAAACACAATTTTAAATTAAGATATATTAAATATGCATGAAGCCAAAGGACTTGAATATTTTACCCAAACATATATGTAAATATCACTGTCAAGTGAAATGCTCAAACAACGAAAAGTAAAAACCATCATGATTATTTTCACATGACATTCAATAATAATACTCTGCCACTTCACATCATGAACAGAAAGGCAGTGAGAGTGCTATGAATGGGCAGATCCTATAGAAAGGGAAGCTCAGGAGTCAGCAAACATTTTCTCAAGGGCCATATGGTGAATATTTTAGTCTTTGCTGGCCATTCAGTCTATTGAAAATACTCAATTCTGTTGTTGCAGAATCAAAAGCAGCTAACTTTATTTATGGATGCTGGAATTTAAACTTCATATAATTTCCATGTGTCAAACATATTATTCTCTTGATTTTTAATAAAAAACATTTTAAAATGCAAAACTGGTCTTAGTAGTAGACAGTAGACAGCGGCAGTAGACAGCAAGCAGCAGGCTACTTTTGTCCCCAGACCATAGTTTGCCCACTCTGGACCAATGCAATGAATCTCTCACCATTGTGTAAGTGAATTAAGTGGATGCCTTTTATTTACTATGTTAGTCTCTTTAATTAGGGAAATTTCTATTGAATTTGCAATGTGATATTTATTGTTGCTTCCGTATTTTTGCTCCCTTTCAAGATTTTTAGTCTTTTTCTTCTCAGCGTATAATATAATAAGCACATAATTAATAGTACACCTGGACAGTAAAACACTAACATAGCAGGTCTGGGTTGCCCAAACCCTGCAAATTCCCAAGAAAGACTGTTCCTTCAGCACTTGGCCAGCTCCTGTGAACTGAGCTCTGAGTCCTTGGCATGTTCTGCCTGAGAAGAATGTTTCTGTATGCCTGAGATCTGGGGCCATATTTTCCAATGTGACCAGACAGTTTATGTTAACTATGGAACTAATGGTTCTCACTTGTTTCCACTGTGGAGGCTGAAGTCTTTAGTAACTGAGAGCACCCATGCAGGTGAGCATCCCTGGCTGATGGCCCTTCACATGTTGTCTCTCACTGCTGACAGAACTAAGCATGGCTCGGTGCAGCTCCACTGGAAGCTTAGGCCCAGTTTCCTTTGGATGTCCCTCAATACACCTTTCCTTTTACTAATTCTAACTTGTATCCTTTCATAACAATAAACCGTAACTCTGAGTTTAACAGCTCTTCTGAGTCCTATGGAGCCAGTGAATCATTAAATTTAAGGGTGCTCTTGGTGACCTTAACACAGCACCAGCAATACTGATCATTTATAAGTTATTTAATTTTCTTAAACAAACAAAAAAAAAAAGGTTCAAACTTCATACAACTAAATATTTAAGCCCAAAACAAGAAACTTTAAGAGGAGACAATGTGGGCTCAGAATCCATGGAGATGATGGCTGGGTGGTGAGAACATCATTCTCCCTCAAGCTGAGATGGCCATCTCCCAGCCTATGCCTCTGCCGCGAGAATCTCAGAAGCATTCTTACCATGATTTCCTGACCAAGAGCATCTCTAGGATTTAGGCAAATTATTGTGGCTTAAGTGTTTGCTCAAGAACAATCAATTCAGAAAAAAAAAAAAAAATCAATTCAGGATAGTTTCTAACATAACTTAATCTTTCCTGACATCATTGTTCATAACATCCATCTAAAACTCAGTAATTAAAAAAAATTCAGTAACTAATGTTTAATAAGCTGATCTGTGAATAATTCAGTATATTCATAAGAATACAATCAGAAATTTCTGTAGACCTGTTTATAATCACAATTAACCAAGTTCCAAAGTATTTTATGTACTTATACTCAGATTCTGATTATTTAATACAAAGTCTTTTCCAGATCCCAGCAACTGTTTAGCTGCTTCCTGAAAATATTAGTAACTCTTCTAGCTATTTTTAAGACAATTCCCCATATATCAGAATACTCAATATTTCCAAAGGAAGAACATTTCTTTACAAGAATGGCAAGATTAACTACAAAATTAAATGTTTCCATAAATCTCATTTACCAGGACAAGTGATTAAAAAAAAAAAAAAAACTTCCTTTTCCCCATCAATTTAATAAAGCTTATAGTATTTACCTTCTTCAATAACAACTTACTAGGTACCAAATCATAACACCCTCAATCCCAAAGTTGCACCATTATCTGATGTCTTGGAAAAATAAGCAGGATCTGTATATTTAATCAAAAATACACATAACAAATATTATGGCAGTTGTGGAAATCCACATGTACTGACCAGCAGGGAAGAGCATCACTCAAATCACACACTCAGTTATATATGGGCAAACCACACACCTTGACAGCACTTTCCTACCTTTTACATTCTTACCTCTCTTTTTCCTTCGTTCTCGAATTATCTTCTGAGCTATCCTCCTCCAACGAGGCAAAGAACTTAACAGTTTAAACTTGGACATTATAGAGAGATCATTACAAACTGCAGGTCTTAGTTCATTAAAGAGGAATCTCAAACGTTCGATGACTGGAGCACAGACTTCCTTGTAAGAACGACCCTGTTCTTGATGTGTCTACAATGTTAAATATGAAAAGACAACTTAACAACAAATATTTTACCAACAGTCTGCAAAGCACAGAAGACAGAGAATAAAAATATACTTACCTTAATGAGTGAGCATTTTGCCTGGTAGACAACTCTACAAACATCTACTACTGATTTAGGCAATGTTCTGTGCTTTACTTGCTCAATACCAAGTGTTCCTGCATGAACTAAAGATAATGCCACGTGACCTGTAAAAACATTTTTAAAAAGGGGCAGGGTAAGAATGAATGCATATTGCATGTTAGTCAAAAAATGCACAATATAGCTAAAATATCAAGCTTCATACCTAAATCTTCATGCTTTAAAAGGCAACATAACAGTAAGCGGCCAACCTCTTCCACAGGATGCTCAGGAGGAAATGTGATTGGTGTAGTCAAGTGGCACTGCCTACAATACCTCTCTATCTGACACAGAAAGTCCTGTAACAGAAAAGGTAACTTGAGAGCCATACTAACATGCCATCATGAATCCAAACTACAGGCCACAATTTCTGATGCACTTGCATTCAGCAATCCTTCTAAAACATCACTGGCATATTGCACTGAACCAACCTCCCTACCTCAAAACCTGCCCCACAAATAATATGTAAATAAATTAAGTCTGTGCTAAGCCAATCAAAGAACATGAAGGCATTCACACATCAATGTCTTAAGGTAAACCAAAGGACACTAAGTGCGGGAAGGCCTCACTCACCTTTACATTGTGATCCTGGATGTTATTATCAGCAATAGCTTGCAGGAATGCCTGGGAATGGTCGCCCAGGGCCCGTCTGTGGGAGCAAAGTCGGGACTTACTGGCAGGAGTGCCCCCAGGAGAGCTACAATGGTCCTCATCTTTCTCTTCATTGTAGCTATAGTGGATCTGGCTGGTCTGCAGGCCTCCAGAGAAGATGGATGACTGAAGCCACTCTAGAAAGCGCATATGAAAACATTAAAAAGAAACTTGATTGCACTATTCAGAAATAAATATTGAAATAAAAGATAAAGAAATGAATAGCTGATGTACAAGGAGAAATTTCATATCATTCATATTAAAGAGTCACATATAATATATTTTCAGAAACTGGCTTATAATTCCTGTATCTACAGGAAAATAGGTAACACTTCTTGTTCTTCACTACATCTTAAGCATGGTGTCAGAACTCAGTGTAATAGTTTCAGTACAACATTTACTTAGATACCTGGTCAAGCATGGAGCTGACAGATTCCACAGATACTGTGTGAAGACTGGGGCTTTGCATTCTAACAGGGAGAGCACGATTTGGGCAACATTTACAGAAGTAATCATTCAACTTGAACTGGGATAACTGCTACAAAGTACTACAGTAGGTATAGCATCAAGACCTCCACTATTCAAAGATTCAGTAGAGGATTTGCTGTGGAAGTGGCAACTGAGCTGAAATCTAGATAAAGACAAAAACACTGAGCATCCAGGTAGAAAAACAGCACAGGAGAAGAGATCTACAAAGAAAAACATGGTCAAGGCAGGCCACATTTCCCTAGAACATAAAACCAGTAACAAAAATGAGCAACTATTAGACATATAACACAGGATCTTAGTAAGACACAGATCCTTCGGAGGCTGGAGATCCAGTGGACTATAAAGGAAACCTGTGCGTGGCATGGCCAGACCTTCATGAACATGTTATTCCTCAGTGCAAATGTGAATGCTCATTCTAACTGCTATAATAACTAGAGTAAAGGTTCACCAAAAAAATGAAAAGTCAGTTTGTACATTGCTACAAAGTTTTTTCAGTGACTTGTGTTATCAAAATAATCCTCTAAAACCCAAGCAATCAAATCTGGATATACTCAATATTCTTTTACTGGAAATTTGGATGTTAGAGCCTTCAGGAGCATTCTCCAAAGTGCCACATTAATTCTAAAACACAAATCTGATCATGACCGTCCCTGGTTCTCCACATTTAGAACTCTACCCCACCCCCTCAAAGATACTGCTGTAAAGGTATCTTCTGATGTCCTAGAGTGGATTAGGCCCCCTCCACTAGGGCCCACAGCACCTTCTGCTCTCCTCTACTCTGACTCTTCTCATTTCCCACCCTCCTTGCTGATTTAGAAGAAGCCTATCTTTCCCACAGTACAAGTCTTTGAGGGAGAGGATGAGTCTAACCCTCATCCTCTCCACCCTTAGAGGCTCTGTAGGCAGCAAAATGCCCAGCATACACACCAAGGGCTTGCTCCAGATGACTGAGCTGACCAGGTACCAAGTCCATCCTGCCCACCAGCCTTCTCTCCTGACAGTGCACATATACAAGCAACTGGAAGCCCTGATTTTTTTCAACAGTGCCCCTCACACACATGTGTTTCTGCCCAGAAGGTTCACACATCCAGTTTGGTGGGACTCCCAATTTCATGATTCCTCCACCTCTGATGGGGCTTTCCTCCCCATCAGAACCCTTACAAATGTCTCTATTTTATCTTCTGTCACCCTGCGTACTGAATTATTATACTGTCTGGCTCATCACCACACAAAAAGCACCTAAAGGCAGAGATATGTTTAATTCCATGCCTAATACACTGAGCACTTAGCAAAGTAACTCATAAGTATTTACTCAATAGATGCTTGGCAGATGGTTGGTAGACAGAGAAATCTACAAATACACAAAGACAACTTTAATCCATTTACATGGAGAAATTTTATAACTTTCGGTGATTAAAAAGGTTGCAATCCTAATATATATTTGATTTGAGTCTAGTAAAAACACAATCCTCAAACAGAATTCTATTCCCAATAGAGTCAATCCATGTCACATGAGGTGAGAGCCAAGTTGAGCCCATCTGTCACAGAAGGCAAAAAAGAGCAAGCACAGGATTGATCTTCCTATGCACCTGTTAATTTCCTCTGCTGCCATGGGTCATGAGAGCAAATGAAAACCATTAACATCTATTTCTATTTAACTGGTTAAGTCTCTTAGTTTCACTATCCTTATTTTTACTCACCAACAACTACGTTGATTCTTCATCTCCTATTCTAAACGGCACTTACGTCTCTGCTAAAATAACTTGCTAATCTGTTAGCAGAAAGCAAAATTTTTCTTACTGGCACATTCGATCTCAACTGGAGACAGCGGTGTGCTCATAGCTAAATAGGAAGCATGTAATCCGAGAAGCAGGCCCAGATTCCTCTCTGTGTCTATCAGAGGCGAAGAGAGACTTCCCAGATCTGGTATGGTAACAACTTCTTGGTCAGGCTTGGAAAGATAAATTTCATCATCAGTCTGAGAAAATAGGGTTAATTAAAAACATAAAACCAAAAAGAGCATCAGCTTATATCCCTAAATAAGACAAAGTTCTATCAGGAAGAGAACCATGTACTCTAGACACCCTCTTTCTACATTCTATTATAGTGAGCTCATGCTGCTGCCAAAGTAACAGAAAATATAAACCACGCACACCTTACAAAGCAGACAGTAAACACACAGGTCTACTGGTGGTAAAACCAAAGCTCAGATAAACAAGTTAGTTAGAGAATTCCTTACAAAAATCAAGTAGAAGTTTCCAGAGTGACTGTATAACAATACTTCAGAAAATATACTGAATTGTTACATGCATAAAAAACCCCAAGAAAGACAAAAATATGACAAGGATTGCTGTGAGTAGTGAACTGTGACTACATAAGTGGAAGAAATATATTGATGCTAACAAAAAGGAAACCCAATCAGAAAGAGTTCAAATGAAAATAAACTTTGCTAGTCATACCAGATAATAATTCACAAGCAAAGTCAATCTTTCCCTTCATGAATGCTTTAAGTACTACTACCCATGTGGCACTTAATAAATTTTATTACTTCTGGATCCATACCTGGAAAACCAATCCCAATACATAAATTCCAAAGGTCATGCATATATAGGACACATTTCTATTCTAAAGAATTATGCTATTAGATAGTTCTTCCCAAAAAATGTATCTCAAGATGGTAAGCCATTTCAAATTTCTACATAAGCTTATAATGAAATTGTGAAGACCAAAGGTTAATAACCTCTTTTTTGTGTGTGGAAAATTGTCCACATTTCTTATAATTTAACAACTTTTTAAAATAATTTTTCAAGACCAGTCCTTCATAAATCTTAACATGAATAAATGTAAAATAAAAAAAAAACCTCTAAAGGATCTTCACTTGTGTCACTTAATGACATCTACCCCACCAAAAGGCTCAGCTATCAGTACTTCAGGACAAAAACCACCTATCACAAATATACAGGGAGGGTCTGCCCTGATGTCCACCATGATGCCTACTGCACTCAGCCTCACCTCCAGATACTGGCCAACACAGAAGGCGTGCATCGATTCCCGAGTGTCTTCAAACTGCAAAGCAGCTTCCAAAGCTACCACTGGATCTTCCCCTGCAAACTGAGCTAAAACAAAAAAGGAAAAAAGCATCATTACTTCAGTGCAATTTACCTAGACACCTATAGTAGAAATGTCAAGTAGGAAATAGATCAGGCTGGTTAATTCCAATGTGAGGGTTACCAAAGGATAATGATCTTTCACCCTCTCCCAGAGCTGCTTGGGCCAACTCAGACTTGAAACAAGTTCCAACAAGTGTTGAAACAAACACAAAAAAATGCGTAATGATAAATTCTTCAAATGTGCTTGAATTCACTGACAGGATAGACACCAAAGTTACCAGCAGATTAAAAGGTGTGGGGGCTGGAACAATACTCAACTAATCACTTAAGAGCCAAATGCTCTGCTCAAAATGGCACATGGTACAACTTTTAACCATGAAGTGGAAAGTGAGGCCTTACCAAGAATACTATTTCCTGTTAATGACTGTGTCTGGAAGTCCTTTATATCATACACTTTCCCGTCAATCACTGTCCAGAAGCCTCCATCTTTATTGTGGTTCTCCAAATCAGCTTTACGTATCTGTGTCACCTCCTCATTATTTCTACAGTTCTGACCTGTAAAAAATGACTCTGTATATACAGAAACCAAAATCAATGAATCAATAGATCAACAGATAAAACCACTAGAACAAATCATGCAAAAGAACTACAAAGGGAACTAGACAAATCCATAAACATAATGGGAGATTAATATACCTCTTGCTATAACTAATACCACAAACAAAAATTCACTAAAGATATGGAATGATTTATAACAAAACAACATCACCTGAGTGGTATGAATAACAAATCTGACCATATACCAAGCAATAAAGCAAATCTTAAAAATTTTAAAGAAATAAAGCTACAGAGCATATACACTGACTACAATGCAATTAAATTATAAATAGGTAACAAAAATAAAATAAAAATTCTCTATTTGAAAATTATGAAATAATGAAATAAAATTCCCAGAAAAAAATCATTATGGAAAAAAAAATACAATGGATGATAATGAAAATACTATAGATCAACACATACAGCTAAATATATGTTTGAGGACATTTATACTTTTAAATATATGTAATCAGAAAAAGGAAAATCTAAAAAGCAAATAAATTAGTAAATATCAAATCAGTAAAATTTTATGAATTCATAGTGGGATGAAAGAAAGGAGAGGGTAGGAAAGGGAAGGGAAAAAAAGGAAGGGAGGGAGAGAGGCAGGAGGGAAGTAGGAAATCACCTTGGTCACTTTTAGAGTACTAAGACACTAACTCAGTATTTGAAAAATAATAAACGGAGGTGAATGAGGAGGAGAATCAAGTTAGAATCATGTCCTAGCTGTGCAAATTGTACCTCATGCTAACCAAACAGCTGAGGCCAAGGTTACTAAGGGATATTATAGAGGACAGACTGTATATGAACTCCACGGTCCATCTGAACTGAAGGTGGGGTCACCCTGAATCACAGGCCTTGGAACCAATGAAACAAGAAGCACACAGCATGATGACCTCAGACATACTCTAACCAAAACTGAATCCAAATCTGCATCCAAATCTCATCAACCCTATACATATAATCAGCTGTTCAGAGAGAGTGTAACTGATAGACATTAGACTAGAAAAAAGAGAGGGCAATCAACCAAATTCAGAAAATGTACAATTCTCCAGAACAAATGCCCTGTTTAACAAATAAATAGTATGACCAAAGAGAAGGTGAGAAAAGCCTAGAGATATACTGTTAATGGAAATGGAGAGTCGAGGCATATCTACTAAATGTAACATACAAAACATGTTTAGATCCGGATTCAAAAATAAATAAATAAATAAAAAGGAATTTTTACATAATCCAAGAAAACTGAACATGGACTCCATGTTACATTAAGGAATCATTATTAATTTTGGACAGAAAATGACATTATGGTTTCCTTACTAAAAAAAGTTCTGTTCATTAACAGGTAATATCTGTCAAAATGTTTTAAAGAGATATGCTTTAAAATGATTCAACCATTCATTCAATAAATCAATAAGATAAGTGCAGGAGAGGCTAATAATGGGAATATTTCTAAATCCAGGTTCATTATCCTATTCTGCCTACTTTTATCTGTGTTCTCATAGTGATACTTCACATTTCTCTAAAAGTCAGAAAAATATCAGATTAAACCTTAAGAAAGAAGAAATAATAAAGACCAGTGTGGCATCAGCATAAAGACAGACATTTAGATCAATGGAATAAAATACAGGGCTCAGACATAAATCCTCACATATTTGTACGGTCAAATGATTTCATACAAGAGTGCCAAAACCATTCAATGGGGAAAGGACAATCTTTTCCATAAATGGCACTAGAATAACTGAATATCCAAGTACAAACAAGTAAAGTTGGACCCTTACCTTACACTATACACAAAAATTAACTCAAAATAGATCAAAGAGCTAAATAAAGAGCTAAAACTACAAAATATCAAAATCTTAGGGAAAAAAAAAAAAAACAGGAGAAAACTTTCATACAAAGGATTTGGCAATGATGTCTTAGACAAGACACCAAAAGCAAAAGCAACAAAAGAAAAAATAGGTGACTTGGACTTCATCAAAATAAACATCACAGGACACTATCAACACGATGAAAAGTCAACCCATGCACAGAAGAAAATAGGTGCAAATCATATATATCCAAAATATATAACAAACTATAACAAACTCCTACAACTCAATAACAATAAAACCTGATTCAAAAATAGGAAAAACACTTGAATAGACATTTCTCCAAAGATATGCAAATAGCCAATAAGCACAAGAACAAATGTAGAATATCACTAACCATTAAGGAAAATCACATCAAAACTACAATGTTTTCATCACATTAGGATGGCTATTATCAACAAAACCAAAAAAAAGGGGCACCTGGGCTCAGTCGTTAAGCATCTGCCTTTGGCTCAGGTCATGATCCCAGGGTGCTGGGGTCAAGGCCCACATCAGGCTCCCTGCTCGGTGGGAAGCCTGCTTCTCCCTCTCCCACTCCCCCTGCTTGTGCTCCCTCTCTCTCTCTGTGTCTCTTTCTCTCTGTCAAATAAATCAATAATCTCCCCCCAAAAAAAAAAAAAAAGAAAGAAAGAAAGAAAGTATTGTCAAGGATGTGAAAAATTAGTACCCTTTCTTGTACCTTGCTTATGGGAATGTAAAATGGAATAGTGACTATGGAAAACATTATGGTGGGGTTCCTCAAGAAGTTAAACATAGAATTACCATATGACTCAGCAATTCTACTTTTGGCTCCATACCCAAAAGAAGTGAAAGCAGGGATTCAGAAAGACATCTGCACACCCATGTTCATAAAAGCATTAGTCACACCAGTCAAAAGGTAGAAACAACGCAAGTGTCCATCAACAACTGACTGGTTAAACCATTTCATTTGAAATATTATGAAATATATGAAATATTATTCAGCCTTAAGAAGGAAGGAAATTCTGACATATGCTACAGATGAGCCTTGAAGACATGCTAAGTAAAATAAACCCATTACCAAAGAACAAATACCATATGATTGCACTTACATGACTTACCTAGAGTAATTAAATTCATAGAAACAGAAAGTTGAATGGTGGTTGTCAAGGGCTGAGGGGGAGTGGAGAACAGGGAGTTAGCGTTTAAAGGGTACAGAGTTTCAGTTAAGGGGAGATAAAAACGTTTTGAAGCTGGTTGGTGGTTGCACAATAATGTGAATGTACCTAATGCCATAGAAATGAAAACTTAAAAATAGTTAAAATGATAAGCTTCATGTTATGTATATTCTACCATAGTTTAAAAAAAAAAAAGTTGGGGGCGCCTGGGTGGCTCAGTGGGTTAAGCCTCTGCCTTCGGCTCAGGTTGTGATCCCGGGGTCCTGGGATCGAGCCCCGCATGGGGCTCTCTGCTCAGCAGGGAGCCTGCTTCCCTTCCTCTCTCTCTGCCTGCCTCTCTGCCTACTTGTGAGATCTCTCTCTGTCAAATAAATAAATAAAAATCTTCAAAAAAAAAAAAAAAAAAAGTTGGGTTTCCACTCTACCTCACTGCCCCCAAATCAAGAGAAATTTTTCACAAAGAACACTACAGATCAAGATGACTACCTGGCAAATTCCACCAATCTCATACATACCCTTCTCAAAAAAAGAAAAGCAAAGAACATTCTCTAACTAACTCTAAGAGATTAACATAACCTGCCTTATCAAAATTTGAATGTCCGTTATACTTTTGTACTACTGAATGCATCAGCTTTTCCCAATTAGCTACCATTCTCGACTGACAGATCGTAACAGAAATTAAAAGAGATTGCATGGGAAACTGCCATGTTCCTAAATTATAGCTTGTTTGTTAGTGGAGGGGTGATTATCAGCAACCTACATACAGGGCATTAAAAGAAAAAATTACAATTCACAAACACAGATGCAAACTGTTGGAAAAAAAAAAACAAAAACAAATAAACCAGGGCCAGCAATGTATATTAATATGAACAATACAATGTAACCTAAGTAGTTTTATTCCAGAAATGGAAGGGTGATTTAACTTTTGAAAAATCAATAATTCACAAGTTAATAGAAAAAAAGAGGAAAAATTACAGATCACTAAGATGCAAAAAAGCATTTGATGAAATCTAGTATCCATTCACAATTAAAACCTCTATACAAAACAGAATAAAAGAGAACATCCTTAATATAAAGGTTTCTACAAAGAAAGCCCTTAACAAACTTCATACTTCATGTGTGAAATCTGGAAAGCTTTTCTTCTGCTCCTAACAAGACAAGACAACCCACTATCATAATTTCCACTCAATAATGCACTAAAGGGTGCTAGCAAGTGCTGAAGTCACAGGGGGAAGCTGCAAGATCAGAAACAAACACAGGCAAAGACACTCAATTGACAAAAGTGGTACTCCCAAAGAGTGACCAAGGACAGTCCTTTCACCCAAAAGTGCTGGGTGAAAATTCTGATAAATCACAAAAGTGCTGGTATGATGACCCTAGGAAAAAACGCTTATGGAAAAAATGACATCTGACTTCTTGGCGCAGAGGTGGAACAGTGAGAACTCTCATATTTAATGGAGATGAAAATCAGCACAATCACTATGGAAACGTACGGCATTCCATACTAAAGCATACCCTACAAACCACCAAGAAACAGACATAAGAATGCTTAAACAACTAAATTGTTAAGGGGTACATCCCTGTACAACAAAATGATAAAGAGAAGCAGAGGAGCAGCAACTACACAAGACCAGAGAGGGGAATCTTTCAGGAGATGGTCCTGCCAACGTTTCATTTCTTCATTTGGATGAATGTTAAATGATTTTCTCTGTGATCAATCACAAGAACTATTTTCTGTACTTTTGAGTGTGTGTTACATTTTACAATTTACTAAAAGGTTTTTAAATGAGTGAGTTTGAACTGCTAATTGGATTAAATGCCCTCAACCATACAGAAGGTGGAAAAAAGTAACATTTAAATTCACAAAAGTAGAAGAATGGTGCTTAAAATATTGGTGATATAAAAAATTAAAAACTATGCTCAATATCCTAATGTTATTTTCTTCACCACACTTGTTACTTTTTATCTGAAGCTCCTATGGTACAAGATGACAGTTTACAATGGGAGAAGAAAAAGCCCATCTTGCTTGAGCTTTTCTATAAAATCAAAGTTGGACCCCAATTTCAACTGTATTTTATGAGTCCAGGAAGTCAGAACTATATACAGTATGGTTAACATAGACTTAGATTCAAAAATGTCAAAGCTAGATACCTTGAGAAGACAAGTTCTATTCCAATTTGGTAAGCATTATAGACCACACCTATAGGGAAGTGCTCAGCTGACTATGGGAATTCCATAACTCAGTAATGTAAGATAGAAATGAGTTTAGAAAGTCATCCCATATTGATGTCTGCCTCCAAAGCCGGACCACATCTAACCATTTCAATAGTAACTTCTGGAGACACCACCCAAGAAAGGGCTTTCCGGAACTTTCTAAAATAGTTCATTTCTGAAAGTAACAACCATTATTAAGAGAAAAATATTTATTTTTTCTTTTTAAGATTTAATTTATTTATTTGACAGAGAGAGAGATCACAAGTAGGCAGAAAAGGGGGGGTTGGGGGGGGAGGAGCAGGCTCCCCGCTGAGCAGAGAGCCCAATGCGGGGCTCAATCCCAGGACCCTGAGACCATGACCTGAGCCGAAGGCAGAGGCTTAACCCACTGAGCCACCCAGGTGCCCAAGAGAAAAGTATTTCTTAAATATAACTTAAATCTCTTCTGATTTGGATTATCTTCATTTTCTACTTACACTGTCATCAATGAAAATGGCAAATAATTGGTCTCTCTTTGTGAAGTATTCTTTTAAATAAAAAGGCAAGAATAGGTTAGATTAAGATAAAACTTTTCTGAATAGAAGTTCTGTTTTTTTTTTAAGATTTTATTTATTTTTTTGTCAGAGTAAGAGGAAGAGAGAGAGAGAGAGAGAGCGCGTGCGCGCGCACAAGCAGGGGCAGCAGCAGCCAGAGAGAGAAATAGGCTCCCCGCTGAGCAAGGAACCAGATGTGGACTCGATCCCAGGACCCTGGGATCATGACCTGAGCTGAAAGCAGATACTTAACTACTGAGCCACCCTGTGTCCCCTGAATAGAAGTTTTGTAAGTTAAGATGCCATACCCATGATGCCAGGCCAGGCTAATTCTTCATGGTCATCCCTTTCCTTTCCCGGTGCCAGGTGGTTGAACCGATCCAGATGTTCTAACAAGCCACCCAGCAAAGGGACAGCTCCAGCCTCCTGCATGAGACCAGCATTTTTACTGAGCAGAAGCACTATAGAAACTACTAGTTCTGGAAGGAGAACACCTACATTTTAAAAGAAAGGAAAAAAGGTTTAAGATTTAAAATAAATAAATATAAAAATAAATATAAATATAAGATATATTAAATATAATATATCCTATTAAACCACTTCATAAACTCATTCTGTTTTTAAATTCTGATAAATCACAAAATAAGGAATGCTTGACTTTTAGTGTATTTCTACAGGATTATTTTATCTTTCATCTTGAAAGAACAGATAAAGGTATCAAACAAAACCCTCGGAGTTACAAGAATGCTTTCCAAAAACACTGTTTCAACAGAAGTATTAACTAGAGTCTTTTATTCAGAAAATTAAGGTTTCCAGAAACTAAGTTTACTATCAGAAAAAAAGCACTCAATAATAATGCTCTACTGTCACAAAATTAACTTGAAAACATTAAGCAACAAAGGAATTTATTAAGGTCCTGAAAGGAGCAACTGACTTCTATGCTGCTGAAATAAAATTAGACAATTACTAATGGCCTCATTATTGAAATGTTAATAATGGTGGTATGACTCTAAATCACCGATTACATTTATATTGACACAATTCCTGCACCAGGTTGCTTAACAACAGAATCGTCAGCAAGTGAAAAAACAAAAGGAGAAAGGCCAACAGGACTAGAAAATGTATGGGGCAAAGGCATTCAGATTTATCAGGAAAGGATAAACTTGAAGTCTCATCAATCTCCAAAAATTAAATACATGTCTAAAGGGAGGATATAAAAAAGGTACCAGTAAAGTCCCCTTCCACAATGCAGGCCACCTCTGCAAAGTGCCGCCAGCTGGTGGAAGCAATGCTGGCTGCCACAGGCAGTATATCACCAATGTGTGTGCACAAAAGGGCTGTGTACTTCTTCAGTAACGAACCGACACCCATAAGCTCAGGACCTCAAAGAAAGATTAAAAATTTAACATTTTTACCATTAAAATTTACTTTGTAAATAAACTGCATTGATTCAATATTCTACCCTCATCTATACACCTTTTACTTATAATAATTATTTCAAACAGAAGCTATTAAACTTTAATCCCTGGCTCTTTTTTTATCACATAGTTTGAGAAACAAGTGAATTTGGTTGTCAATTTTTATACACTGTACTATATAATACCTAGAAACTTTGGGTCTATAAATACTAAAGTCATAATTTATAGATTTTTAAAATCTTATATCCAATACATACAAACATTATCAAATTTCAAGCCTTAACACTTGGAAATTACTCCCAATGAACAAAGTTAGGCATTTTTCAATCTCACAAAATCTTTTAACTTTTCTTCCTACATGGCTCTTAATGGCTTTTCAGCCCCTGTGACTTTATGTCTTTGAGATGGGCACCTCTTTCAGACTCTAAGTTTATCTATTTCAACCTGAAATTTTCTATCATCTACAAATGCTTAACTCTTTCAGGAACTAAAATATTTCAAACAACAGTGCCTGGGTGGCTCAGTCGTTAAAATATTTCAAACAAAAGCAACAGACCTTTCCACCCTTAACAGAGAAAGCCAACTTATGGAGAGCCACCTACTTCCTTTGAAGCTTATGGAAAGTACTCTCCTCTATGTCATGCATAGAGCTGAGCACTTACATATCATCCTATTTTAATCCTCATAGGCACCCTCAGATGTAATTGCAATTCCACAGATGAGCAACATACAGCACCCAGGAAACTTGGGCCCATGTCCAGCAGCTAATAAACCAGCTATAACGGAGACCCAGTCTTCCTCCAATGCTGATTCATTCCATGCATCACACGTACCTGGCCTTCCAGTGTGACATACCAATACTGTTTCTACTTGGTTCTCATATTATGTCAGTATCTAACACCCCATAACAGATACTTACAGTAAGTCTCATAAATCTTCTATAAAACTAACATGAACATAATGAATACTATTTTTGATGCCCAAAGAACTTAAATATTAAAACAGTGAAAAAAAAAAACTGGTAAGTCTAATACTCATAAAAAAAAAAAAGTGGATGCAAAATGAAGTCCCCCTAAATTGGTTTAAGATTTAACAGTTAAGAACTACACACCTGGGAATGTAAAATAGGCATGTCAAAAAGCCTAAATTAGAAAGTCAAACACACACAAGATATTTTAATTTTAATCAACTTACTAGAAATATCTGAGGTCTGACCAATACTTTCTCCTGGATAAAGTTTACTGATAAGTAGGCGCTGAAAGCGCAGCAACAAATCCAATGAAGCAGTTCTTTCACGACTATGTTGCTCAAAGTCCAGACATGATGAAATCCGACGGGCAACATCTTTCAATCTGGCTACTGTCTGAGAAGCAATGTTTCTATGAAGGGGAAAGAGGATTGCAAAATTAAAGAAGTTACGTCTGTTTTTTTAAAAAGCATTAAGAAATCACAACATAAACTAAAATCAGAAATATAGGTCATATACCCAGGTGACCTACAGTTGGCTTCCTTCCCCAAATATGTGTCACATGTGTCTGCAATAAATACGACCTCAGTTAAAACTGAGCAGAGAAGCACAGAATTTACAAAAGAAATAATGACACCCTTTGCTTTACAATATGCTCCTAAGAGCTGTGTGGAATGGTCCAAAATGATAGAAAACTCTTGTACAAAGCTTTGAGGAAAAAAAAAAACAACCTGTATCATTTTTGTCCAATGCTGCATTTCACATATAGATATGACACGATTCTTTTTTTTTTTTTTTAAAGATTTTATTTATTTATTTATTTGACAGAGAGAGAGAGAGAGATCACAAGTAGGCAGAGAGGCAGGCAGAGAGAGAGGAAGGGAAGCAGGCTCCCCGCTGAGCAGAGAGCCCGATGCGGGGCTCGATCCCAGGACCCTGGGACCATGACCTGAGCCAAAGGCAGAGGCTTTAACCCACTGAGCCACCCAGGCGCCCCTAGATATGACACGATTCTTAAAGACAAGATTCACTCGTCATTTCTGCATCTGCCTCACAAATCTGCCTTGAGACCTATTCAGGTAAGTATCTAGGTGGGCAAAGCAGGGAGTATCCAGGGCTCTGAAAGTACAGGAAGAAAGACTAAGGTGGGTACAAACAGGCCAAGTCAGGATAACAGATGCTTGCAGAATACTGCAGCAAGGAAGGGAGCAAAGCCTCCACTTCCAACTGTGGGATCTGACTTGAACCACAAACCATAAGTTAATAGGGTAAAAAAGGAAGAAATGTGAAACAAGAAAAGGAAGGGGAATGGACACTGCAAGTGATAGAGTGCCAGGCTGCTGAGACTAGATTCCACAATGTTCAGCCGCTAAAACTTCCAAAGGGGAATATATCTTACTTGTGTTTGAGGAAGGTAAGTTTGGTATGAGTGTGAAGGTAGATGAGAGGGGACATGGAACACCAGGTAACACTCTGCGACCTAGAGAAAGTCCCAGCAACAGTTGAACCAGGCCTGATCCCTGGTACTAAGAAGAAGAGAAGGAAGTTGGTTAGTGGAGGAAAAGAAACAAAGTAGAGCCTCCTTCTGGGCTGGTGTCAAAGTAGCTCCATCACATCAACCCCATCCCAGTCAGGTAAGTGAGGACTTAGCTAGCTGACACCAAGCACTGCCACTGAGCAGGTGAATCTGGGATCTCTGGCATTCTATCACCTGCCTTGTCCATTCCCCTTCATTCTCTTGTCTTGACTTAATTCTCTGCCCTTATTCCTTTGCAAGGTGCTCATGGAACCAGAATATTTTACTACTGTTCTAAATGTGCCTTTTGGAACTCAACATTTCTTCCTTTTTTGCCCTATTTAACTGATGGTTTGTGGCTCGAGTCAGATCCCATAAGTCAGATCCTAGAAAAAATAGGTCTAGAATCCAGGTTTTATCTTATACAAGAAGGAGCAAAAGACATATAAAATATAATGAAAATTTTAACTTATTTCCTTAATAAAATTCAGAACCATAATTATAATGTGTAATTCTGACAGAGTTCACAAGTTAAAAAAATTTTCATAGCTCTTGATTTTCAAATATAAATGCTTTTCTGTGGCTCCCTGCCAGCTTAAAACTGAAGAGTTACTCTGAAATCTGTTTCATGGCTTATTCTTGGCAAGCTGCAATATCTTCAACCTGCTTTCCAAGGAATAAAGTACACAAAATGACTACAATCTCTTCCACTTTTAGACTATTTTTCAACACTGCATCAGCTAAGTCAATACACTGAGCTACCTTTAGTCACACTTAAGCTAAGAAAATTAAATGTCAAAGTCTTCCTCTACAGTGGGAGAGACACATTATCCACACTTATGAAAGCAAAGAGCCTGGATTATTGGCACTCTGTAGTAAGAAAGGTGTTGATGCATCTTCCTTTCTCTATTTTCCAAAAACTTTTCTAAGATGTTGTTTACTTCCATGCTCAGTTTTTGTTAAGCAGGTACATCTTTATTACAAAACTGCTGGGGAGCCAATTCCTCCCTGCATGCCAAAGGTTCAGAAGACAAACTGTAAGAGTGGCCTAGAAAGTAATGTCCAATAGTAACATAATGCCAGGGAGCCACATATGTTATTATTATTTTTTTTAATTTTATTTATTTGACAGAGATCACAAGTAGGCAGAGAGGCAGGCAGAAAGGGGAGGAAGCAGGCTCCCCGCTGAGCAGAGAGCCCAACGCAGGACTCGATCCCAGGACGCGGGATCATGACCTGAGCCAAAGGCAGAGGCCTCAACCCACTGAGCCACCCAGGCGCCCCCACATATGTTATTTTAAGAGGTTCTGCCAGGGGCACCTGGTGGCTTGGTCGGTTAAGCATCCAACTCTTGATCTCAGCTCAGGTATTGATATCAGGGTCATGAGTTCAAGCCCCGTGTTGGGCTCTACGCTGGGCATGGTGACTAATTAAAAAAATAATAATAATAAATAAAAAATAATAAATTAATAAAAAGTTCTGCCAGTCACATTAATAAATATAAAGATTAATAAATCTTTAATAAAAAGATAAAAAGAAACCAAAAACCAGTATTAATAATGTATTTATCCAAATATACTGAAAATATTACTTCAACATAAAATCTAAACCCCAAGAAAAAGTATTGAAATATTTCTTATTAGGTTTCTCAGTTAAAGTCTTCAAAAGCCATTGTGTACTTTACATATTCAGCACATCTCAACTCATATAACTAAATTTTCATTGAAAATATGTGATCTGGGGGCACCTGGGTGGCTCAATGGGTTAAAGCCTCTGCCTTCGGCTCCGGTCATGATTCCAGGGTCCTGGGATTGAGCCCTGTATCAGGCTCTCTGCTCAGCAAGGAGCCTGCTTCCTCCTCTCTCTCTCTCTGCCTGCCTCTCTGTCTACTTGTGATCTCTGTCACATACATAAATAAAATAAAAAAAAAAAAAAAAGAAAACACCTGATCTGAACTCAGACTCATATATGCACACTTGAAAAATTAAATTCCTATGGCCGAGCTAACCCAAACATACTTAAAGAAGTTTTAACACAGCTGAAACAGGTCTAAGTTTTTAAATTTGAGATTTAATAAATAAATAATAATTAAGAATTCAGTTAAAATAACTGAATTTTAATTAAGAACAAATAAAAATTCAATGTCTCACCTATATTGGACACATTTCAAGTACTAATCAGCCAAATGTGGCAAGTAACCACGAGACTGTACAGCAACAGGGACGGGTGGGTAAAACAGACAGGTCTCTCCACACTGATGAATAAACAGTCTGAGCAACCTACTATAGGCCGAAGTCAGGGAACCCTGCACTCACTCTCTGCCAGAGACAGCAGGGGACCGGACATAGCCTCCTCAGCCAAGGGTGAAGCATTCAAGAACTCAAAAAAGTTCTTCTCAAAATACATGCTTTATGCTTTAAAACTTCTGCATAGAACTTTACCTTTTAATTACACAGCACTCAACAACCATTCTCATCTGATCCTTAATTAACTCTGGAAACACTACTCCTGATAGTACTCCTCCACACTGAAGAGAGTTTCACTTGCCAATTTTATACAAGCAGTTGCAATTGAAATTTTCTAACAAATTCCAAGCTCTTTCCACTACCACCAACTACACTGAGTTAATTCATTTATAATTTGTTGTACTCAAGATCAGAATGTATGAGATATTATCAGTAAACAATAATTAAACAAAAAATATAAGAAAAAGATTTTTAGTTAGACTTTACTAAAACCTATGTAAAGAACTAGCTCTATAACTTCCTCTTAAAAGTTCAGTGTGTCCAGTAAATTCTGGTGCTTCCATATAGAAAGCAGGCTGCCCCCACACCAGCAGCATACCACCCGCCACTCTTCTAGACATACGGGCAGAGCTCCCTGCTCTCTTGGACTTAGCTGCTTAAGCCAACACTCCAGAGCTTTACTTTCTCTATGTGGAGAAAATGAAATAAACCAGGAGCCAAGTTTACACAGATAGCTTTGTTAAATAGAGGGACAACAATTTTCCATTGTCTAACAAATGCCTTTCAGAAATCACCTTGATATTTTTTTTTTTATCTTTTTGATTTGAATGACACTGAAGCACTGGTTGACAAGTTTCACCAAAAAGTGTATGATCTCTTCAGCCTAAGGTTTCTATGTTTATATTCTGACTCTAATTCTTATCTACTCCTGATAGAGCCTTCAGAAACAATGTTCACCATTCTTTTATTTATTTCAGCTTCTAAATTAAAAGTTGTCTTAGAAAGTAATACACATAAATCTGTGATATACACAATGAGGCAATGATATGTTTTAAAAGAAATAACTCTACCACAATGATTTTCATTTGCATCTACTGTTTACTAATGAGAATAAGAATCTTTTTCTATCTCATACACTCCAATTTTCTCTTGTGTGAAAATCTTTAGAATCTCTAGTTCTATCTCACACACTCCAACCTCTCCTCTCATCTGTTAGAAGTTTGCTCTTGAAACAGTGCGGAGGTTTCTCAAAAAAGTTAAAAATAGAATTACCTTATAATCCAGCAATCATGCTACTGGATTATTTACCCAAAGAATATAAAAACATTAATTCAAAGGGATATAGGCCCCCCTATGTTTATAGCAGCATTATTTACAATAGCCAAATTATGGAAGCAGCTCAAGTGTCCATCAATGATGAATAGATAAATAATATATATATATACACACACACAAAGCAATACTGGTTCAGCCATAAAAAAAAGAAATCTTGCCTTTTACAATGACATGAATGGAGCTAGAGAGTACAATGCAAAGGAAAATAAGTCAGATAGAAAAAGACAAATAATACCATATAATCTCACTCATTCGTGGAATTTAAGAAGACAAAAGAGCAGAAGGCGGAGGGGGACAGACAAACTAAGAAACAGACCTTTAATTAGAGAACAAACTGATGGTAACTAGGGGCACCTGGGTGGCTCACTGGGTTAAAGCCTCTGCCTTCGGCTCAGGTCATGATCTCAGGGTCCTGAGATCGAGCCCGGCATCGGGCTCTCTGCTCAGCAGGGAGCCTGCTTCCCCCTCTCTCTCTCTGCCTGCCTCTCTGCCTACTTGTGATCTCTGTCTGTCAAATGAATAAATAAAATCTTAAAAAAAAAAAAAAAACTGATGGTTACTAGAGGAAAAGGGGCGGGGGGTTGGGCAGGGAGGATTGGTTAAACAAGTGACGGAAATTAAGGAGTGTACTTGTAATGACCACACGGTAGTTTACAAAACAGTTGAATTACTATATTCTAATTAGTATATTGTACACCTGGAGCTAATATATAACATTGTAAGTTAACTGGAGTTAAAACTAAAATTTAAAAAAAAAAAAAAAAATGAGTCTGCTCTTTACCCCAAAACCTATCTAGGGAACTTTCAGAGTATTTCCTCAATACCCAAACACACTTTTGAGACCCTAGTGCTAGATCTCACTATCTTACTGTGAAAACCAATAATCCTCCTGTTAAAATATATCTAATACTATTTACCTAAGAAGCTGTTGTATGAGTTGAACCAAAGGCAAACACTGTTTTCCAGAAGATTCATAGATCCCTGTATTAATAAGATCTTTATCCAATGGAGTCCTACTTCTGTGAAATGTTGAGGCACTGGCTTCTTGTTCATCAATTTCTTTTTCCTTCTGTGCTTCTTTTTTGGCTTCTATATCCTGTAATTCATAAAACAGAACTGGTTACCAGTTACCTTAGTAGCAAGTGTGAAGGCACCCTGGACCGAGCCCTGATCCCATAGTCTAAATGTCCCAGCCTCCGGGCACTAACTCACAAACCACCAGATGACACTGCTCCATACCCATTTCTCTGAAATCCCATTACTCAGGTGCTCAGTTTCTAAACACACTACTTGTCCTAAAAATCCAATGTCCAGGTTGCCATTGCTGATGGTCTCCAGCTTCCTTTTGTGAAGTCCCTGAAATCTTTATTCCTGATCTCAAAAATACCCGATACAATCGGCCCCATACATGCACAGTCTATCTATTTTGCAAACATGAACCAAGAACCCAAGAATGAGAGGATATATTCCAAATGAGACATGTGTTCAGAATACAAAAAATTCTTACAACTCAACAATTAAAAGATAAATAAACCAATTTAAAATAAGCAAAGGATTTGAACAAGATGTATCTTCAAAGAAGATATATAAATGGCTACATGAAAAGATGCTCCACATCATTAGTCATCAGAGAAATTTACACCGTTAGGATGGCTATAATAGAAAAGTTGGACAATAGCAAGCATTAACAAGGATGTGGAAAACTAGAACTCTCTAATATTCCTACTGGGAATGTAAAATGGCACAGCCACTTAAGAAAAACTACGGCCATTCTTCGAAACATTAAACACAGAGTTACCATAAAACTCAACAACTCCATTCCTAGACATACAGTTGTAAGAAAAAAAATATGTCCAAACAAAAATCTATATATAAATGTTCATAATAACATTTTCATAATAACTTAAAAGTAGAGACAACTGGGGGCGCCTGGGTGGCTCGGTGGGTTAAAGCCTCTGCCTTTGGCTCGGGTCATGATCCCAGGGTCCTGGGATTGAGCCCCACAGTGGGCTCTCTGCTCAGCAAGGAGCCTGCTTCCTCCTCTTTCTCTCTCTGCCTACTTGTGATCTCTGTCAAATAAATAAAATCTTTAAAAACAAAAAAAAAAGAAGCAGAGACAACTGAATGTCCATCAGTTGATGAATGGATAAACAAAATGAAAGGATAAACAAAAAATATACAACGGAATATTATTTAGCAATTTCAGAAAATGAAGTACAACATGAATAAACTTTGAAAAAACTAGGCTAAGGAAAAAGAAACCAGATATACAAGGTCACATATTGTATAAATTGGTTTATACGCAAAGCCCAGAGCCAGAAAATCTTTCAGAGACAGAAAGTACATTAGTGGGCGCCTGGGTGGCTCAGTGGGTTAAGGCCTCTGCCTTCGGCTCAGGTCATGATCTCAGGGTCCTGGGATCGAGGCCCGCATCGGGCTCTCTGCTCAGCGGGGAGCCTGCTTTCTCCTCTCTCTCTCTATGCCTGCCTCTCTGCATACTTGTGATCTCTCCCTCTCTGTTTCAAATAAATGAATAAAATCTTTAAAAAAAAAAAAAAGTACATTAGTAATTGTCAATGGCTGGAAGGAGTAGGGAATAGGGGTTGATTGTTAAGAGGCACAGAGTTCCTTTCTGGAGTAATGAAAATGTTCTGAAATTAGATAGTGGTGATGACGGTGATGGTTGCACAATTCTGTGAATACAGAAAAAAGTGAAAAAGAAAAATAAGAGGTATCTTTGCCAGTCAAATGTGACCAATATTCCTAAAAACTATACCAAGCATTGCTCTAGTGACCAAATATACTGTGAAAAAGCCAAAAAGTTCTTTCTTTTTGGGCTTTGTTTTCTTATTTATTTATTTATTTTATTTATTTTCAGTGTTCCAGAATTCATTGTTTATGCACAACACCCAGTGCTCCATGCAATACGTGCTCTCCATAGTACCCACCACCAGGCTCACCCAACCTCCCACCACCCTCCCCTCCAAAACCCTCAATTTATTTCTCAGAGTCCATAGTCTCTCGTGCTTCATCTCCCCCTTCGATTTCCCCCAACTCACTTTTCCTCTCCATCTCCCCATGCCCTCCATGTTATTCAGGCTTTGTTTTCTAATGACAAAAGCCAGAACTGTCTTAACCCCAATAGTCTGTCCCAGTTCTGAGGAGTGTGGGGATGAAGACCTGATCTCACTGGTGGGACTGGAACTGGGTCACCCATCCTTAAGGATAAGAAGGTAACATGAATCAGAAAGATAAAAAATATGCATGCATGGGGTGCCTGGGTGGCTCAAATGGTTAAATGTCTGCCTTCAGCTCAGGTCATAATCCCAGGGTCCTAGGATTAAGCCCTGCATTGGGTTCCCTCCTCAGCAGGGAACCTGCTTCTTTCTCTCCCTCTGCCTGCACCTCACCCTGTTTGTGCTCTCTGTCAAATAAATAAATAAATCTTAAGAAACAAAAAAAAAGTGCATACTTTTGACCCAGCATAACTTCATTTCCAGAACATGTTCCTATTTATCATTCTTATATTCAATGACTTATAATCTATAAGAATATAATTAATAATTTATAGTAGTAAAAATATCTAGAACTTAAATTGTCAATAATAGGTTGTTTAAAAAAAAAACAACAACACAGGAATAAGGAATTCCCTTTCCATATGACAGACTTCCCCAAAGCAACAGAACAAATGGACATAATAAAATATTCAACATAGAAGACATGGCAACCTCATGAGTAAAAAAGATGCAAACTGATATATCATTGAGACTAATGAGAGCACCATAATCAGTATTATTAGTAAACATCTGCATCTTTAAAAATCTGAAAGACTTTACACCAAAACTATTAACAATTCCTAAATGATGAGATTTTTATTTATGCCTTTTTGTAGCTTCATAACAATTTTAAATTAAATGGCCATTAGTTATCTTATTTTAGGCATCTTAATTAGTATATAGATCACAATCTATATATCTCTGTAGCCTCTCTACCCCCAGCAACGCTTTTCCTCCAACACCCCCCAAAAGTCCTTCCCTTTCTCCAACAGGAAGTGAAGAATAAACATTTGCTAACTAAATTAATAGGTTCTAGAGTTCAATGTCAGTTATGGTTTGTCTACCTCTCAATTTTCATCTTATTTTTCCTTCCCTTCCCCTATGTTCATTTGTTTCTTAAATTCCACATGTGAGTGAAATCATATAGTATTTGTCCCTCTCTGACTTATTTTGCTTAGCATAATACCCTCTAGTTCCACCCACATCATTACAAGTGGCAAGATTACATTCTTTTGATGGCTGAGTAATACCTTGTTGTGTGTATATATACATGGGTGTATATATATATATATATATATATATATATATATATATATATATACACACACACACACCCACACCACATCTTCTTTATCTATTCATCTGTTGATGAACATCTGGGCTCTTTCTATAGTTCGGCTATTGTGGATACTGCTGCTGTAAACACTGGGGTGCATGTGCCCCTTCAAGTCACTATGTTTGTGTCCTTTGGATAAACACCTAATAGTGCAATTGCTGGGTTGTAGGGTACCTCTATTTTTAACTTTCTGAGGAACCACCATACTGTTTTCCAGAGTGGCTGTACCAGTTTGCATTCCTACCAACAATGTAAGAGGGCTCTCCTTCCTCCACATCTTCACCAGTAACTGTTGTTTCCTAAGTTGTTAATTTTAGCCATCCTAACTGGTGTGAGTGGTGTCTCACTGTGGTTTTGTATTTTATTGACGCTGAGTGATGCTGAGTTTTTCCTATGTCTGGCAACCATCTTTATGTCTTTTTGGAGAAACATCTGTTGAGGGGAGATAGGTGGAAGGGATAACTGGGTGATGGGCATTAAGGAGGGCACTTAATGTAAAAAGCAGTGGGTATTATATGCAACTGATGAACACTGAACTCTACCTCTGAAACTAATAAAATAAATAAATAATAAGCAATTAAAATAATTAATTAATTAATTACTAGGTTCTAGAAATACTGCTTGGGTCATGTCAAGGTTGCTTGACATTGTACACCTGCACCTAATATGACACTGTAAGTTAACTAACTGGAATTAAAATAAAAACTTTAAAAAAAAAAAAAGAGGGACGCCTGGGTGGCTCAGTTGGTTGGACGACTGCCTTCGGCTCAGGTCATGATCCTGGAGTCCCGGGATTGAGTCCCGCATCGGGCTCCCAGCTCCACGGGGAGTCTGCTTCCCTCTCTGACCTTCTCCTCGCTCATGCTCTCTCTCACTGTCTCTCTCTCAAATAAATGAATAAAATCTTAAAAAAAAAAAAAGAGAGAGTCTGCTCTTTACCCTAAAACGTAATTCTGACCCACATGTGGACTGCCTCTGCCTATTCACTATCACTGCTCCCATTAGGCAAGCTTTCACATGGAGCTTTATGAAGAAGAAGAAGAAAAGGAAGAAAGGGCTGGAGTCAGCGAACCTGCCACTAACTCATCCTGACACCTTAGGAAATCACTACATTTCCAGGGTACTTATGTTCACATCTGTAAAATGGAATTTTAAACTACTTTTCTACTCAACAAGGTTGACAAAGTTAAAAGAGAAAATGAAAGTAAAGTACAGTACCTGAAAAATAAGTTACACAAAGAACTGACATTGTTCCTAACATTATATACATGATTTCTTCTATTTTTTTTTCAATTTAATCAAAGTATTTAGGTATGTTTTCAAAGACAGGTTTTTTTTAAATTTAAATTCAATTAATTAACATATAATGTATTATCAGTTTCAGAGGTAGAGGTCAGTGATTCATCAGTCTTATATAATACCCTGTGTTCATTACATCCCGTGCCTTCCTTGATGTCCATCCCAGTTACCCCATCCCTTCACCACCATTCCCCTCCCCTGCAGCAACTCTGTTTATTTCCTATGATTAAGAGTCTCTTATGGTTTGTCTCCCTCTCTGATTTCATCTTGTTTTATTTTTTCCTCCTTCTCCTATGATCCTGTTTTGTTTCTTAAATTCCACATATGAGTAAGATCATGATAACTGTCTTTTTCTGACTGACTTATTTTGCTTTTAATATACTTACTTCATCTAATTTCATCAGTGTGAGTTTTTATTTTTTTAATTAAGATTTTATTTATTTATTTGACAGAGAGAGATCACAAGTAGGCAGAGAGGCAGGCAGAGAGAGAAGAAGGGAAGCAGGCTCCCTGCAGAGCAAAGAGCCGGATGTGGGGCTCGATCCCCGGACCCTAGGATCATGACCTGAGCCGAAGGCAGAGGCTTTAACCCACTGAGCCACCCAGGTGCCCCCAGTGTGAGTTTGTAAATAAAAAACTATTGCAACTATGAGAGCAACAAAACAAGCTATGAATGACTATTAAGTATATGGAAATGCAAATTAAAAACCACACTCTCCCACCCAGAATAGCTAAATTTATGAAGAAAGACATGACTCATGTTGGTGAGGTCAAGAAAGAGCTAGAACTCTCTCATAGGCTGGTTCAAATTAAATGGCATAGCCACTCTGGGAAACTATAAAAACACATTCACCATAAGACCTAGCAAATTATAATTCAAAGTATCTACCCAAGAGAAAAAACAAATGTTCACTAAAGAACTGTACACAGCATAATCAAAGCAGCTTTAAACAATCAAAAAAAAATCAAATGTCTGTTAACAGGAGAACAGATAAACAAATAGTGCCATAATCATACAATGAAACACTCCTCAACAGTAAAAGCAATGTAGAGGAGTTTGAAAATTATCAAGGCAAAATAAAGCAGACACAAAACAGTACATACTATAAGATTCCATATATATAACATTGAGAACTGGCAAAACTAATTTAATCTGAGGGAGGCAGGGGAGCTCTAACTTTGAGTGCAAAGAGGCACAGCAGCACTTTCTAGGGTGATGGAAATGATTCATAATATGATTAGGGTATCTGTCACATTCTTTTAAAGAGATAAAAGTGGATAGATTTTATCATATTTAATATCTCAATAAATTTTTAACTAGTAAGATTAAAAAAGCTTTAATTATAGAAAATATTTGATGTTACTAAAAGTTTTATGTTTCAGTTTTTTATTCTGGCAATAGGCTGCTATTTCTTCACATGGGTACAGTGTTTCAATCTCAGCTGACTGCCAGGTAAAAATTGCCTCTGTCAGTTCACATACACATTCGTAGAAACATACCTGGATTTCTGCAGTAATGGCTGCATTTAAGGCTGACTCTAAGCCTCCATCAGCCATCAAGCTGCCCACCAGGAGATCAATCATGAATCGACGACCTGGACTTATGTTAACTTCATTGCCTGAAACTAGAAAGGGAAAGCACTTTCGCCATTGTGAGGTAAGCACCAACGCCTCTTCGCACCCTCTCATGCACCCAGAACCCATCCCCATCCCTGCTCCTCACCCAAGCCCACCTGCACAGGGCAGGAGAGCAGAGAGTGCCCGGGCCCTCTCCTCAGCAGTGGGCAGAAGCACGGACCACCCGCTCTGCAGCACAGCCTGGGCAGCTGCCTGCACAGTGCTCAGCACGCCTGCACTGCTGGCCAGGGCCACCACGGTTTGTTTCAAGCTGTTGAGGAGGACGCTGCCCAGACCTAAACCAAGGAATTCTGGGTCAACCTGGTGACTAATGGCAGCATGCAACTGAAAGGAGAAAAATAATTAATTTAGAAGCCCTAAAAACAAGTGGATTTCAAAACTTATTAAAGATTAAATAATATCTCAAATTGCATTTTATTTAAATAATAAAGTTATTTATTTAAATAATAAAGTTCTGACACATGAATTTTTTAACCAGACTAAAAAATTTTACCCATACTAGCTGAAAATGATGGTAAGGTATTTTTAAGAGGAACTGTTTAAGCCCGATTTAAATACATATATGAAAGATGTCAAGATCAACAGAGAGGTTATACAGCAATCTCTACCCCACCCCCAACCATCTGTACCAAACAGAGAAAGAGTGAATATAATACAATCAAAAAACTTTTAAAAGATTATACAGCCAAGCTGAAAGTACACAAGGAAACTCCTCAAGAGCCAAACCAGAACTCAGACACACATAGCAGGAGCTAACAGGTTCTGGGCTCTAAGAGCAGATCAAGACCTTCAGGCATGAAATCCAAACTGCTCACGGCAGCCCACTGAACCACTGAAGATCACTGGTCTATCACCAGTCAGGACTTGAAGGCAACACTACCCACGAAGGCTCTGGGTACAAAGAGACCCCACAAGAAATCAGAGACCTGGCCTTCCCTGTTAGCGGATGTAAAATCAAATTCATCGCAACCAACTAGATATAGGTACCACAAGTCAAGAACTGAACACCAAAACATCTAGAGTCTGAGAAACACATGACACTTCAGAGACACAAATATAAAACTGTCCTCTAGGGACATCACCATAGCCAAAGGCAAAGAGAGACCTCTAGCAAGACCTCCCCTGAAAGTGCTGTTACAGTCAGAAAGGACAAGCCACACTAGGTCACAAGGGAAAATCAAAGACAAAGCTCTTATACGAGGCAGAACTCATGCCCCTAGAGTAGGCAGCAATACAAACACTGAAATGAATGCAAAAAAAGAGTAAATGTTCTGGGTGTTCATGGGTGGCACAGTCATTTAAGCATCCAGCTTTTGGTTTTGGCTCAGGTTGTAATCCTGGAGTTGTGGGACTGAGCTGGAGCTGGAGCCAGGCTCTGCACTCAGCATGGAGTCTGCTTGGGAGTCTCTCTGTCCCTCCCCACCCTCTCAAATAAATAAATAAATAAAATCTTTAAAAAATATAAATAAATAAATGTTCTTAGAGATCAAGGAAGGCACAAAACCCAGAAGATAAGAATGTAAAAAACAAATGAACGCCTTGAAAAAACCCAAATATAAATTCTAAAAACGAGAAAAACAGCTACAAAAATAAAAACCTCAAGCAGAACTGTGAAAAGTCCAGGCCCAGGTTCTAGCCCTGAATCTCCATGCAATGGATACCTGACTTGGGCCACATTCCTGAACTTCTCTGTACATCCTCATCTAGCAATACACATCAAGGGTCCTACCTCTTGGATTGTGGCACATGGATTTAATGAATTAATATGTGTAATGCTGTGATCATGCAAGTACTTATTAAATAATGGACAACTCAAAAATATGGAACAATCAGCTAAAGGATTTGGGAACTAAAAGAGAGAGCACTGGAGAAAAAACAGAAGGCAGAATGGAAAGATAGAAAGTGAACATTATAAAGAAACAGTACTTGGGAAGATGAGAAAAGTTCAAAACACATAAAGAAGGAGATCTCCAAGGGAAAAGCAGATAAAAAAGAGAGCAAATTCAATGATAAATAGGGAATGTTTTTCAAAACTTAACAAAAATACGTAATCTCAGATTCAATGAGAATCATAACCTCAAGTTATACATAGGAAAATAAATCCTCACCTAGACAGAGTATGTTAAAATTATAAAACAAAAATCTAAAAGGCTACCAAAAAGAAAGGCAAATTAGTTACAAAGAAACAATTATGCCAATGTAACAATTCTCATCAGCAACAATAAAAATCAGAAGAAAGAACACCTTCAAACTGTTGATTAAACAACAGGTCACCTAAAAAGCTAAGCCCTATTAAATTATCTTAAAAGCATTCAAGCAGAGTTTTCAGACTTTATAACCCACAGACCTTGATAAAGAAACTTACTGCAGGAGGTACCCAGGTGGAAGAGGATGTAAGCCACAATGACAAAACAAATTGGTTAAAATAAATAAATAAGTAAAAAGACTATGTAAGTATGGTCTCTTAAAAAATGATGATTATGATGATAATTAATTGGAGGATAATTTTTCATGTCTTAAATCAGAAGAAATGTATCTTGCATATCACAACTGGGAGCATTTTTCTTTTAGGGGCACATACACATCACAAATCAGTGTGTTTTAGATCCAGTGTAACAATAAACTACCTGACAATTTAAATACAGAAGGTGGAAAGGGGAGCATAGGTTTAATGCATCCTATAACCCCTATGTTTTTCAGGAGGAGAAGTACTGGTTAACTTAACACTTTGTGGAATTAAGAAATATTTTATTTTTTTGTAACTTGATTAATGTCCAGAAATCAAACTGAAAAGCTTAGGAACAATGAAAGGTATTTGAAAAGAAAAAACTGTTTTGGAAACTTTATCAAGAAATAAGAAAATGAAGAATAACCTTACACAACACTAATCAGAAAACCTAAATTCAAATACACTAGCAATCACAATAACTCTAAAAATATTAAATTAACGTAATGAATAAAGATTCTCAAACTGGATGGTTTTTAAGACTCAAGCTTTGTTAAGTGAATATTTAAATTTTAAAATGATATAACTAAAGCATAAGGACCTAGAAAGATGTAACAAAGCAACAGAAAAACATAAGGCAAGAGGCAAATATGGGCCAAAAAAAATCAAGCCTGAGACATGTACAAGATCTTTCTCCATAGTACTGACCAGACAGCAAGAATGCTATAAACCACAGGAAGTGACAAACAACTGGGTAGATTTATGAAGGGGACCACAATGGGCCTAATAAATGAGCTCCTACAAAAGACTTTTGGGAAACTTCTGTTAATTTGATTAATGTAACTAAACATAATATCCATCTATGTGCTTTTTAGAAACAAGGCAAAAATGGGGAGAGAGCAGAGGGAGACACGATTGGTTACATAGAAATCCTTGTATTAGAAAGGGAAAAATTACTTTGTTAAAAAAAAACAGTCTCTTGACATTAAGTCATAGATTTTATTACCAAGAAAAATGGGATGACCAAAGATTTCAGCTATAGTTTTACAGAAGGAAGGAAGGAAGGAAGGAAGGAAGAAAGGAAGGAAGGAAGGAAGGAAGGAAGGAAGGAAGGAGAGGAAGGAAGGAAAATATTTTTGTTGCTTTTCTTATTTTGACTTTTAACCTCAACCTTCCCTGTAACAAAGTGGAGGTCCTACTGGAGGGAGCCCAAGCTGACTGTGTTGAACTTTCACACTCCAGAGATTGGCTAGCACATTCAGCTGGTCTCTCAATTATCTACTGCCTGACCCAGTTGTTGCTCCACACAGAAGAACAGTAAATTCAAGACTGACTCCACTATGAATGCAAACAAGCTGATTACTGCAGAAATAATACAATCCATACATAGACACTTACCTGCATGCAAAGACTGACTTCCAGAATAAATTTAAGATAACTAGACTGATTTTTTTAAACCTCATATAAATTATACTCCGTCATAATCTAAATAACCTAATCTAAGTAATCTAAATACAAATAATTTAAAATTTTCATTAGCAGTTCACTTAACAGGCTAAAACCCATTCCCTTCAATATACAGAAACATTATTACAAATACCTAAGACACTTACAAAGGGAGGCAGAGGAAAGGAAATCATTAATACCTGAAGTCGCAGAAGATTCAACGTTGCCACAGCCATGCACTCTTTCTCTTGAGGTGGAGGCCAGTCAGCAGTGCCATCCATCCCTTCACTCACTTGACGCAATAGGAGGTCCAGCTGCTCAAAAGTCATTGAGCAGATGTCTACCACAAATGGGACACGGAGGCCAATGGACCACTCAGAACAAGATGACCAAGCAAAACTCTATGGAAGAATCATAAGAAACTAAAATGAATCTACACATTCAGCTCTTAGACTGTTTCACAGGAGAGATTCACTATCATTATTCACAACAGCCAAAAGGTACAACTCATGAGTCCACTGAAGGAGGAGTAAATGAACAAAATGTAGGCTATAAATACAATGGAATATTATTAATCCTTTACAAAGAATAAAATCCTGAAACATGCTACAACATGGATCAACTTTGAAAATATGAAATGAAACAAGTTAGACACCAAAGGTCAAATATTATATGATTCCATTTATAAGAGGTATCTTTTTTTTTTTAAGATTTAATTTATCTTATTTATCTTATTTATTTATCAGGAGAAAAGGAAGCAGGCTCCCTGCTGAGCAGAAAGCCCGATGCAGGGCTCGATCCCAGGGACCAGGCAGAGGCTTTAACCCACTGAGCCACCCAGGCGCCCCTATAAGAGGTATCTTGAATAGGCAAATTCACAGAAACAGAAAATAATTTTGAGGCTACCAGGGACCAGGGGGGAGGAGAAATGAAGAGTAATTGTTTAATATGGGTACAGAGTTTCTATTTAGGATGATGAAAAATTCTGGAGATAGACAGCAGTGACAGTTATACAATTTCATGAATATACTTAACGCCACTGCACAGTGCAACCATAATTTTTTAATGACCAAAAGCACTGATATTTTAAAAAACTGACAGAACTGAAAAAAGACATGGAGAAATACATAATTATACTTGGAAATACAAACACTAGCCTCCTAGAAAGAGACAGAAAATCAGCAAGGATGTAGAGTAGAGTAATACCATCAATGAATGGAATTTAACTGACATTATAGAACACTTCACCCAACAACAGCAAAACACATCAACAATAAAATACACAATTCTTTTCAAACACACACACTGAACATTAACTTAATAAGGGAACATATCCTGATACATAAAACAAATCTGAACAAATCTAGAACTGAAATCACATAGTCTATTCTCTAACCACCAGAAAATTAAACTAGACATCAGTAACAGAATAGTAACAGAACAATCTCAAAATACTTTGAAATTAAATGACACAATAATCCATAGGTCATAGAGCAATTCTCAAGAGAAATTAGAGAATTTTGAACTGAACAAAAATGAAAATACATCAAAATGTGTGGGTGCAATTAAAGCACTGCTTAGAAGGAAATTTATAGCAGCAGCTGCTTAAATATTACAAAAGAAGAAGGGTCTAAAATTAACCTAAGCTGAAGAAACAAAAAAAAGAATAAAATAAACCCAAAGCCAGCTGAAGGGGGGAAAAAATAACAAAGACAAGAGAATTAACCAATGAAACAGAAAACAAAAAACAAAGGGAAAATTAATGAAACTAAAATCTAGCTCTTTAAAAAGATCAATAAAATGGATAAACCTCTAGGTAAAACTGGCAAAGAGAAATAAGAAGAAAACTACCAATACAATGTTACTGCAGACCCCAAAGACTTCAAAAGATTAGTAAATGAATACTAAGGAAAACTTCATACACAAAAATCAGACAACTTAGATGAAATGGAACAACTCTTTGAGTGCCACAAACCAAGAAAACCCACTCAAGAAAAAAAAATTTTCTAAATATTAGCTCTATATCTCTTAAGGAAACAATTTTACTTAAAAATCTCTTGAGAAAGAAATCTCTTGGCTCAGATGGATTCACAAAAAAACATTTAAAAAAGAAAATGATACTAATTCTACACAATCCCTTCTAGAAAATAAGAGAAAGGAACACCTGTCAATATTTTTTATAAGGCCAATTTTACCCAGATAAAAGACATACCGTATAAAACCACATACACACACAAAAAAAATCCACAAACCAATTACCTCTGATGATCATCAGCAGAAAAAAAATCCTCAACAATGTAATTAGTAAATCAAATAAAGCAATATATAAGAAATAACCAAGTGGGGTTATCTCAGTAATGCAAGGTCTGATCAATATTTGAAAAGCAATTAACATATTCTACCATATAAACAGACTAAAGAAGGAAAACTACATGATCATATCCTTTGAGAAGAAAAAAGCGTTGACAAAATTAAGCATCTATTCAGTATTAGAAAAAACTTTCAAAGAAGGAGGTAAGTGGGGGGTTGGGTGAGCCTGGTGGTGGGTATTAAGGAGGGCATGAATTGCATGGAGCACTGGGTGTGATGCATAAACAATGAATCTTGGAACACTGAAAAAATAAAGTTTTTTTTGTTTTGCTTTTTAAAGATTTTATTTATTTATTTGACAGACAGAGATCACAAGTAGGCAGAGCAGCAGGCAGAGAGAGAAGGGGAAGCAGGCTCCTTGCTGAGCAGAGAGCCTGATGTGGGGCTTGATCCCAGGACTCTGGGATCATGACCCGAGCCAAAGGCAGAGGCTTTAACCCACTGAGCCACCCAGGCAACCCTGAAAAAATAAAGTTTAAAAAAAAAGAAGTAGGAGTTAAAGGAAACTTTCTTAATCTGATAAAGCATCTACTAAAAAAAAATCCTACAGCTAACATCCTAGCAAATGGTGAAAGACTAAATGCATTCCCTCTCACCACTCTTCAACATCATACTGACTGCAACTACAGGATATAACGATAACACACACAAGTCAATGCTATTTCTACATACTAGTAATGAAGGACAGGAAGACAAAATTCCACAAAATATCTAACCACACTATTTACTCAGTACCTGAGCAGGTCCACAGGCAATTCCAACTATGTGTTTGGTATCCAGTCCTGGCAGTGCGGCAGGTTCTGGCTTGGTCACACGCAAAGTGTCAAAGTGCTGGCACTGGTCGTTGCTCCCCCAGCTATGGACCTCACTGTCCTCAGTCAGAGCCAGGCAGTGGGTGGAGCCTGCAGCCACATCAATTACCTTCTTCCCTAGGAGGAAACAGTGATGCAATACAGCTTCACACCTGACTTCTGCTGTAGGTCATTCAGGTAAGGAGGTATTTAATATCAACTTCTAAAGGATAATTCATTGCTTTAATATTTTGTATAATTCATCTGCTTCATGTATGTTATTAAAACCCATTATATTCTACTAGCTACAATTTATTAAGACCTACAGCCTGAATATTAAATAATACTAAGGTATGAAAAGGATCTTTTCATACTTTTAATACTTTCTTCTCATTCAGATTTTCATTCAGAAATAGACAACTGTATTTTAATTAATCATTAAATCATATTCTCTTGTCCCAAGGTATAATCACACAAAGTATATTCTTTTTGCCTCACTGAGACTTTCTATTTTTAGAATATTTTTAGGTTCACAGCAAAACTGAGAAAAAGGCAGAGATTTCCCATATACTTCCCACCCTAACACATGCATAGCCTCACCCATGATCAATTATTCACTGTTTCTTTTTGGGTTTTTTTTGGATTTTTGTTCTTTTTGTTTTTTGGCTACTTGTGAATGTCTACTTGTTCCAAAACCATTTGTTGAAAAAGCTACCTTTGCTTCATTGTATTGCTTTGGCTCCCTTCTCAAAAATCAATTAACTATACTTACGCAGGTCTATTTCTCAGCTATTTTGTTCCAATGATCTATTTGTCTATACTTTAGTCAATGCCATGCTTTATATATATATATATAAATAAAGATTTTATTTATTTATTTGACAGATAGACATCACAAGTAGGCAGAGAGGCAGGCAGAGAGAGAGGCTCCCCCCACTGATTAGAGAGCCCGATGCAGGGCTCGATCCCAGGATCCCGGGACCATGACCTGAGCTGAAGGCATGACCACTGAGCTACCCAGGCACCCCAATGCCATGCTTTCTTGATTACTACAGCTTTATATTAAGTCTTGAAGTTGGGTAGTGTCAGTCCTCAACCTGCCCTTCTCCTTCAATAATGTGTTAGCTTTTGTCTTTCCACATAAATTTAGAATCAGTTTGTCTTGCATTAAATGTATAGATCAAGATAGAAAGAAATTAGTGTTCAGTCTTCCTACTCATGAACACAGAATATCTCTCAATTTATTAGTTCTCCTTCGATCTCATTCATCAGTTTTGTAATTTTCCTCATAAAGGTCTTATACTTTGTTAGAATTAAACCTATGTATCTCACTTTTTTAATACTAATGTAAATGGTATTTTGTTTTAATTTCAAAATCCACTTCTTAGTTGCTGGTATATAGGAACTAAGGTATATACCAAGTGACTTTGTATCCTGCAAGTCTGCTATAATCATTTACTACTTCCAGTTTTTTTGTTGATCCTTCCAGATTTTCTACATAAACATTCATGTCATCTGTGAACAAAGATAGTTTTGTTTCTTCCTTCTCAATCTGTATACCTTTAATATCCTTTTGCTGTTTTGTTGCATTAGCTAGAACTTCCAGTATGATTTTGAAAAGAAACAATGAGATGAGACATCTTCCCCTTGTACTTTATCTTAGTGGGAAAGCTTCAAGTTTCTCACCACTAAGTATGACATTAGCTGTAGGATTTTTATAGATATTCTTTATCAAGTTTATGAAGTTCTCTCCATTCCTAGTTTGCTGAAAGTTTTTATTATGAACAGGTACTGAATTTTACCAAATGTTTTTCTGCAGCTATTAATATGCTCATGTGATTTTTCTTCTTACTCTCTCAATTCCATGGATTACATTAATTGGTTTTTGAATGTCGAACTAGCCAGAATTGCATATGTAGAATAAATTCAATTTGGTGGTGATGTTTCTTTCTATACATTGTTGAATTTAATTTGCTAATATTTTGTTGAGGATTTTTGCATCTACATTCATGAGAGATGTTGGTCTGTAATTTTCTTTTCTAGTAAAATTTTGTCTAGCTTTGGTATTAGGGTAATGCTGGCCTTGCAGAATGAATTAAGAAGTATTCCCTTTGCTTCTATCCTCTGAAAGATATTATAGAGAACTGGTTTAATTTCTTCCTTAAATTTTTGGTAGAATTCACCAATAAACCCACCTGGGCCTCATGCTTTCTGTTTTGGAAAGTTATTAATTATTGACTTAATTTCTTTAAGAGATGTAAGCCTATTCAATCTGTCTATTTCTTCTTGTATGAATTTTGGCAAATTGTGTCTTTTAAAAATGGTTCATTTCATCGAAGTTACCAAATTTGCGGGCATAGAGTTGTTCTTAGTATTCCTTTATCACCTCTACAATGTTAACAGGATCTGTAGTAATGTCTTCTCTTTCATTTCTGATATTAGTAATTTGTGCCATGTTTTCCTTTTTTCTTAGCCTAAAGTATACTGACTTTATTAATCTTTTCAAAGAACCAGCTTTAGGTTTCCTTGATCTTCTCTATTGATTTTCTGTTTTCAATTTCATTGATTTCTTCTCTAATTCTCATTATTTCTTTACTTCTTATTTTGGATTCAATTTGCTCTCTGATATCTAGTTACCTAAGGCGGAAACTTAGACTATTGATATTTTTTTAACATCTATAACCATACATGATCACAAATTTTTTTTCTAGTGATGAGAGCTTTTAAGATCTGTTCTCTTGGCAACTTTCAAATATACAATAAGGTGTTAATAGCTACAGTCACCATGCTGTATATTATATCTGCAGGACTTATTTCACAACTAGAAATTTGTACTTTCTGACCACCTTCACCCACTTTACCCACCCCCTGCAATCCCCACCTCTGGCAACCACCAAACTATTCCAAGCATCTATGAGTTTGTTGGGGGTTTGGGGGAGTTTGGGGTTTTTTTTTTTTATTTCACATACAAGTAGAATTATACAGTGTTTATCTGTTTCTATCTGACCTATTTATTTAGCATAATGCCCTCAAGGTCCATCCATGTTAACACAAATGGTAGCATTACCTTCTTTTTAATGGCTGCATAATATTCCATCATATGTATATACTATATTTCCTTTATCTACTCAACTATCAATGGGACACTTAGGTTGTTTCCATATCTTGGTTACTGTGAATAATGCTGCAACAAACATGAGGATGCCAATACCTTTCTGAGTTCGCATATTTACTTCCTTCAGATAAACACCCAGGAGTGGAATTACAGAATCATCTGGTAGTTCTCTTTTTAATTTTTTGTGAAGCCTCCTTACTGTTTTCTACAGTTGCTATACCAATTCACATTCCCATCAACATTGCACAACAGTTTCTTTTTCTCCACATCCTCACCAACACTTTCTTGTCTTTTTGATAATAGCCATTCAAACAGGTTTGAAGTGTTCTCTCACCTGTAGTTTTGATGTGCATTTCCTCTGATGATTAATGATGTTGAGCACCTTTTTCATGTACCTGCTAGCCATCTAGAACTCATCTTTGGAAAAATCTACACAGATCCTCTTCCTAATTTTTAATAAAATTGGCTATGGGGTAGGTTTTTGTTTTGCCACTGAATTTTAAGAGTCCTTTATATATTTTGGATATTAACCCCTTATCAGATATATGATTTATAAATATTTTCTCCCATTCTATATTCTATAGGTTGCTTTTACATTTTAGTGGTTTGTTTTCATTGTTGTTGTTGCTGTTGTTGTTTTGAGAGAGGAGGGATGCAGAGAGAAAGGAAGAGAGAGAATCTTAAGCAGGCTCCATGCCCAGTGCAGAGCCCAATGTGGGGCTCAATCTCACAACCCTGAGATCATGACCTGAGCCAATATCAAGAGTCAGATGCTTAACCAACTGAGCCATCCAGGCTTCACATTTTATTTATGGTTTTCTTTCCTGTACACAAAGATTACTTACTTTAGATTTTTCTTCTTTTCTAACATACACTTTCAATGCTATAAATTTCCTTCTAAGAACTGCTTTCACTGCATCCCACAAATTTTGGTAAATTGTTCTCATTTTCATTTAGTTCAAAATATTTTAAAATTTCTCTTAAGATTTTGGTTTGACCATGTGTTATTTGGAAGTATGTTGTTTAATCTCCACGTATTTGGGGATTTTCCAACTATCTTTCTGATACAATTTTTAGTTTAATTCCCTTATAGTCTGAAACCAGACATTGTTTGATCTCTCTTCTTTTAAATATTTAAATATGTGCTTTACAGCCCAGGTTGTGAGCTATCTTCATTAACAAAGTTTTCTAAAACATAATCTTTTTCTCCACAGTGAAATGATACAAGTACATTTTTTCCTATTTAAATAGTATTAAAGTATTATATTTTTGCTTAAAAGTAAATCTAACATTACCAACACAAGGGATGTTTTCAAAAATGTCAATATCAAAAGTAATTCAGCTACAAAACTCTACCAGAGTAAGGAGAACAATTCTATCTTGAGCTTATCATATGCTGACATAAGTGATGGCCAAAATGACTGTACCATCAATCATTTACATGCTTTCATATTAACATATTTCATCTCTGTATCTAATAAGTGTAGCTGAGGAAGCAGATTTCCTTTACTAAATGAAAAAAATTTATAAACAAGAAGGCTAACAAAATTCAAACACAGCTCCATAACATACAACCAACTGTATTACCCTACAACTTATCACAGAAACTTAGAAAATAACAAATACTATAATATCTTCTTGGTATTAATATGTTTTAAAGATTTTATGATTTAATTTTTTTAGAGAGAAGGAGAAAGCACATGCATGTGCAAGCAGGGAGAGGCGGAGAGAGGAAGAGAGGGAATCTCAAGCAGACTCCTCGTCAAGCACAGAACCCAATGTGGGGGCTCCAATCTCATGACTCTGAGATCATGACCTGAGCCCAAACGAAGAGTCAGACACTTAACTAACTGAGCCACCCAGGTACCCCCAAGGTATTAATATGTTTTAAAATAATGATGGTGGTGAAAGAAACAAGCAAGTCCCATGTAAAAGTCTCAATTCCAAACTCCCTTGACAAAAAAGCAAAAACATAAACAAAGTAAAATCTAGTTCAGGAATTCAACAAACTCCATCCCTCATGCAAATACAGGCCAAGGGCCGTTTTTGTGAATGATTTTGTACTACAACACAACCAGGCCCATGTGTTTAAATTTATATATTGTCTATGGATCCTTTTGGGCTACAACACCAGAAAGAATAGTTGACACATATAATGTATGATACTCAAACCTAAAATACTTACCATCTACTCCTTTAAAAAACAGTCTGGCCACCCCCTTTAGCACTACAGGCTACCTGATACACCTATCACCAACCTCTCCCATACTTAAGAAGGCATCTTCAAAGTACACCTACATGCCTTGGCTCCCATCCTATCTAGAATGCATCCTGGATGCCCTTGAAACCAAACAAGCAGGATTTACCCATCATAAGTTCAAATGAGACCACTCCAAGCACACCAATCTTATCTCCTACTAAGCTCCCACAGCACCATGCGTATCTATCATCTTAGCCATACCTCCAGTATAACTACTGGTAACCTCACCAATAGAAGTTAACTTCACTAAGGCCAGCTTACTTAATGATGAAAAGATGCCTGCCACAAAAAGGACTTACCAATATTAGTAAAATTGAATGAGTTTCAAATGAAATCTGGTGAGAATAATTCTACACCATTTTTTAAAAAATATTTTATTCAAGAGAGACAGAGAGAGAGATGTAGAGGCAGAGGGAGAAGCAGGCTTCCCGCAGAGCAGGGAGCCCGATGTGGGACTTAATGGCAGGCCTCTGGGAGCACGACCTGAGCCAAAGGCAGACACTTAATGGACTGAGCCACTGAGGTGTCCTACACCATTTTTTTAATAGAGATAAACTACTTTCCATTATTATCCATACCTACGAAAATGTGGGTAAAAGCCTTCTAGTGATAAGTCATTCATGAAATATTAGGTTAAAAAAAAAAGAAAAACCTGCAAACTTTAAAAGATTACTAAAGAAAATCTTCAAAGAGTTTTAAAAGTTTACATTTTGCACTCACCTTGCAAGCCTTCCAAGAGTTTGGGATAACGAACATGTTCTTCTGTTCCATGCCCAAGTCTCTGGTTGTCACCTTTTCCCCATGAATAAACTTGGCCATCTTTTGTCAGAGCTATAGAAAATTGACTTCCACATCGAACCTTCACAACATCCAAATCCTGAAGCTTTTCAATAAGCTTTGGTGTTTTGCAGCCATCACTACCACCTCTGCCCAATTTCCCATAGTCACCATCTCCCCAAGACCACACTTGACCTAAAGAAAACACAAATATATTTCAGCAAAAGTAACTGTATATCCTAATGCAACTTTTAAATGGCTGAAAATACTCAATATAACCCATAACAAACCTAGACCACTAATATATTTAGTTAACACTACAGAGGTGACTTCTGACCAAATGAAATTTAGTTGATACTTCAGGTTGATACAGAAGCAATTAAGAAAAGGATAGCTGGGTTTTCTTTTTGTTTTAGTTAAAAGAATAATAAAGTCCTGACCCTTACTAGTTTGGGCTCAACGACTGGGTTCAGTTCAAGCTAGTAGTGAAAACAGAACAAAAACTCCACTGCCTCCATAAAATACCTTAACTTGGCCCACCACAAAAAGTTACAGCTCCCTGACCACAGTCTCTCAGGTCTGCCCACACACTGTTCCTGTCATGCTCACCACAAGTTAACTGCGTGACAGCATTTATTTCCAATAACATTTGTTAACATAATCTAGTTAAATATTACATAAAGGGATAAAACAAATTACAGAAGTGTGGTTGCATTCTTTCAACTCTGATAACTAAGCTAAAAACTCAGCAAAAATGTAATAAATGTGAATTACTAAAAAAACTGCTAAAAATTGTAAATAAAAAAGAAATTCTATTTTAAATAATCTAAAGATCAACAAACTTTTTTGTTAAAGTTCAGATAGTAAATATTTTTTTAGGCTTTGTGAACAATGTGATCTCTGTCACAAGTATCCAAGCGTTCCACTGTCAAAGGAAAGCAGCCACAGACAATTAGTAAGCAAGGTGGCATTCCAATACAAGTCTATTTGCAAAAACAGCCAATCCCTGATCTAAAATTGTAGATGATACACTAGTGGGTGGTCATTGACATAAACACACCAATGCTCAATGCAACAAACCCACAGACAAACATCAGAGAATGTGTATACACTTACATGTCTTACAAAATGCCTGTTGTTCACATAGCTCAGCTGGTAATTCCCACTTCCTCCAATGTTTTCAATGACCCTGTCACCCCAGAACCAGATCTCACAGGTCAGGATGCTTCTACTATATCAATAGTTTCAAAATACAGTAATGTAGCAGGGACCTTTCCCGATATGACCAAACACCAATGTGAGGTAAACAGCATGCATAGTTACCAATCACAGCAACTTAGTCAAAACTTCACACAGCTTTACTTACATAGCAGTTTCACACAAAGAATTCAAGAACAATAATAAGGCTTATTTAAGGAAAGACTTTCTGGTTAAGAGATTTATAAAATCTATCAATCACTCAACAGTGGAGACTTAAAAACAGTAAGATGTCAAATTGAAAGCTTCATGTCAGAAGAAGAGAACTTCAAGATGACTGATGAGACCATCTTTTCTCAAAGACTTACAATAGCAGAAGATGCCTCCATGTCTATCCTTTTAGGCAAGGGGTCCTATGTGGGCATGAAAATGCTCAAAATATCCTTTCTCCTCTTACTAAAGAAATCCCCAGGGAGAGGAGTTAAGATGGTGGAGGAGTAGCGGACCCTAAGTTTGTCTGGTCCCTGGAATTCAGCTAGATAGTTATCAAATCATTCTGAACACCTGTGAAAAGAGATCTGAGAAAAGAAATGCTACAATTCTACAAATAGAAAAGCAACCACTTTTTGGAAGGTAGGAGGTGCGGAGACTTGGCATCCAGGATGATATATTTGAGAAAACTGCAGAGAGGAAGGAGCCTGCTTAAGAAGGCTACTGCAAAGTATTAAAAGCAGTAGGATGCAAAATTGGAAATTTTAGGAGTCTGCTACAATGGGGGACATCCCTGGATTAAAGGCACTCAGATGGCAAAGCAGATTGGAATCCCAGGTGGGACAGCATAGTCTCAGGATCCCCGGGGCCACAAGAAGAATGGGAGTAGCTGAGTGTGGCAGAGTTCCAAGGCAGCAGAGTGGGGAAGCAGAATGAAAACAGCAAGTCTAGATGCCAGCTTTCTGCTGTGTGTTGCTATAAATTGTAAACAGTAAACTATGAACTGCTGCATAGTCACACAACCACTCTCTGGACAGGGTCTCGGCAAAAGGCAGAAGCTCAGCAAGACATCCCACAAACTTCCAGGAGGAACAGCATGGGACCAAGTCTCAGGAGTCCATAAAAGTTTGTGGAGACTGGAAACTCCGGCACATACCTGAGATAAAAACACTCCGTCACAGGCTGAGTGAACAGAGTTTGGATAGAAACCGGGGAGACAGAGTCATTGACAGCTTTTCTGTGAGGGTTCATTGAAGATGAGAGGCACAAACTTTCAGCTCTAGGGATAAAGATTCGGGCACCACAACTTTCATCCAGCCATCAGTGCTGAAAGTGTTCAAGGAGCAAAACAGGGTCGCACAGTGCAATCAGAGCCACTTAAACAAAGCACAATCAGAGCTACTTAAACAGAGCCCAGCACCCTGGCAAAGGAGGCGCAATTTCACCAGGACAAGGGCACCTGAGAATCGGTGCAAAAGGCCCTTCCACCGAATGACCAGCAGGAACAACTGAATAGCACCAAGTCTACAGATGATAGAGAGCTGCAAAACTTCGGTTCTTAGGGAAAAGTATATAGCATTGGTGGGGTTTTGTCAATTCTTTCGTCTTCCAGCTTTATTTTCATTCAGTTATTTTATTTTTTCAATTATTTTACTCTTTCTCAATTTTAATTTTTTTTATTGTTAGTCACCATAGAGTACATCATTAATTTTTGATGCAGTGTTCCATGATCATTATTTGTGTATAAGAGCCAGTGTTGTGCCCTCCTTAATACCCATCACATGGTTAACCCATCCCTTCATTCCCTCCCCTCTGAAACTCTCAGATTGTTTCCCGGAGTCCATAATCTCTCATGGTTCGTCTCCCTCTCTGATTCCCCTCCTTGAGTTTTTCTTCCCCTATTGTCCTCTGTGATATTCCTTATGTTCCACATATGAGTGAAACTGTATGATAATTGTCTTTCTCTACTTATTTCACTTAGCATAATCTCCTCCAGTTCCATCCATGTCAATCAAATGGTGGGTATTCATCCTTTCTGATGGCTGAGTAATATTCCATTGTATATATCAACCACATTTTTTTTATCTACTGCCCTTTAACAGATGAATGAATAATTTTTATATATATACTATATATATGTATATAAAAAATGTATATATATATATATATATATATAAAGTTTTTGGTTTACTTTCATTGTATTTTATTTTTCTATATATATATATATACAATTATCTTTCTTCACTATTTTGGGATATAGTTTCCATTTTTTTTTTTTATTAACATACAATGTATTATTTGCCCCAGGGGTACAGGTCTGTGGATCATCAGGCTTACACATTTCACAGCACTCACCATATCACATACCCTCCCCAATGTCCATAACCCAACCCCCTCTCCCTACCCCTCTACCCCCAGCAACCCTCAGATTGTTTTGTGAGATTAAGAGTCTCTTATGGTTTGTCTCCCTCCTAATCTCATCTTGTTTCATTTTTTTTCTTCCCTACCCTCCAAACCCCCCGTCCTGCCTCTCAAATTCCTCGTATCAGAGAGATCATATGATAATTGTCTTTCTCTGATTGACTTATTTCACTCAGTAGAATACCCTCTAGTTTCACCCACGTCATTACAAATGGCAAGATTTCATTTCTTTTGATGGTTGGATGATATTCCATTGTAGGATATAGTTTCTTTTTTTTTTTTTAATTGGATATAGTTTCTTTTAACAAACAGACCAAAACACACCCAAGATCTAGTTTATTCTTTTGTTCTGTTTTAGTTCTTGTTTGATTTTTTTCTTATTTTGCTTTGTTTTTGTTTCTTCTGGTTTGTTTTGTTTTTTCCTTTGTTATTTTTGTCTATTCTCTCATTTTCTTCTATTTTTTCCTCAACATAATAACAAGATGGAGAAACTCACACCAAAAGAAAGAACAGGAGGTAATACTCACTGCCAGGGATTTTATCAATAACAGATATAAATAAGATGTCTGGACTAGAATTTAAAACAATGATTATAAAGATACTGGTATGGGCTTGAAAAAAATCATAGAAGACAACAGAGAATCCCTTACTGTATAAATAAAAGAGTAAAATCTACTCAGGCCAAAATTTAAAATGCTATTACTGAGATGCAGTCACAATTGGAGGCTCAAACCGCAAAGATAAAGTAGGCAAAAGAGTGAGTCACTGATACATAAGAAAAATCATGTAAAATAAGGAAACTGAGGTGGGGGGGGAACTACAGGATCATGAAGGAAGACTTCAAGAACTCAAATACCATAAAGCAAAATAATATCCAGATAATGGGGGCGGTCCCAGAAGATAGGGGGAGGGGAGATGGGCAGAAAAATTCATTTGAACAAATTAGAGCTAAGTACTTCCCTAATTTGGGGAAGGAAATGGGCACTCAAGTCCAGAATGCCCAGAAAACCCCTTCAAGATCAATAAAAACAGGTCAATACCTTGACATATTAACAGTGATGCTTGCAAATTTCAGAGACAAAGAGAAAATCCTGAAAGCAGCTCAGGACAAGAGGTCCTGAACATACAAAGGCAGACACAAAAAGCTGAGAGCAGGGGCGCCTGGGTGGCTCAGTCGGTTAAGTGACTGCCTTCAGCTCAGGTCATGATCCCGGAGTCCTGGGATTGAGTACCACATCAGGCTCCCAACTACATGGGGAATCTGCTTCTCCTTCTCACCTTCTCCTCACTCATGCTCTCTCTCACTGTCGCTCTCTCAAATAAATAAATAAAATTTAAAAAAAAAAAAAAAAAAAGCTGAGAGCAGACCTGTCCACAGAGACCTGGCAGGCTGGAAAGGACTGACATGATATATTCAACATGCATGCTAAATGGGAAAAATATGCAGCCAAGAATACTTTATCCAGCAAGGCTCTCATTCAGAATAGAAAGAGAGATAAAGAGTTACCAGGACAAAGAGAAACTAAAGGAATTTGTGAACACTAAACCAGCTCCACAAGAGATATTAAAGGGGATTCTTTAGCAAAGAGAGAACCCAAAAGTAACAAAGGCCAGAAAGGAACAGAAACAATATACAGAAACAGCGACTTTATAGGTAATAAAAAGGCACTAAATTCATATCCTTCAATAATTACTCTGAATATAAAAAAAGACTAACCGCTCCAATCAAAAAACATAAGGTATCAGAATGGATTAAAAAAAAAAAAAAGACCCATCAATATGCTGTCTGTAAGAGACTCACTTTAGACCCAAAGACACATCCAAATTGGAAGTGAGAGGTTAGAGAATCATTTATCATGCTAATGAATATCAAAAGAAAGCTGGAGTAGCCATCCTTATACCACACAAACTAGATTTTAAACCAAAGACTATAATAAGAGATGAGGAAGGACAATGATTCATAATAAAAGGGTCTATCCAACAAGAAGATCTGACAGTTGTAAATATTTATGCCCCTACATTGGGAGCAGGCAAATATATAAGCCAATTAATAACAAAATTAAAGAAACACTTTCATAATAATAATAATACAATAAAAGTAAGGGACTTTAACTCCCCCACTCACAGAGAGGAAAGATCATCTAAGTAGATCAACAAGGAAACAAGGGTTTTGAATGGCACACTGGACAAGAGGGACTTAACAGAAATATTCAGAGGATTTCATCCTAAAGCATTCCTCTCAAGAGCACATGGAACATTCTCCAGAATAGATCACATATTGCATCACAAATCGGGTCTCAACTAGAACCAAAAGACTGAGATTATACCATGCATATTTTCAAACCACATGCTTTAAAACTTGAACTCAATCACAAGGTAAGATTTAGAAGGAACACAGATACACGGAGGTTAAAGAGCAACCTACTAAAGAATGAATGGGACAACCAGGAAACTAAAGATCAATTAAAAAATACATTGAAGCAAATGAAAATGAAAACACAATAGTTCACATATTCTGGGATGCAGCAAAGGCAGTCCTAAGAGGAAAGGATATAGCAAAACAGGTCTTTCTCAAGAAACAAGAAAAGTCTTATACACACAATCTAACTTTACCCTAAAGGAGCTGGAAAAAGAACAGCAAATGAAACTTAAATCCAGCAGGAGGAAAAAAATAATAAGACCAGAGCAGAAATCAATGAAATATAAGTCAAGAACAGTCGAAGAGATCAATGAAATTAAATGCTGGTTTTTTGAAAGAATTAGTAAGATCAATAAACCCCTGGCCAGCCTTATCAATAAGAAAAGAGAAAGGACCCAAATAAATAAAATCATATATGAAAGAGGAGAGATCACAACCAATACCGAAAACATACAATTATAAGAGCATATCATGGGCAAATATATGCCGACAAATTTGGCAATCTGGAAGAAACGGATGCACTCCTAAACATGAAAACTACCAAAACTGAAACAGGAAGAAATAGAAAACCTGAACACACCTGTAACCAGGAAAGAAACCCAAGCAGCAATCAAAAATCTCCCAACAAAGAAGAGTCCAAGTCCAGGTAGCCTCACAGTGGGATTCTACCAATCATTTAAGAAAGATTAATACCTATTCTTCTGAAGCTGGTTAAAAAACAGAAATGGAAGGAAAACTTCTAAACTCATTCTATGAGGGCAGTATTACCTTGATCTCAAAACCAAAGACCCCAAATCAGCAAAGAAGTCAAACTCTTACTCTTCACAGACGACATGATACTCTATGTAGAAAACACAAAAGACTCCACCCCAAAATTGCTAGAACTTATACAGGAATTCAGCAGAGAGTAGCAGGATATAAAACCAATGCACAGAAGTCAGTTGCTTTTCTATACACTAACAATGAAGGAGAAGAAGAAGAAATCAAGGAATCAATCCCCCAACTGCACCAAAAACCATAAGATCCCTAGGAATAACCCTAACCAGAGGTAAAAGATCTGTACTCTGAAAACTATAGAATACTCATGAAAGAAACTGAGGAAGACACAAAGAAATGGAAAAACATTCCATGCTCATGGATTGGAAGAATAAAATATTATGAAAATATCCATGCTATCTACAAGCAATCTACACATTTAATGCCATCCCTATCAAAATACTATTTGCAAATGACATATTAGATAAAAGGCTGGTATCCAAAATCTGTAACTTATCAAACCAATACCCAAAGAACAAATAATCCAATCAAGAAATGGGTAGAAGAAGTGAACAGACATTTCTCCAAAGAAGACGTACAAATGGCCAATAGACGCATGTAAAAAACACTTAACATCACTTGGTATCAGGGAAATACAGATCAAAACATAATAAGAACCACCTCATACCAGTCAGAATGGCTAAAATTAACAACTCAGGAAACAACAGATGTTGGTGAGAATATGGAGAAAGGGAACACTTTTACACTATTGGTGGGAATGCAAACTGTGCAGCCACTCTGGAAAATATACTGGAGGTTCCTCAAGAAGTTAAAAATACAGCTACCGGGGCGCCTGGGTGGCTCAGTGGGTTAAAACCTCTGCCTTCGGCTCAGGTCATGATCCCAGGGCCCTGGGATCGAGTCCCGCATCGGGCTCTCTGCTCAGGAGGCAGCCTGCTTCCTCCTCTCTCTCTGCCTACCTCTCTGCCTACTTGTGATCTTTGTCTGTCAAATAAATAAATAAAATCTTTAAAAAAAAAAAATACAGCTACCCTACAATCCAGCAATCACACTACTAGGTATTTATTCAGAGGATACAAACATAGTCACTGGAAAGGGCACATGCACCCCAATGTTTATAGCAGCAACATCCACAATAGCCAAACTATGGAAAGAGCCCATATGTCTATCAAGAGATGAATGGATAAAGAAGATGTGGTATATATATACAATGGAATTATTACTCCACCATCAAAAAGAATGAAATCTTGCCATTTGCAAAGATGTCGATGGAACTTGAGGATATTATGCTAAGCAAAATAAGTCAGTCAGAGATGGACAAATACCAGATTATTTCACTCATACACGGAATTTAAGAAACAAAACAGATGAACATAGCAAAGGGAAGAAAAAATAAGAGGAAATCAGAGATGGAGACAAACCATAAAAGACTCTTAACTATAGGAAACAAACTGAAGTTTGCTGGAGGGGAGGTAGGTGGGGGAATGGAGTAATTGGTGATGGGCATTAAGGAGGGTACTGGATGTAATGAGCTCTGAGTGTTATATGCAACTGATGAATCACTAAATTCAATCTCTGAAATGAGTAAATAAATAAATATTTTTTAAAAAGAAGTAATCCCCAGAAGTAAGTCAATTCCCAATCTGACATTCAACTTCTGCAGCAGGGCAGAGAGAGAAGTTCCCCAGCTGATTCTGAAAAACCCCCACAATACTAACAAATAAATAGTTTTAAAATTCAGTAAGATTCTAACCAACAAAACTAGTAAATGTACCCTCAAAGGAAAAGCAAAATGAGTATAATCTCAGTAATAAACACAAATATAAAAGTGAAATTAAAAATAAGCCAACAATGTAACATCATACTAGAATCCACACAGACTAAGCAGGACTTACCACAGCAAATCAAAGGTAGCTGAACATTAGGAAATATAATAATAATAACCAGAAACAATCCAGAATGTCAATTATTCCACTGTAACTCTCATTTTTTTATTAAAAAATAAAATGCAAAATGGGAAGGATATAGCCATTAACTAGCTGAGTGCGGGCAACAGATGTTAAAAGTCCTGTAACTACTTGGAGTGCCTGGGTGGCTCAGTCGTTAAGCATCTGCCTTCAGCTCAGGTCATGACCCCAGTGTCCTGGGATTGAGCCCCAAATGGGGTTCCCCACTCTGTGAGAAGCGTGCTTCTCCCTCTCCCACTCCCCATGCTTGTGTTCCCCCTCTCACTATGTCTTTCTCCGTCAAATAAATAAATAAAATCTTAAAAAAAAAAAAAAAAAGTCCTGCAACTTCTTAACCTCTGCCATAGACCCAGAGGTGCACATCACTTATGGACAAAAGGGCAGCCATGAAGTGAACTCTACTTCAACGCTCACTCCCTTAAGGAAAGCGGCACTCCTCATCCTGAAGACCAGCCCAGGCAGCATATGCACTGCATACCATTCTCCGTCACCGCCAGGGTTTGAGCATCCCCGCTCCCGCATGCCACATCAATGACCTTCAATCCTTTAAGCCCAGCTACCAGCATTGGGATGGCTTCATCTTCACTGGAGCCTTCAAACAGATAGGACAATCGTTACTGCAAAATCCTCAAGAGAGGCAACCTCCCACTGCAAGCTTGAGCTGGCTCAAGGCAAATGTACCGTGGCCTAGTCGGCCGTAGTTCCCTCGGCCCCAGGTATACAGCTCCCCCTCGGCAGTGATGGCCGCACTATATGTGCTTCCACATGCGATGTGCACCACATGCTTCCCAGCCTGTTTTCCAGAGAAAGCAGATATCACCTTAGGCTCTTCCAAAGGCCTGTGGAGAGAAAGGAAACAAATGTGAATGTCCTTCTACACATGCCCTATTGGTGTTAGCAAAGAAAATAACTATCAGGGTTCCAAGACAGTTTGTCCTTCCAGGCACCTTATGAAATAATTAAGAAACACAGAATTCAAACACCCAACACTTCCGTGATTGAATGTTTACTGGGCACCTAATGCCAAGCATGGCATCCAGCAGGAATATCAAAACAGGTTTGTTAAAGACTCATACAATCAAGTCTCAAGCAGCTTTGTTTAGTCCAAAACAGTGACCCATCCATAGACCACTCAGCAACAGGAACAAAGCAACTACTGACATACCTAACAACTTGGCTGAAGCTCAGGGACTCTGCTAAGTAACAGAGCCAGGAACAAAATACCACATAGTGAGAGAAGGCAGATCAGGAACTGGAAGTAGAGAGCAGGGGTTGATTGCAAAGGGGTCCAAAGAAAGTAGCAGGGGCATTAGAAATGTTTTCTCAGTTGTGGTGGTTCCCCAACTGTATGCATTTGCTGAAACTCATCAAATTGTACTCAAAACAAATGAATTGTAAACCTCATACCGATGGTTAAAATTTACACATTTGTTAAAAAAATGAGGAAGGAATGAAGGAGCAAGGTTTACTAATCACATTCCAATCTATATTTCACAAATGAAAAGTAGGAGGCAGTAAGGATTAATTAGATTGAAGTCTTAGTAGTTGGCTCTTCACTTTCAGAACTAGCAAAATGCCATATATTTATAATCCAGAATATGTGTACTGTTACTGGCAACACACAACTCTACCCTCTCCAAAGACATGGTTTACTAACTTTGTGACCCACTATTCTGCAAAATAAATAAATGCACATGTTTATAAATATAAATAAAATAATACAAATATTAATAAATGCATGGGCACACATAGGCACAGGGAGAGCTGAACAACCCAATCTGATACTTCTCCCTCCTGTTCAGCTCAAGTTTCAATCCCCCAAAGTTTCCTTCCAACTCCTACCATCATCACTGATCTCTTTTCCTTCCCTCAATTTCTCGAACAATGGACAAATATTTTAATTTAGCATCTAGCACTTAATCTCAACTGAGTATTATGTTGTTACTAGTTTTTTTGTACTTTAGTACAAATTACAAATAACATAAAAGAAGAAAAAAACTAATGTCTCCAGCTTGTATCTCCATCATTTCAAGTTCTATGTGTCCCACACATCTAACCCCCTTTAAGAGTCTGAGAATAGGGGCACCTGGGTGGTTCAGGGCGTTAAGGGTGGTTCAGGGCGTTCATGACCTTCGGCTCAGGTCATGATCTCAGGGTCCTGGGATGGAGCCCCTCATCTGGTTCTCTGCTCATCACGGAGCCTGCTTCCCCCTCTCTCTCTTACTGCCTCTCTGCCTACTTGTGATCTCTCTCTGTCAAATAAATAAATAAATAAAATCTTTAAAAAAAAAAAAAGTAAATAAAAATAAAAAAGAGTCTGAAAATAACAATAATTCTAAATTCTATAATTTCCATTCCTTTGTTTCTCACAATCATTTTACCACATTTGTCTGAATCCCTTACAACACTACCAAGTTTGGAATATTTCTCCTGAATACTAATATACAATACACATTGCTCAGCTTTTTTCACAGTCTGAGAATCTACCCAGAGATGTCCACTTCCATCCCACCATAGTGATAAGGGGCTCAGACTCCTCTCAACTCTGCTGTTCATGCTTCTTTCTCCTTTGAAGTAGGGATGCATCTTCAATTTTAATCTAAGGCCAAAGTTTTTCTCTACCAGGCTCCCCACTCAAGCTGGCAACATATTAAATGTTTCCCACCACTCTGTGGCAGCTGTGGGAACTCTCCATTTTTACAACCCTGCACTTAGAACAACCATTTTGTTTTATTCCTGGTCTCTCACAATAATCAAAAGCTTCCACAAATAGGACACTAAGAAATTAGTGAGTTTTGTACCTATGAAAATGGAATGGCTTAAGGAAAGGAGGACCTTATCTGACAGAGATGTGTTTAAGTGTTTGTGAATGAAGAAACAAGTAGTATGGGATTTGCCTTAGGAAACTCCAGTGTGGGGTGTTGATATGTGCAGTTAAAACGGGAATAGCAAAAAAACACCAAAAAACAAAACAAAAAAAAAAACCGGGAATAGCAAAAGCTGGAAGCCATGAATCTGGGAAAGAAGAACAGGAAGGCCAACTGATATCATCCTCTGTGCTCTAGGCAGAACTCCCATAGCATAACCCAGGGACTGAGATATCTTAACAGCCTTTCCACCCTAGCCCTACATGTTAGAGCAGCTGGAAAACGAGCTACAGTTTTCTTTCCCATCCTATTTTGAATACAGCAATTCAAAGGGAAAGCATGTCAATTATAAGAATCAACCATACGTACACAGTATCCCCATGGCCCAGTCGTCCACCATCCCCACAACCCCAGGAGTACACTTCTCCCGTCGCTGCCAAAGCCAAGTAGTGGTGACCATCAGAATGGGCAGCAATCTTTACAATGTTTCTGGAGGCAAGACCCTGGACCAGCTGTGGGGCCTAAAAGGGTAAAAATGGGAAGAAAATTACTAAGCAGTCCAAGGACAATGAAAACAGCATGACTCTTCTCAATTATGCATCTCATTTTAACAAACTCTCCTCGAACTAAAAAACATGAGCTTCTAGAGGCTGCCATCCAATCATCCAGATGCCCTGCCCACTACCAACAGAAGAGTAGGCAGCCTCCAAGTGCTCTGTGACATGATTAGGCTACCTCCACACAAGTGAAATTCACAACTCAAGGTAAAAAGCACCTTCCTTTAACAGGAACATGCTCTATCCCCACAAGGCCCAATTCCCTCATTTGTTACTATCTGGACCCCAAAGTATACTGAGTTTACACATGGAAAATTAGTTTACAAATGGAAATCATGATGGGCAATGCATGTTATTGTAAAGAGCTCCTGATCTTTAACTAAGAAATTCTTCCCCAAATGATCTTAATTATTTAAGATTATTAAGTACAACTAGTAAAACACAATAAAAAGATGTTTCTAAATCTTCAGAAATCAAAATGACTTAAAGACTAGGATTCTGTAGCACCTGTAAGAGAAAAGTGCCCACAAAGGGAAGTGATCTAGGCCCCAGAACACCCACCAGCGTGTCACTGTTGTAGGCCTGAGTGTACACGCGGCCATTCCTGGACAAAATCAGGAAGCGCTTCTCTGCACAGGCAATCTGCGTGACCCCCAGGTTGGCAAGTCCTTCACACTGAATTGGACCGATCACATTGGCATAGTATTTCCATCCTATTAACCCCCATCCTATGACTTCTTGCAATGATCCCTGTAAGATAACAAGATAAGGAAACATTTTCTTTCTAGTGGCAAAAATATTTCTTTCTTCAAGACGAAACCAGAGAGGGAGCCAAACCATAAGAGACTCCTAATCTCAGGAAACAAACTAAGGGTTGCTGGAGGGGAGGGGAGTGGGAAGAATGGGGTGGCTGAGTGATAAACATTGGGGAGGGTATGTGCTATAGTAAGTGCTGTGAATTGTGTAAGACTGACGATTCACAGACCTATACCCCTGAAACAAATAATACATTATATGTTAATAAAAAAAAGTTATATTGCACTTTATAAAAGCAAAAGCAATGAAAACTTCAGGTATCTACATAAAGTGTTTTGAGAAACTAAGAACAAAACAAAACAAAACAAAAGAGTATTTCTTTCTTACTTTAAAAGAAAGAAAAATTTATTCTAAGAGTAACACTGAGGTATCATAGAATAAAAACAAAGCATGTAAAGAAAGCTGATCTAAAACATCAAAATAAGTTATAACATTCCATATTACCTCAGTTAACAGGTAAGATGATGAAGAAACTGAACAGACTATTCTTCCACAGCATTTCATTTTAACAGAAACCACTAAAAGTAATATAAGTAGAACTTAAACATACTTTTAAATGCTTGGACTGTATCAGGTTACCATTTTTGTCATAACAGGAAGAAACCTGAAAGCCTAAGCATGAGGCTGAGAGACAAGTAATCCTAATGTTGGTGTCGGTGAGAAGGATCAAGTTGTATGTGAGCAGTTTTGTGATAATCAGCTAATGTGTCCACCCACATCAAGTACATCACCACCGGTGCATGCATATGCACAAACAGAACAAATGTACAAGGCTAATCATTGCAGCAGTATTTGAGTAGCAAACTTCTGGCAACACAGTGTCCACCAAAAAAATCATGATAGATCCATACACAGAATACTGAGCTGCTTTAAAATAAACAAAGAAGTTCAATTTATTAATAGAGAAAGCTCCTCAGTATATACTGTGTAGTAAAAAAAAAAAGCTACGACAGGCTACACTATTGCTAATACCAGAGATATTAAAAGGATATGTAAGAGACAAGTGAAAAGCAGCAGGTGCTAAACCAGGAAGACGAGGGGAAAGGAAGAAGAATCTAACAGTGTCTTTGCACTTAATTTTGATTTCTGAATCATGTGAATATACTTATTTGGGAAAAAAAAAAGACTCTGAAATCATATATAAATCATGTTAAAAATAAAAAGTTAGAAAGACCTGGATTCAAATCCAGGATTATTCTTCGTGATCCTGGCAAAATTCACTGCCACTACAAATGGCAGTCTTCTCATCAATATAATGGGACAGTATTGGGACGATCAGATGTAACTATGTATGTGAAGTCCTCAGGGGGCCTACACTGGTAGGCTCTTCACACATGTAGATTAGTGCTACCACTGCTCTGAGTATCATCAAGATAGTCCATGGTCTAAGCTCCTAGTGTACAAAAAAGGCACTGGAACCTCCCTGAGGAAGGCAGGCAGTCATGTGGTTGTTTGGATAAAGGAGAGCTCTCTGGGGACACATCTCCTGACAGTGAAACCTGGGACAGTGGATTGGGTCCTAAACCCCTGTGCACATCAGCTTGCTCATCACTCAATCTGACCACTGACAACACTTTAAACTGTATACATGTTTAAAAGCTGTAACCAGCTCCACCCCCAATACCAGAGAAAGTCTCCATATTGGCACAGGGTGAGAATCTAGGAGTGCTCCTAACTGTAGAACATACAAAGAACAAACACTGCTTTCTCACATACCTTATGAGATGTTGGTGAGCTACACAGAGGCGGCATACAGGGAGTAGCCAGGCGGTCTAAATGGGCCATGACAACAACTGCAGTTTGTCTTAAGTCAATGGCAAGCTCATTGTCTTGTGGAAGAGTAAGGTACCTCAGGAAACTCTCGTTGGGGCTCAAAGGACCAGACAAAAGCTACAGAAGAAAAGTAAGCAGACTTCTTAAGAATTGTGGAAAGATTAAAGTAACACAATTAGCCCTTAATCACTCGTTATATTTTGGTAGTCACAGTTATGCATTATCTATAAATCTACTCCTTTTGGCCATTAAATGAGAAGTGTTACTGATGCAGTGACTCTACATATCCACATGTTTACACACTTGCTACAAAACTACACAGAGCAGTGCCTGCACATTTATACATGCATACTCCACACAGGTCAATGACATGGTCTAGTCACCCTGCAGGCTCACCCCTCCAACAGCCCTCAGAATACAGAGCAAGCTTCTTAGGAACACAGCAGTGCACCTCAAACCGGCTTTGCAAACTGAAAACCAAAACCACTTGTTTAAACCTAAATGCCACTTACCCTGGAAAAAAACCTAATGTTACCTGCACATTAAGTAACAAATTTCATTTTTCTAAAGGCAGAATAAACTTACTCCCATTAAAGACTACCAAGTGATAGAAAAATTAACTTTAATGGAATGGCTGCCTTTCCAGGAAAGACCTACAAGATCAAACTTGTACCTCTAAATAGAAACAACCCCAGGAATTCAGACCCAGGAACTAGGCAGGCCCTCCTCTGCCACCAGTCTCACTCTTCTAGGACTAAACACAGTGACGACTTAGGTGACATGCTCCACACAGTGCTCCGCATATAGGAAGGGCCAACAAAGTAAGTCACTATTTTCAATGCTCTTTTTCTAATATATATTTAAAAGTGTGTGTGTCAGGGGCACCTACTGAGTAGTTCAGTTAAGTGTCCAAATCTTGATTTCAGCTCAGGTCATGATCTCAGGGTTGTGAGATCAAGCCCCCCAACTGGGCTCTGCACTCAGTGGGGAGTCTGCTTGAGACTCCCTCTCTCTCTCTGCCCTCCCCCTGGGCACATTTTCTCTCATTAATAAAGAAATAAATCTTAAAAAGGAAAAAAAGTGTGCATGTCAGACATCATTCTGTGCTGAAGTGTAGCTGGCACTTACTGATCTGAGGTCTTCTCCATAAACGGCATATGGAGGAACATGGAGGAAGATGTACCTGACTTCACTAAGCAGGGTCAAAACAAATAAACATTAACCACTAGGCAACTACATGACCTCACAGTAAAGTACATCCTCTGACCCAGACACACTCCATCCCACACAGCTGAGCTTCAAGTCCTCATTCCGCCTCCCTACATTATCAATTCAAGTGACCATAAGGATGTGCTTGACTCACACAATGTTCCTGAAATATTGTCAGAATGTTTACCCTACTAACTCCTTCATGGAGTGAGCATGCCTTCTTTACATCTTCCAGAGCATCTTAAACTCACTCACCATCACAGACAAAGCATAGCCAAACAAGTTTCTAGGCTGCTAGAAACACACAAGCATTAAACCCACAAACACAAAGGGCTCAATGGCTCCAGTTCGGCAGAAAGAAAACTGCATGGTCAAAAAGGAGTAGAGGAATCTCTCTAAAAGTACAAGTTGATAAATGCCAAGAAGTACATTCTTCCTACTAAGTACACACAATCCAGAACACACACACAGAAGCCACACCATCTGAAACTCACCCTACGACATTCCACACCTGTCCCATATCTGACTCACTCTCTCCCCTAGAGACAACTACTGCCAAAGACATGCATTCTGGTCTTACTTATAAAAGTCTAACTCTTTTAGGATAACTGAATCAAAACAGCTATTTAAATGCAAAATCTTGTTATGATACTTACGTGAGTGTCACCCTCTGTATGAGGGGCATCTTTACTGCAGATGATGCTCTGGAATCTTTGCAGCAAAGGGAGAAGGGGGGCGCTGGTGCCCTGGGCAGACCGCTCATTGTCAGTTTCCTGGGTCCCACTGTCCCACAGTTGAAGCAACAACAGGATGGCAGATAACATTTGGCTGAAAGAGAAAATATCTTTAGTCTCTAGCAAAAACAAATTAGCTTTTATTGCCATGGTCTGTCAAAAATAAAAGGCAGGTTAACTAACTAAAATAGAAGAAATACTTTATATTTGAAAAGATACCACTAAAATAATCCCATGAAAACAATTCTTGGCAGTAAAATCACTGAATCAATGTCAAGATTTTAGCACACTTGAAGATATCCACACACAAGATATCCACACTTGAAGAATAAGAAATATAAAATCAGTTAAGAAACTCAAACAAGACTTTTTTCTATGTTAAAGGAAGCTCCACACCCAGCATGGAGCCCAACCCAGGGCTTGAACTTACAACACTGAGCCAAAATTAAGTCTGATGCTTAGACGACTAAGCCACCCAGGCACCCCTCAAACAGCTTTCTAAAGGGAACTTCTAGGACCTTAATTAATGGAATAAAAATCATTTGTGAAAAAAATTAAAAGAAAAAAAAGAACATCTCCTACACTACTAAAAAGTTAAACACATACATAGTTAAACACTACTAAAAAGTTACATACATAAAAAAGGAAATAAAGAAAACCTAAGCATACCCACATCTGAAAGAAGAGGGAGTCCTGGGATATGGTTCTTTGATTATAGAAGACCACCACATGTTTTATACAGTTACAAATGATTTAGTGAAATCCCATAAAATGAAACAGATGTTCAAATAGAGGCATTTCCCTGAAATGTTCTCAGCCTGAGGCACCCCTCACCTAAGAGTGCCTCTCTGCACAGCCAGCTCTAACAGGATGGCCAGGGCCAGGTGCTGGTCCTGCAGGGGGATGGTTCCTGGCCCTTTGGTACCAGGCGTTCCATGAACATCCCTGAAATGAAAGAACAAAGTAACATGAGAGCTTAAAGATAGCATGTATATTTTTAATATTTAAAATCAAGTTTCTGAGACTTACTACTCGAATTTAATAAGAGATTTTAAAGTATATAATTAATTTGTAAAGATATTTTCTTATTAAAAAAAGGATATTTTCTTATTAAAAGAATTAATTCAGATACTATAAGATGACTACCTTAGAAAACATATTCTAGTTTCCATAGCATAAAATTATTTTTATCATTATTCAAGTCATGAGTAGAAAAATGTTTAGATATGTCTCCACTCTCAATGACATGTATGGCTATTAGAATATCCACATTCCTCTATGGAAATGGAGAAATATTAACTTCTAAAACTACCTGGCAAATATAGGCAAAATGTCTATGTTTATTTTTATCTCTGATCAAAGGAATATTTCAAATTTCCCCAATAAAAAATAACAAGTCCTCTTAACCCAAGATAGGAAGGGAGGACCTTCTAACATCGCCATTATGGTTGAATTTTGAAATTACAGTTGACCCTTGAACAAGTCTGAACTGTACTGGTTCATTTATACACAGATTTTTTTCAATACATATGTTGAAAAAATTTTTGGAGATTTGCAATAATTTGAAAAAACTCACAGATGAACCATGTAGCCTAGAAATACCAAAACTTTTAAGAAAAAGGTAGTATAATAAGAGTAGGGGCGCCTGGGTGGCTCAGTGAGTTAAAGCCTCTGCCTTCGGCTCAGGTCATGATCCCGGAGTCCTGGGATCAAGCCCCACATCGGGCTATCTGCTCAGCAGGGAGCCTGCTTCCCTTCCTCTCTCTGCCTGCCTCTCTGCCTACTTGTGATCTCTCTGTCAAATAAATAAATAAATTCTTTAAAAAAAAAAAAAGAATACAGTAAATAACAGATATAAAATATGTGTTAATCCACTGTTCAGGTTACCAGTCAGGCTTCCGATCCACAGTATGCTATTAATTTAGTTTGGGGGAGTCAAATGTTATATGTGGATTTTTACCTGTGTGGAGACTGGTACCCCTAGCCCCCATATTTTTCAAGGATCAACTGTAATTCCAAGCCTATTTTCAGGGCCCCTAGCCTTAAACCTTGTTGAAATGCCCTCATCAGCATGCTAGGGTACTGAACTCACAGCCTATTGGCATAGAGACCAGAGGTGTCCCTGCATACTAGACAGGACACAGCAGTGACCCCTGGCAAAGGAATGAGAAAACACTCACTTTTCCTTTAATTATGTCCTTACTGCTGAATTATGTCTTGAGTACATACATTTTCTTTATTTTTTCAATGTTCCAAGATTCATTGTTTATGCACCACAGCCAGTGCTCCATGCAATACATACCCTCCGCCCGACTTTATATTTAAAAACTCTTAACAAAAATACATAGCACCCAAGACCAGAGGAGTTCATGGCTTTCCTTACCAAAAAATGATTCACATTCAAAAAATTTTTAACACTAACATGAATAGATGCAGGTTTAAACATTTTGATCTTGAGTAGTTGTTTAATCCCACATTGTCCATCAAGACAATACCCCTCACTCAGAATGGTAACATCCACATTCTCACTGAGAGGCCCATAATAGGTGCTCAAACACTTTATGAATGACTAATTTCCAAATCATAAAATATCTGAAAAAAAAACATTACAAGCATCTTTCATTTTCCACCTGATTCAATATGATAGCCTCCTGGGTCTAATTAGAATATCAAAATCAAATCTTTGAAAACCTAAAAACCAAGATCTAGAATCACAGAGCTGAGGATGGCCTGGAAACACATACCACAAACCTTCTGCTCTAAAGAGAAGAAGGTGAGACGAGACTTTGAAGCATGTTAGAACCATTCATGTAGTAAGATATAAAAACAAAAAACTCACCCTGTCACAACAGATCTGAGGAACCTGGTTGCTCTCTCTACTACTTCCAGCCACACAGAAGACACGGTGCTCTCATCGAAGAGTGAAGCCTCAGGCAGGGCTCTCAAGGCATCCAGGGACTCCTGCAACAGCTCGCTGCAGAGATCCGCATCCTCCCCTGGGCACACACATGTATCAGAAGAGGCCATCTACTCCTCAGGCAGCACTGACAAGTAAAGGCCTCCTCACTTTCTCAGAGGGGCCTCCTACTCCATCATGTGAGAGGAAGCCACTGTTCCATTTTCAATCCCTCACTTTCCTCTCAACAAGATACTCCAAGAACTCAGGAGATTAGAACTTAATACAAGTGCCCCAAAGTTCTTTATTTTATGACTCTGCCATGTGCAATCCTAACTTCTTGTTCTAGAAAATAAATCAGCATTGATGTACACTGCAGTGGTTTACCTGGGATGTATGCATATACACGCTTTTTCTTTCTTTTTTTTTTTAAGAGAACAGTCCTAGAAAATCAGACAGACTGAAGCCTCTCATTCTACAAACAAGAAAGATGAGGCACAGAGAGCATACAGGATCAGCCCAAGGGCATGTGGTGGCAGAACTGAGAAGACAATCCAAGTCTCCCGATGTGGGGAACTGAACACTCTGGGCCCACATACCTGACCGCCAGGCCCTGCGTAAGAAGGCAAAGGCAAAGGAGAGAGCTGCTCGGGATCCGACTCTTGCAAGACCTTCCACTCCTTTGCCTGTGGGCCGGGAACTGTGGACAACACACATGGGAGATGTGATAACTGGTCAGTCAGAGGAATGTGCAAATACTAAAAATAAATAACATGGAAGGATGTGTATTAAAAAATGTGATGAATAGATTTCTTTAGACAGCAGAATGACAATGTATGACTTTTAGTTTCATATATTAAAAACTTTTATCAGGGCGCCTGGGTGGCTCAGTGGGTTAAGCCGCTGCCTTCGGCTCGGGTCATGGTCTCAGGGTCCTGGGATCGAGTCCCGCATCAGGCTCTCTGCTGGGCGGGGAACCTGCTTCCCTCTCTCTCTCTCTCTCTGCCTGCCTCTCTGTCTACTTGTGATCACTCTCTGTCAAATCAATAAATAAAATCTTTAAAAAAAATAAAAAAAACTTTTATCAAATGTCCTTTGTAAAGGAAGTTTACTCGTTAAGAAAAAGATATTTAGAAAGAATTTTAAACAACCTGCTGAAATGTTCACAAAATGATCTCTGGGAACTGATATTATGAGTCAGAGAGAGACACATGATAAATAGAAAATAAACTGATAAATACATAAATGGGAGGTTAAAGGTCATGAAGTAAAGAAAAGGCAGTGAGGGGGTTGAGGAACACACAGAGAACAATACGACAAATGCCTGAGACTACACCCAGAGCTATGCAATCTGTATTTGCTTTGGACTCTCTTAGGTCCATATGACCAGATTAGAGACCCATGTATACATCCTATTCTCTTTCACCCCCATCCTGCTGAGCTTATCCTCTCCTGAATTTAGTGCTTATCATTCTCGTTTTTTAAGTTTTTTATTACTTATATTTTTTTTTAAGATTTTATTTATTTATTTGACAGACAGAGATCAAAGTAGGCAGAGAGGCAGGCAGAGAGAGAGGAAGGGAAGCAGGCTCCCTGTTGAGCAGAGAGCCCGATGCGGGACTCGATCCCAGGACCCTGAGATCATGACCTGAGCCGAAGGCAGCGGCTTAACCCACTGAGCCACCCAGGCGCCCCTATTACTTATATTTTAAAGTTAACAAGATATGCTTGTTTAAAGAAGCTATACAAATGGCATACCATAGAAATCATTCTAAGAAAAACTAGAATATAAAAAGTGTACAATATAAAATCAATCATGCCTAGCAAGTAATTTTATTTTCAACTTTACACTGTTGAGTATTTCTACTATATACCATATTCTTCAAACTTACTAAAACTCGCTTTCACTATTGGGCGAAATGCTATTAAAAATGGGTAATGATATGGAATCACTGTCCCAAGATACAACAGCAAGCAAAATTAGCAGTGAAGGACGTGGGGACCCCAGAAAGGCAGCTAGTATGCACATATCTATGAATCCTGAGCTTTAGGAGGGGGGCTCATGAGAAGACACAAAAAACCTTAATGAGTGACTGCCTCTAATAAGGGGACTGAGTGTCTGAGAGATAGGAATAAGGAAATTTAAACTTTATTTCTGAATGAGAAATACAGTGGTCTTTGAAACAGAAAGAACACATGCTGAGTCTATTCAGATGAGGTAGGAGGAGCCCTCACCAGGAGAAAACTGCTTCAGAAGAAACATGGAACTGGGGTTCCCCCTCAGGCAGTTGTAACCTTGGCCCTAGAGAAAGAGCCCAACAGTCCTAAATCTGTACAGTGTAAGAACTGCTATAACTTCAGTAAGTCACTGTCTATTTTACAGATACTCAAGGAAAACAAACAAACAAACATTCAAATAGCTTGGTCCCACACCCATCCACAGCAGTCAACAATCCAACCCACTGCTCCTTGGTAAAACCCATCACTATCCAATTAAGCTGAGAAATGAGGAAAAGAAATCTACAAAAATTTAGAAGATATCACTACACATCTAACAGAATTGCTAAAACAAAGAAGCAACAACACCAAATGCTGACAAGGATGTAAAACAACTAGACCACTGATACATACTGATGAGACTGTAAAACTGTACAGCTACTTTGGAAAGAGTATAGCAATGTCCTACAAACCTAAATGTAAGACATAAGAATTGAACTCCGGGGCATTTATTCCAGAGAAATGAAACAGGTTCACACAAAAACCTGTCTACAAATACTCTCAGCAGCTTTATTCATAATGCTCAACAACTGTTAATAACTGAGATGTCCTTCAATTGACAAATGGCCAAACAAAATGAGGACCATCCATGACACAGAATTCTACTATGCGATGATGATACAGGCAACTACTTGGAAAAATCTCAAGGAGATAATGCTGATTGAAAAAAGCCAAGGTTACATACTAGACATAAAGAATAGATTAGGGGCTGCCAGAGGATAAGGCAGAGGGGAGGGGAAAAGGAGGTAAGTGTGATACAAAAAGAATCCTGGTCCTGTACTCTAACTGCGGCAGTGGTAACAGAAATCCACACCTCTGATAAAATCATATGGAAAGACATGCAAATATGCATGTACACACAAACAGAGGTAAGAACATGTACAACTAAGGAAATCTGAGTGAGAGAGGTAATCTGTATCAAAGTCAATATTGTCATTGTGATAGTATACCACAGTTTTGCAAGTGGCTACCACTGGGGAAAAGTAGATGAAGGGTATAAAGAATCTGCACTATTTCTTACAACTCCATGTGAACCCACAATTATCTCAAAATACATATTTTTTTTAATTTTAGGAATTTGGCTGATTTAGTGAAAGGCAGATTACAATTAATCCATCAATATTTATGTAACCACAAAGGAAAAAACACAGAGAAAAATCAGTTGGGGTCTCAGCCACTTCTGCATCTTAGAGAATTCAGTCTCATTCAACATACACACAGGAGTGCTTAGACAGTCTCAGAATCTACCACCCGTACATGCAGAACCCCTCTCTGATCAATGATCACCACAAAGGATCACTCACTTTCCAGTCAAGAAGGAAAGAAAAGACTGTGCTGCTCAGTAATACCACATCGATAGGAATCCTCTGTCGCTTGGATGGGGGTGAAAGAGAATAGGATGTATACATGGGTTTAATTTACCTTAAAACTACTATCAAATATAGCACATGTAAGTGATTCCAACTAGATTTTTAAAAAAATGAAACATGTTAAATTTAGCAAACAAAACTGTGGTAGACAGCTACATTTTGGAAAAATAAAACTTCATACAAGCCTTAACCATTCAGTTAATGTCTCAGAAAATGTGCTGATGCATACCAATATATTAAAAAAGATTTGCCTGAAAGAATCTCTTATAATAAAAGAATATCACATTAGGAAGAAAAAAATAAGCATCTAAACTACATAAATATCATGATTTGACTATTCCCTATCCAGTAGTAAAATTAAAAAAAAAAAAGAATATAATATTCAGACCCCATTTGCAAAAATCTAGACATGCTTATCTACACTCTTGCTGGCTTCCACAGTTACTGAGAAGAAAGGATTTTAAAATAGGGGCACAAATTATGAAGCATAGTCTGTTAATCTGAGCAAATTAGCAAAGCCATTCTCCAGATTATACGAAACATACAAAAAAAAAATACAAGAACAAAATATCTTAAGATGAATAACGGAACAACTAAGTGCAAGTTGTACTTAAACTTTCTTAAACAAAACAGCCTGCATTTTATATTTAGCTGGTATCAAGATTCCTTCTTCATTATATTATTACCTTTTTTTGTCCACAGGAGGCAAAGAAATGCTGCTACTTTTCCACTTAACTTTAACATTCTCCTGGAAAACAGTTCTATTCAAGGCAATGAAATATCGTTCCAAGATGACCAGCCTCTGCTTGAGTCTCAAGGCTGAAAGAGTAGTAGTGGCTGACTGGATGGCCAGAGCTTGCTGCTCTTTAACCAACACAGAAAGACATTCCTTCAATTCATTCACATCTAGAAAACAAGAAAAGAAAATACCCAACCTCTCAATATCTTGCCTATAGTTTGCTATAATGTTGATAAAATGGATAATAGCAATAATATATAATACCTGAGTACTTAATATGTGCCAATAAACAGTTTTAAGCACCTTACACACCTTATACCTTAAGCACCTTACAACTTACCTATGAGAATTAGGTAATTCTCATAGTCACCATCAAGAGGTAATACTGTACATGATTTTAAGGAGCAGGAAACTGAGGCACAGAGAATTTGCTCAAGGTGACCCAGAGGATTATGGCACATGAGACAGACCACTCTTAGTCACCATGGTATGCTGCCTCTCTGAAACACTGTAATAAAGCTTTTAATACAAAATTATAAAGTCAATACTTCTCAGCAGCACATTTCCTACACACATAAAAAAAACTCTATCCATTATATTCATGTTATATAACCAAACTCAAAATAAAAATGTTTCAATAAAATTGTCTAGCATATATGATTCATGAAAGGTAATACATTTACAGGAATATTTTGGAGTAAGATAAAATAATTACAACTGACGCTTAAACAACACAGTCTTAAGCTACACAGATCCACTTATACACACATTTTTTTCAATAAATATATTGGAAAATTTTTTGGAGATTTGCAACAATTTTAAAAACTCACAAACAAATCACAAAGCCTAGAAATATCAAAAAAACTTAAAAGGATGCCATAAATGCAAATATATGTGTAACTACTATTCTATCATTTACTACCATAAAATATACACAAATTTATTATAAAGTTAAAGTTATCAGCTTACACACAAAAATACTTACAAAACCCCTACAAAGTTAAAAGAAATGTAAACAAACCTAAAGATGCAGTATTAAATCAAAACAGCATAAAATTAACCACAGTACAGGGCGCCTGGGTGGCTCAGTGGGTTAAGCCTCTGCCTTCAGCTCAGGTCATGATCTCAGGGTCCTGGGATCGAGGCCCGCATCGGGCTCTCTGCTCAGCGGGGAGCCTGCTTTTTCCTCTTTCTCTATGCCTGCCTCTCTGCATACTTGTGATCTCTCTCTGTTTCAAATAAATAAATAAAATCTTTAAAAAAAAAAAATTAACCACAGTACATACTTAATGTAATGTACTACTCTAATAATTTCATAACCACTCCTGTTGCTATTGCAGTGAGTCAAGTGTTCCAAGTATCCGTTTAAAACAACACTAAATACTAATCAACTCCACATGAGCAGCTGTCTCCAGTAAATTGTCTATTACAGTCAAAAGTGATCTCTAGTAGTTCTCATGTATCTTTCACTTTTAGTGCAATACTGTAAACCTTGAATAACACCATGGGACCCATACATAGGGCCACTAATGATGCCGGACGTGCACCCAAGAAGCAGAGAAAAGTCACAACATTACAAGAAAAGGTTGAATTGTTTGATAAGTACTATAGATGTAGGTCTGCAGCTGTGGTTGCCTGCCATATCAAGATAAATGAATCCAGTATAAGAACCAATGTTAAGGGGCACTTGGGTGGCCCAGATCCAAACTCACATCAGCCTCCCTGCTCAGCAGGAAGACTGCTTCTCCTTCTCCCACTCCCCCTACTTGTGTTCCCTCTCTCACTGTGTCTCTCTCTGTCAAATAAATAAATAAAATACTAAAAAAAAAAAAAAAAAAGAGGAAATTCATGAAGCTGACACAGTAGTCACACCAGCAGACACGAAACATTGTACTTTCTACGAAATACCTTTTCATGCAGTACTAAAAATGCAGCTTTTTTTTTTAAGATTTTATTTATTTATTTGACACAGAGACAGAGATCACAAGTAGGCAGAGAGGCAGGCAGAGAGAGAGGAGGAAGCAGACTCCCTGCTGAGCTGAGAGCCTGATGTGGGGCTCAATCCCAGGACCCTGAAATCATGACCTGAGCCAAAGGCAGAGGCCTAACCCACTGAGCCACCCAGGTACCCCAAAAATGCAGCTTTTATGTGGGTGCAGAATTACTGTAAGAAAGGAATACCTGTAGAGACTCTAATGTGATTTGAGAAAAAGCAAAGTCATTATATGATGACAACCTAAAGCAAAAGGAAGGTGAAATACTAAAGCTGGAAAATTTGATGCCAATAAGTTGGTTTGGTAATTTCAGAAAGAGATTTGGCTTAAAAAATGTCAACAGGAGAAGCAGCTTCTGCCAATCAAGAGGAAGTAGACAAGTTCCCAGATGCCATTCAGAAAGTCATTGAGGAGAAAGAAAACATTCCTGCACAGGTTTTTGATGCAGATGAAAGTGTCCTATTTTGGGGGGGGGGGAATTCCACAAACAGCATTTATTACTGACAGAAGTGAGCACCAGGACTTAAAGCAGGCAGGGATAGATGAATTACACTGTTTTGTACAAATGCAATAGGTTTACAATCAGGACTGCCCTTATCTATAAAGCTCTTAACCCCCGACCCTTGAGGGGCCAAGATAAACACCAACTGCCAGTTTTTTAGTTGTCCATCAAGAGACCTGGATGAGAACGCTTTTTCTGGAAAAGAAAGGGAACTAATTAGTAACAAGAAAACATAAGAAAGTACAAAGCTCACTGGAAAGATAAATACATAGTAAAGGTAAGTGATTAATCACTTACAAAAACCTCGCATAAAGGATAAAAGACAAGATTAGTAAAAATAACTATAACTACAATAACTAAAAGATACACAGGGTAGGGGCACCTGGGTGGCTCAGTGGGTTAAAGCCTCTGCCTTTAGCTCAGATCATGATCCCAGGGTCCTGGGATCGAGCCCCACATCGGGCTCTCTGCTCTGCAGGGAGCCTGCTTCCTCCTCACTCTCTCTCTCTGCCTGCCTCTCTGCCTACTTGTGACCTCTGTGAAATAAATAAATAAAATCTTTAAAAAAAAAAAAAAAGATACACAGGATAAAAAGATAAATTAGGACATCAAAACATAAAGCATGAGGGGGAGGGTAAAAATTCAGAGCTTTAGAATGCTTTCAAACTTATGCTGTTATCAACTTAAAATAGTTATAAATATATAACCTCATGTAACCATAAAACAAAAATCTATAGCAGATACATAAAATATAATGATAAGGAAATCTAAGCATAACAATAAAGGAAGCCATCAAACCACCAAGGAGGAAAGCAAGAGGAGAAAAAAGGAACAAAGGAACTACAAATCAGCCAGAAAACAATTAACAAAATGGCAATAAGCACATACCTATCAATAATCAGTGTACATGTAAATACAGAGAATTCTCCAATTAAAAGACACGGAACGGCTGAATAAGCTGTCTACAAGAGATTCACCTACAGACATAAGGACACATACTGAAAGTGAAGGGATAAAAAAAGATATTCCATACAAAGGACAACCAAAGCTAAGTGGGCATAGTTACGCTTGTATCAGACAACACAGACTTAAAATAAAGACTGTATAAAAAGCCAAAGAAAAAGAAAAGCATTACATAATGATAAAAAATAATAAAAAAAAAATAGTCCACCTGGGCGCCTGGGTGGCTCAGTGGGTTAAGCCGTTGCCTTTGGCTCAGGTCATGATCTCAGGGTCCTGGGATCGAGTCCCGCATCGGGCTCTCTGCTCAGCAGGGAGCCTGTTTCCCTCTCTCTCTCTCTGCCTGCCTCTCTGTCTAGTTGTGATCTCTCTGTCAAATAAATAAATAAATAAATCTTTAAAAAAAAAAATAGTCCACCCAAAAGAAGATATAACATTTATAAATATTTAGGCACCAATATAGGAACAAATAAATATATAAAGCACACCTCAACAAACATAAGGGAGAAAAAAAATATCAGTACAGTAATAGCAGGGGACTTTAATATTCTACTTTCATCAATGAATAGATGATCCAGCCATAAAACCAATAAGGAAATATCACCTTAAACTATGTATCAGACTAAATGGACTTAACAGATATATACAGCAAAAAAAAAAAAGAATATACTTTCTTGTCATGACAACATGGAAATTCTCTAGGACAGATCATATATTAGAGCACAAGAAAAGTCTTAATAAATTTAAGGATACCAAAATCACATCAAGCAACTGTTCCAACCAAACTAGAAATCAATTATAAGAAAACTGGAAAATTCACAAATATGTGAAGATTAAACAACATTGTACTTGGCAACCAATGGGTCAATCAACAAATCAAGAGGAATCAGAAAATACCTTAAGACAAATGAAAAGAAAAATACAGCCTACCAAAACTTACAGGATACAGCAAAAGCAGTTCTAAAAGGGAAGGTCACAGTGATAAATGCCTACATCAAGAAACAAGATACCTATCAAATAATCTAACTTTATACTTCAAGGAACTACAAAAAGAACAAATGAAGGATAAAGTTAGTAGAAGGAAAAAAAAAACAAGAATAATGAAATAGATAATAAAAAGACAATTGAAAATATCAATGAAATCAAGAGCTGGTTCTTTGAAAAGAAAAATGAAATTGACAAACAGGTAGCTAAAGTCACCAAGGAAAAAAAGAGAGAACTCAAATAAAATCAGAAATGAAAGAAGAGCTGTTACAACTGATACTACAGAAATACAAAAAACTGTAAGAAACTACTATGAACAATTATACACCAACAAACTATACAATCCAGAAGAAATGGACAAATTCCTAGAAACATACAACTTTCCAAAACTGAATGAGAAAAAAACAGAAAATATGAAAAGGAGATTTAATCAGTAATAAAAACCTCCCCGCCTGGGTGATTCAGTAGGTTAAGCATCTCTCTTCAGCTCAGGTCATGACCCCAGGGTCCTAAGATCGAGCCCCACATCAGACTCCTTGCTCTGTCCCTCTCCTTCTGCCTGTCACTCCCGCTTTGTGCTCTCTCTGTCAAATAAATAAATAAAACCGTAAAAAAAAAAAGAAAAATTCAGAAACAGATGGCTTCACTGTTGAATTCCGCTTAACATTCAAAGGAGAATTAATACCAACCCTTCTCAGACTCTTCCAAAAAACTGAGGAGGAGAGAACACTTCCTAATTCATTTTATGAGACCAGAATTACTGATCTCAAAGCAAGATAAGGACACCAGAAGATAAAAAAAATAGTTACAGGCCAATTTCCCTAACTGACATATACACCAAAATCCTCAGAAATTAGCAAACTGATTTTGTCAATACGTTAAAAGGATGCTACACCATGATCAACTGGGATTTAGTCCCAGGGACACAAGGATAGTTCAATACCCACAAATCAATCAATGTAATATACATTAACAAAATTAAAAATAAAATCATAATATAAAATAAAATAAAAAGAAAAGAAAAATAAAATCATAATATAAAATAAAATTAAAATAAAAATCATAATATAAAATAAAAATCATATGATAATTTCAATAGATGCAGAAAAAGCATCTGACAAAACTCAACATCCATTTAAGATAAAAGCTCTCAACAAAGCAGGTAAAGACAGAATGCACTTCCAAGATAATAAAGGCCATATATGACAAGCTCACAGCTAACACTGACTTAACACTGAAAAGCTGGAAGCTTTCCTTCGAAAATTAGGAACAAGACAAGGATGCTCACTCTCACCACTTTTATTCAACACAGTATTAGAAATCCTAACCAGAACATTTAGACAAGAAAAAAAAAACAAAGGTATCCAAACTGGAAAGAAAAAAATAAAACTGTCATTATTTGCAAATGACATGATACATAGAAAATCCTAAAGACCACCAAAAAAAAAAAAAAAAGAAAGAAAAAGAAAAACTGTTAGAGTTAATTAACAAATTCAGTAAAGTAGCAGGATACACATTAAGGAGGGCACTTGATGTAATGAGCACTGGGTGTTAAATTATATGCAACTGATGTATCACTAAATTCTACCTCTGAAACTAAAAATACATTTTATGCTAATTAATTGGTTTTGAATTTTTAAAAAATTAATTTTAGAAAGGCAGAATACAATTATCAATACACAAAAATCCTAGTCACTTCTATAAACTAATAATGAACTATCGCAGAAAACAATCCCATTTATAACTACAACAAGAAGAATAAAATACCTAGGAATAAGTTGAACAATGAAGGTCAAAGACCTGTAAAAAGTATAAGAGAATGATGAAAAAAATTAAAGATGGTGACATGGAAAGATAATCCTTGCTCATGGACTGGAAGAATTAATATTGTCAAAATGTTCACACTACTCAAAGCAATGTACAGATTCAAAATCCCTATCAAAATGTCAGTGGCATTTTTCACAGAAATAGAATGATCCTAATATTTATATGGAACCATAAAAGACCAAATAGCCAAAGCTATCTTGAGAAAAAAGAACAAAGCTAGAGGTATCACACCCCCTAATTTCAAACTATAATACTATGGTAATCAAAACAGTATGGCACTGGCATAAAAACACACAAATCAATGGAACAGAATGGAAAGTCCAGAAATAAACCCACACATGTATGGTCAATTAATTTACAACAAAGGAGCCAAAAATATACAATGGGGAAAGGATAGTCTCTTCAGTAAATCTTATTGGAAAAACTGGACAGACACATCCCAAAAGACTGAAACTGAACCACTATCTTATATCACACACAAAAATTGACTCAAATCGATTAAAAACTTGAACATAAGACCTGAAACCATAAAAATCCTAGAATTCAACATTGATAGAAAGCTTCCTGACACAAATCTTAGCAATGATTTTTTTCAATCTGATACCAGAAGCAAAAGTAAACAAGTGGGACTCAACAAACTAAAAAGCTTCTGCAGAGCAAAAGAAACCAGCAATAAAACGAAAAGGCAACCTACCAAATGGGAGAAAATATTTGCAAATGATGTATCTGATAAGGGATAAAAGGTAAACATCCAAAATACATTAAAATAAAAATTCTACAACTCAATAGCAAAAAAAAAAATCCAATTAAAAATGAGAAGGGGAGGGCACCTAGGTGGCTCAATTGGTTAAGCCACTGCCTTTGGCTCAGGTAATGATCCTGGAATCCCAGGATCAAGTCCCAGGTCAGGCTTTCTGCTCAGTGGGGAATCTGCTTCTCCCTCTGACCCTACACCCCTCTCATGCTCTCTCTCAAATAAATAAATATTTTTAAATTTTTTTTAAAAAGAGGAATAAATAAACTAAAATACTATATATCTGTATCTATATCTATTATACCTCATTTTAAAAAAAGGAAAAATGAGCAGTCACAGGCATCTGTGGGAATGTAACAAAAGATCTAACATTCTTCCCTTTGAATTTTGGGTTGTTAAAGAAGGGATATATATCTACATATCTAAGAAGGTGAGCAAATCCGAACAGGATGAAATCAAAGAAATCCAAATAAAGACACATCATAATTAAACTAAAAACAAAGAAAATATCTTAAAAGCAGCAAGAGAAAAACACTTTAAATATGGTAGAATAACAATTCATGTAACAGCAAGTTTTTCATCAGAAACCCTGGAGGACTGCTGAAAGCAACAAAATATTTTTGAAGTGATGAAAAAGAATCATCAACCTAGAATCCTAAATCTAGCAAAAATGTCCTTCAGGAATGAAAGGAAAATCAAATATTCTCAAGTAAAGGAAAACTAAGAAAATACATCATCAGCAGACCCACACTAAAAGAATGGCTAAAGGAAGTTCTCTAAACAGAATGGCAACAATAAAAGGAAAACCTTGGAGCTCAGGAAGGAAGAACACGGTAAGTAACACAGGGGTAAATACAATAGGCTTTTCTTCATCCCTTGACTTTTCTAAATTATATTTGAAGCCTTAGCAAAAAATGCTAAATGTGGTTATAAACATATGCAACAAAAATATTTAGGGCAATTTCTTGAACAGAAAAGGATAGAGGGAAGTAAGATTTCTGTGTGTCAACCAAACTGGTTAAATGACACAACCAAGAAAATGTGCTTAGTTATGTGTAAATAAGGTATTAGACAAATCACTAAAAAGGCTACAGCAAAAAATAAACTTAAGGGGCGCCTGGGTGGCTCAGTGGGTTAAGCCTCTGCCTTCGGCTCAGGTCATGGTCTCAGGGTCCTGGGATCGAGGCCCGCATCGGGCTCTCTGCTCAGCGGGGAGCCTGCTTCCCTTCCTCTCTCTCTCTCTGCCTGCCTCTCTGCCTACTTGTGATCTCTCTCTGTCAAATAAATAAATAAAATCTTTAAAATAAATAAATAAATAAATAAATAAACTTAAAAACACTACAGATAAATCAAAATGGAATTCTAAAAATAGTCAAGTAAACCAGAGGGAGGCAGTATAAACAACACAAAAATGAAAAAACAGAGCAAACAGAAAACAAAACAGCAGTCTTAAACTCTAATTTATCAAAATTATCAAAAATTGAAATTCAATGCAAACAGTCTAAATATACCAATTAAAAGACAGACATTGGTAGAGTGGACTAAAAACATATGACCCAACTATATGCTATCTACAAGAAAGTGACTTCAAATAGGCAAAATAAAAGTAAATACATAAAGGGGTGCCTGGGTGGCTCAGTTGGTTAAGTACGGACTCTTGATCTCAGCTCAGGTCTTTCAGGGTCATGAGTTTCAAGCCTTGTGCTAAAGCTCCATGCTGGGTGCAGAGCCTACTTAAAAAAAAAAAAAAGTAAATGGATAGAATTAACAAAAAGCATACAAGCAAAAATCAAAGGAAAGCAAGAATGAGTATATTAATGTCAAATAAAGCAGATGTCAGAGCAAAGATAATTACCAGGAATATAAAGCAATATTAAAAATAAGGAAATGGTCAATCCACCAATAAGACATAACAACTCTAAATGTACATGCACCAAACAGCAAAAGATGTGACAAAAATAACAACAACTATATAGTCTTAGAGTTGGAGACCTCGACATTTCTCTCAACAGCTGACAGAACAAGAGAATAAGGAGGCAGAAAATTAGCAAGGTTATAAAAAAACACAACACCATAACCAACAGGATCTAATCAACATTTAGAACACTCCAGCCAACAGCAGAATACACAATCATTTAGATTGTGTATACACAAATACACAAATATCAAAACAGATCATATCCTGGGCACAAAACAAACCTCAACAAATTTAAAAGAAGTGAAACCATACAGAATATGTTCTCCGAAACAATGGAAAGAAACTAGAACTCAGTAACAGAAAATACTGGGAAAATTACCAAACTCTAGGGAACTAAACAACATACTCTTAAATAATCCATGGGTCAAAGAAGGAGGGAGATCAAAAAAATAGGGACCTGAATTAAAATGCAAATAGAATACATTAGAATGTGTGTGGCGGGGAAAGCTAAACCAATGAGAGAAATGCATAGTACTAAATGGGTCACTTGAAAAGTGGGAAACTTTCAAATCAAGAAATATAAGCTCCCATCTCAGCAACCTACAAAAAAAAACTAGCAAAATAAACCAAAAAGTAAGCAGAAAGATGGAAATAATTCAGAGCAGAAACTATGAGAATGAAAATGGAAAAATAAAGAAAAATCAATGAGACAAAGAACTGGTTCTTGCAAAAGATCAATAGAACTGTCAAACCTCTATGCAGGACTGACAAAACACAAAAAAAGAATAAACATAAATTACCAATATCAAGAAAGAAACAAGATTTACATATAATTAGAAGATACTAGGGAAAAACTCTACACATATAAATTACACAAGTTAGACAAAATGGACTGATTCCTTAAAAAATACAAACTGCCTCAATTGAGCAAATATGAAACAGATCATTTAAATTGCTGTACAACTATTGAGAAACCTGAATTCATAATTTTAAGAATCCCAAAAGGTAAATCACAAGGTCCATATTGCTTCACTGGAGAATGTTACCAAACATTAAAAGAGAATTAATATAGATTCTAAACAACTGCTTCTGGAAAAAAGAAAAAGAGCTACTTCACAATTCATTTTAAGAGACTAGTAATAGCATGATATCAAAACCAGAGACAGTACAACAAAAAAAATTACAGAATATTGTTCCCATGAATATAGGCACAAAATCCTTATCAAAATATTCATAAGTAGAATTAAGCAACATATAAAAAGAATTATATACATCATGACCAAGAGGTGTTTATTCCAGGACTGCAAAGCTGGTTTAACAGTCAAAAACCAGATCCTTCATATTAATAAACTAAATGGAAAAAAAAAATCATCAAGTGTACATCAAGTGATGTACAAAAAGCATTTGACAAAGTTCAACACTTACTCTTAATAAAACCTCTCAGGAAACCGGAATAGACACGAACTTATAAAAAGCATCTACAAAAACTTACGTTAATGTTGTACTTAACATTGAAAAGACTGACTATTTTCCCCCTAAGATAGGAATAAAGTAAGGTTATTCTCCCCACTCTTAAAGAACATAGGAAAGAAGTTCTAGCCAGAACAGTAAGGCAAAAAAATGTAACAGAAGGCAAATGGATTGAAAAGGGAGAAATAAACTGTCTATGTAGAAAATTTTTTAAAAATTTCCTAGTCAATTCAGCAAGGCTGCAGGACACAAAACAAACATAAAGAAATAAATTGTATTTCTATATACTAGAAATGAACACATAGGTATTAAATTACCAAAAAGTTATTTAAATATTTTTTAATTTAACAATGTATATGGAAAGGCAAAGGAACTAGAATTGCTAGAACAATATGAAAAAAGAAGAAAATGGAAAGAACCAATCTATCTAATTTCAAGATTTACTCTTAGCTATAGTAATAAAGACTGGTGTGGGCAGAGAGACACGTGGATTACTAGAACAGAAACAAGAAATAAGAAATAGAACACACAAGTATACACAACTTATTCTTGACAAAGGTGCAGAAGTAATTCAATAGTAGAAAGTTAGCCTGAGTCAAAAAAAAAAAAAAATGGTGCTGGAGTAGTTATTGTAAGCATTAAAAAACAAACAAACAAAAAAAAACCTTGACCTAAACCTCACATTGCACACAAAATTTAACTCAAATGAACAGGAACATATATGAAAAACATAAAACTACAAACTTTTAGGAAAAAGCATAGGGCAAAATCTTCAGGCTCTAGGGCTAGGCAAAGAGGAGGAGGAGGAAGAAGCAGAGGAAGGGGAGGAAGAAGAAAAAGAAAGAGGAGGAGGAAGAAGCAAAGTCCACACTGAAGTTTATCAAAATTTTACAACTTCTGCTGTGCTTAAGACACTGCTGAGAGGATGAAAAGATAGGCTATGAACTGAGAGAAATTATTTGCAAACCATATAAAAGACAAAGGACTAGTATCTGGAATATATGCAGAATCCCCAAAACACAAGATAAAGAAAAAGAATAATCTAACTAGAAAATGGGCAAAAGACATGAACAAGTACTCCACTGAAGAGATACAGAGGTAAACAGCCACACAATATACCCCAGATTAAAACCACAATGAGGTTATCACTACACACTTAACAGAATGGCTAAAATTTTTTAAAAAGTGACAACACCAAATGATGATAAGGACACAGAGAAGCAGAATCATTCATAAGTTGCCAGTAGGGATATAATCTGGTGTAGTCACTGTGGATAAGTTCACCAGGTCCTTAAAAACTTAAACAGAGAAATACCACATGATCCAGCAATTCTACACCTGGATATATACACAAATAACTGAAAGCAGAACTTGTGTATACTTAGACTCATAGCAGCATTATTCAAAATAGCTAAAAGGTGGGGGCGCCTGGGTGGCTCAGTGGGTTAAAGCCTCTGCCTTCAGCTTAGGTCATGATCCCAGGGTCCTGGGACTGAGCCCCACGTCAGGCTCTCTGCTCAGTGGGAAGCCTGCTTCCCTTCCTCTGTCTCTGCCTGCCTCTCTGCCTACTTCTGAACTCTGTCTGTCAAATAAATAAATAAAATCTTAAAAAAATATTAGCTAAAAGGTGGAAGCAACATAAATGCCCATCCATGGATGAACGGATAAACAAAATGCAATATATACATATAATGGAATACTATTCCATTTTTGTTTTTTTTTTTAAGATTTTATTTATTCACTTGACAGAGAGAGAGATCACAAGCAGGCAGGGAGGCAGGCAGAGAGAGAGGAGGAAGCAGGCCCTCCGCGGAGCAGAGAGCCCGATGCGGGGCCCAATCCCAGGACCCTGGGATCATGACCTGAGCCTAAGGCAGAGGCTTTAACCCACTGAGCCACCCAGGCGCCCCGTACTATTCCGTTTTTAAAAGGAAGGAAATTCTGACACATACTACAACATGGATAAGACTTGAAGACATTAGGCTAAATAATGAAATAAGCCAGACATAAAAGGACAAATACTATATCACTGCACTTACACCAAGTAACTAGACTAGTGAGAATTCTAAAAACAGAAAGTAAAATTGCAGTCTCCAGGGGCTGAGTAGAGAAGAAAGAGGAGTTACCATTTAGTAAGTACAGAGTTTCATTTTGGAAAGATGAAAAGGTTTTGGAAATGGATGGTGGTGGTGATTACAAAACAATGTGAACATGTTAAATGTCCTTGAATTGTATACATAAAAATGGTTGAAACGGTAAATTGTAGGTCATGTACAGTTTACCATAATATCAAAAGATTTTCAGTTAAATTTTTAAGAATTCCATAATAATAACAAAAAAATCCATTTATGGTATCTAGAAAAGAAGTGCCAGATCAAGCTTTTCAAAGTATTAGAATCTCAGTTTGTAATACCTGGTTGCTTGCCCCATACCCAGCTCTCTAGGATTAATTTGGCCCTACATGCAGGTGCAGGAGTTTCTTCTTCATCTTTTTTCTCTTTGTCATTCAGATCTTCTTTCTTTGTTCCACTTTGAGTATCAACACCATCATCTGGAAAATCAAAAATTTTTAAAAATCTATTAAATTCCTTTTCAAAATGTAACATCCACTCATCAGTCTCTTTGCAAATGTCCCTCCCAGAAATGGAAAGGTTAAGTTACAATATACATTATTAGTTGAATATTTGATGATTAGAAGAAAATAATATGAGTCATCACCACAAAGGTACAGTGTGATTTATGAAGTAATGAATAGTTTAGTGGCCCTTTAATAAAGAAATCAATAAATCATTCAAATTCTTCTTTGAAGCAGGTCTCCTAAAGTATTCCATTAATTTCCTATTACATTTCACAACTAACAAACTTAGTCTTTGATATTACCTAATCGAATTTCATATGAACTGCTTTTATCTAGTGATCCCCAATTGCTGTGTCCAAAAGAGAGGAGGATGTGAAATGGTAGCATGATTCAAAAACCATTTTTAACTCTATATATTGCCATACTCCACCAACTGAGAACCACTGCTACACAGAATCACTACCATTGACAAAATATAATTCAGAGCTTTCGGACACACAATAAAGCTGGCCTAAAAGGACTTTAGGCCACTGAAAATTTAAAGTTTCAGTCAAGAACAAATGTCATGAAACTCCTTACGCACAGCAAATAAAGACAGAACCTAACTTTGAAGTATAATTGTGTCCTATCCTAGAATGCCCTTACTAAATGAATTATTTTCTAAATGAAAGAAATATACATCTAAATCTGTGAAAGGGATTATATCATATTACAAACAGTAAGAAGTATCTAAAAATAACTGAAACCAAGTAACTAATATTAAGGAACTCCTGCAATTTATAAGAGAAATACCAGATATCAAACAGAAGGAATCCCAAATAACTAATGCTATGAAGAGATACTCAAATTCTGTTTAGAAAATTTTAAATTAAAACAATGAAATATTACTTTACAGTCACCAAATAGACAATTTTTGGCTCCAAAACAGGAATTTTTTCCCATTTCATCCGGTTTTATTCACTGATAAAACCCAAGTGCCAGGAACAACACATGCCAGGAAGTAAGCTTTCAATGATCTGTTTGATAATTAAATGTCAAATAATTGGAGCCAGGGACATAAACCTTCAGGCACAATTGGCCAAAGGGGTGGACCCCATACAACTAGACTGGAGAGCAATCAACTGAGTTACATCCAAGGTCCTCTAATCCCTTCCAGGGGCTATGCTCACAAAACTCCCATACAGGCCCACAATTAGGAGGATGCAGAGGATAGAATCCCACAGCAATCCAATGTACTATGAATATGACTTTAAAATAAAGTACTAGGGGCACCTGGGTGGCTCAGTGGGTTAAGCCTCTGCCTACAGCTCGGGTCATGATCTCAGAGTCCTGGGATCGAGCTGCGCCTTGGGCTCTCTGCTCAGCGGGGAGCCTGCTTCCCACTCTCTCTCTGCCTGCCTCTCTGCCTCCTTGTGTTCTCTCTCTCTCCATCAAATAAAAAAAAAAAAAATACAGTACTGAATAGCAAAGGGAACAAACTCGGGCTAAGGAACCATACATTCCATTAACACAACCTAAAAATGCATGCATTTAACACTAGAATGTTTCATAATGATACACAAACACATTAGAAAGGAAAACATTTTTTTAAAGATTTTATTTATATATTTGAGAGACAGAGAATGAGAGAGAGACAGAGCACGAGACAGGGAGGGTCAGAGGAAGAAGCAGACTCCCCGCCAAGCAGGGAACCTGACGTGGGACTCGATCCCGGGACTCCAGGATCATGACCTGAGCCGAAGGCAGTCGCCCAACCAACTGAGCCACCCAGGCACCCAAAGAGAAAGGAAAACATTTTAAAAGATGGAGTCGAAATGGTGTGCCAGGAGCTATGAAGCTGATTAACTTAACCCACAGTTCCTGAAGCTAAAGAAAGGACCTCTGCCACTGGTACACATCATGTGTCCCATTCTTTCAACTTCCTGTCACAGTTATGACTAACAGTACCTCTAGTATTTACAGAAATATCCAACTGGGCATTAAATACAGATTTTTTGGTAATATGTTCAAGTCCTAACTTCCTGTACCTATGAGTGTGACCTTATTTGCAGATAGGGGATTTTCAGATGATCAAATTAAGAAGTCATAAGGGTAGGCCCTAATCCAATATGACCGGTGTCCTTACAAAAAGAGTAAATTTGAACACAGACAGACATACACAGAGGAAAGACAATGTGAAGACATGGGGAGAAGGCAGCCATCTAGAAGGACAAAGGCTTGGAACACAGCCTTTTCTCATAACCTTCAAAAGGATGCAATCCTGCTGACACCTTGATTCCAGACCTGTAGTCTCCAGAACTGTGAGACAATATGTTTCTGTTGTTTAAGATTTCCCAGCCTGTAGCACTCTGTTACAACAGCCCTAGGAAACTAATACAAATACTCCTTCTTAGCACCCTCAGAGACACCTTCACTGAAGAGGCTTTAGGAACTTCCTCTCATGCACCCTGGAGTTTCTGGACCACCTGTGATGACAACATGTTGCCTACAGGATTCAGATACAGAAAAAAAACTGCCCTTCCCAGACAGATGCTATTTATCATTAGTGGAAAATGCTAGCCATATACTCAGCTTTCCGGGAAATAGACGCTCCCAAAGACCCTGAGCCTATAACCCTTCACACACGCAGCTCCCCACTACACTTTGGGTCATGGAAGCAGCATCCCACAAGCTTGATTTAAAAAAAAAAAAAAGACCCAATCACAAGCTATCTTTAAAAAACTCATTAATAGGGGCACCTGGGTGGCTCAGTCAATTAAGCGTCTGCCTTCGGCTCAGGTCATGATCCCGGGGTCCCGGAATTGAGCCCCGTATCAGGCTCCCTGATCAGTGGGGGGCCTGCTTCTCCCTCTCCCTGCCACTCTGCCTGCTCGTGTTCTTGCTCTGCCTACTTGTGCTCTCTCTCCCTCTGTCAAATAAATAAATAAATTTTTAAAAATAAAAATAAAAAACTCAATATATAATGATACAAAGCAATTAAATGTAAATGAGTGGGAAAAATATATAACAAGAAACACTAAAGAAAGAAAGTTGAAATAGCTATGTTAATGAGACAAAACAAATTCCACAGCAAAGAAAATTACCAGAGATAAACAGGAGTAACACATAATAATAAAGGGGTAAATTCACCAAGAAAAACAACATGTGTATGAAGTCAACAGTAAGACCTCAAAACACAAACTGAGAACTGAATAGAAAGATGGACAAATCCACAATTATATTAGAGATATCAACACTACCCTCTCAGTAACAGAACAAGTAGAAAGAAAACCAGCAAAATTAAGGAACTGAACATCATGATCATCAATCAAAAGGATGCAATCAACATTTTACACATTGAGCCACCTAACTACAGTAGAATATCATTCCTTTTTTTTTTCTAAAAGATTTTATTTATTTATTTGATAGAGAAAGAGACAGCAAGAGAGGGAACACAAGCAGAGGGAGTAGGAGAGAAGCAAGCTTCCTGCTGAGCAGGGAGCCCAGTGTGGGGCTCAATCCCAGGACTCTGGGATCATGACCCAAGCCAAAGGTAGACTCATAACAACTGATCACCCAAGCACCCCAAGAACATCATTCTAAAAAAAAGTGACACCTTGATTTCAGATCTGTATCCTCTAGAATGGTGAAGTAAATATTGACTATTCACCAAGACAACACCACATCTTAGGTCATAAAACAAATCTTAACAAATTTAAATGAGTTGAAATCAACCACATTAAGCCTATGTCCTCTCCATATGCCATTAAACTAGAAATCAATAACAGAAAGATGACTAGACAATGTCAAAAGACCTGGAAATTAAACAACACATTTCAAAGTAATGCAAAGGTCTCAACAGAAATGTAATTAAATATTAAATAAGTAAATAAATGTTTTTAATTGAACGAAAATACATCAAAATATGTAGGGTACACTTAAAATACTGCTTACAGGAAGCATTTGTATTATTACAAGTTTATGTTAGCAAAGAAAAAAAGGTCTGAAGTCAACAATCTAAACTTCTACCTTAAGAAACTAGAAAGAGAAAAGCAAAAGAAACCAAAAGCAAGCAGCAAGAGGGGAATAAGAGCAAAAATCAATAAAACTGAAAACAGAAAAACAGAAAATAAATCAATGAAACTAAGCTGATTTGTTGAAAAGATCAATAAAATTGATAAACCTTGCATAAGACTACTGGTGGGGGGAGAGAAAGACAATAATTAAAACATCGAGAACGAACAAAGGCTATCTCTACAGCCTGTGCGGATACTAAAAGGAAAAAAGAACACTACATCAACTCTAAACACATAAATTCAACAATTTAGTAGATATTGACCAGTTCCTCAAAAACAAACCACAGAAACTCACCCAAGACGAACTGCATAAGCTAAATAGTATGGTAACTATTCAAGAAATTTACTTCCGAATGTAAAACCTTTTGAAATAGAAACCTCAAGATCTAGAAGGTTTCAGTGAAGAATTCAACTAAATACTTACATAAGAAATTTATACCAATTCTACACAATCTCTCTCAGAAAATGGGAGAAGGAACATTTCCCAACTCGTTTTACAAAACCAGTATTACTCTAACACCAAAAGTTGACAGAAAGAGTACACTTGACCTTTGAACAACAAGGGGGTTGGGGTGCCAATTCCCTGCCTGTTGAAAATCTGCACATAACTTTGGACTCCCCAAAAACTTAACTACAAATATAGTCTACTGTTGACAATAAGCCTTACTGATGACATAAATAGCCAATTAACACACGTTTTGTATATGTATTCTATACTGTACCATTACAAGAAAGTAAGCTACTGAAAAGAAAATGTCAGGAAAACCATAAGGAAGAGAAAATACATTTATAGTACTGTAAATTATGTGTATAGAAGTGAACAGGCACAGTTCAAACCCATGTTGTTCAAGGTCAATCATACAGAAAACGCAGCTATAAATAAATACCCCTAATGAACATACATGCAAAATTCTCAACAGAATATTAGTAAACTGAATCCAGCAATACATATAAAGAATAATACACTATAACCAAGAGGAGTATATCCCAGGAATACAATGCTGGTTCAATGTTTGTAAATCAATCAATGTAATTCCCAACAGAAATATGAATCACTTGATACTAGTGATGTATAAAAAGCTTTTGACAATACATATCATACATTCAGGACAAAAGTTCTCAACAAATTAGGAAGAGATGAGAACTTCCTCAACCTGATAAAGAACATCTACAGAACTCTATAGTTCATCACACTTTATAATAAAAAAACAGAATCCTTTTCCCTTAAGATAAGGAGTAAGGTAAGGATGTCCATTCTCTTTATCCCTAGTTGATACTGTACTGGAAGTCCTCGTTAAAGCAGAAAGATAAAAGAAGATAAAAACTGTTCCTCTTCACAAACTACATGACTGTCTTCAAGAAAATCCCAAGAAATCTACAAACAAACAAAAACACTGCCTTATGAGTGTAGCAAGATCATAGGAGACAAAATCAACACCAAAAAATGTAATAAATAGTACCAGCTACATACTGTTTTCTATATAACAGATAAAATGCATAAATTACACCATATAGTATCACCATACAGCTGGAAACCAAAAAAAATTTAACATTTGTAATAGCTCCAAAAGAAGCAAATACTTGGGTACACACTATCAAAAACATAGACCACTTGGGAAATGTATGTTGTATAGTACAAAATCCTGATGAAAGAAATAAAACACTACCTAAATAAATGAAGATATACTATGTTCACGAATTAAAAAACAAAATACAGCAATGATGTTAACTCTCCCCAAACTGATCTATAGATCTAGCACAATACCAAGCAAAAACCAAGGAAGAATTTTTTTGCTGATATAAGATAAGCTGATTTTTTTAAAGATCTTATTTACTTGAGAGCAAGGCAGGGAGCACAAGCAGGGTGAAGGACAGTGGTAGAAGCAGACTCCCTGATGAGCAGGGAGTCTGATGTAGGGCTCGATCCTGGGACTCTGGGATCATGACCTGAGCTGAAAGCAGATGCTTAACCGAGTGAGCCACCCAGGCACCCTAGATAAGCTGATTCTAAAATGTACATATAAGAGCAAAAACTAGAATAAATAAAACAACTACAAAAAGTAACAATAAAGTTGGAAGAAGCAATTTAATACTATAAAGCCACAGTAACAAAACCAATTTTAATACTTAAAGCCACAGTAATCAGTGTGCCATTAATAAAAACACATATCAATAACTGGAAAGTCCAGGAATAATCACATACAAAAGGAGTCAATTAATTTTGACAAAATACAAAAGCAACTCAATGGGAAAAAGACAGTATTAGAAAAACTGGATATCCATATGAAAAATAAAAAGTAGCTTCAACCCAAACCTTATACTTTATACAAAAGTTAACTCAAAATGAACCAAAGATCTAATAACAAAATGAAAAACTATAAAACTCTTAGAAGAGAACATAGGAGAAAATCTTTGTTACCAAACACTAATCAAAAAAATTCTTATACATGAGAACAAAAACACAATCCATAAAAGAAAAAATTACAAAATACATATTAAGAGAATGAAAAATTAGGTACTAGACTTGAGAGAAAATATTTAAAAATGATGTATCTTAGAAAGAACCTAGAATGAAAATACAAACCATAAAATATTCTCAAAACCAAACAAAAAGAAAACAAACAACCTAATTCACCAATTAATAAAAAGATGTAAACAGAAACTTCACCAAAAAGGATATAAGGATGAAAAATAACCACATGAAAGGGTATTCAATGTCATTTGCCATTAAGGTGATGAGCTCATACTACACGATGAGCTCATACTACATAATTATAAGAACAGCTAAAATTAAAAGTGCCGATACTACCAAGCGCTGACAAGGATACAGAGCAACAGGCACTAACACACAGTGCTAGAGGGAAGGCAAAATGATAAAGCCACTTTGAAAAACAATTTGGCAGTTTTGTATAAAATGAAAACTGCCCCTACCATATAAACCAACAATCACACTACTAGGTATTTATCCTAGAGAAATGGAGACTATATCCATGAAAAATGTGTACAGAAATGTTAATAGCACCATTATTATAATTACCAAAGAAATGGTAACAACCAAAATGTCCTTTAGCAGATAAATGGATAAATACACTGTCATATATTCAAATTATGGAATATTACTCAGTAATAAAAAGAACTGTTGATACAACAATATGGATGAATAAAGATACAACTAGTGAGTAAAGGAAGCCAACTTTAAAATGTTACATAATGGGGATCTGGAGGAAGATGATAGAGGAGTAGGGGACCCTAGCTTCACCTGATTCCTGGAATTCAGCTAGATAGCTATCATTCTAAACACCTGTGAACTGAACTGGACATCTAAGAAAAGAATTGTTTTAATTCTACAAATAGAAAAGTGATCACATTTTACAAGGTAGGAGGTGCAGAGAAGTCAATCTGATGCAATAAATCACAAGATTAAACCATACGGGGAGGATCCCTCTGCAAGCCCACTACCAGAAAGTGATAGAGGAGTGGAGCGCAAAACCAGAACTTAACAAAAGTCGTATTGGGTGAGAGATGTCCCTGCCTGAAAAGTGCTCAGGTGGCAAAGCTGACAGAACTCTAGGTGGGAGAATGTGGTCTCAGGATCCCTGGGGTCACAGAAAGAATGAGGGACGAGTGTGGCAGAGTTCCGAAGCATCAGAGTAGGGAAGCCAACTGCAGTCAAGGAGCCCAGGAGTGGGCATAAACCCTGAACTGCAGCACGGCTGGGTAACTGCTCTCTGAGCAGGAGACCAGCAAGTGGCAGAACCAAGGGGAGACCCTCCTCCTTCCCCGGACAGGAGTGGTGAGGTGTGTGCCAAAGGAGTCTGCTAAGTTTGGAGATTAAAACCAGAGGCACGTACCTGTGATTAAAAAAACATTGTCACCGACTGGGTGAACCCAGAGCGTGGAGGGAAAATCATGGAGACAAAAGTGATTGACTGCTTTTCCTTGAGGGTGCACTGAAGAGTGGGGGCCGAGATCTTTCAACTCCTGGAGATGGGGTGCTGCCATTTTTATTTTCATCCTTTAAAGTGGTGGGAAAAGCCTTCAGGGAACAAAAGTTACACAGAGCAATCTGGAGGTGCTTATACAGAGCCCAGCCCCCTGGAAAGAGGGGAGCAATTATGCCCCAGCAAAGACAACTGAGAATCAAAGTAACAGGTCCTTCCCCTAGAATATCAGCAAGAAAATCTGGCTAAGACCAAGTTTACTGATTACACACAGAACTGAAAACAACAAAACTCCAGTGCTAAGGGAAAACAGTATATAGAATTTATAGTTTTTTTCCTCATGATTCTTTGTTCTTTCAATTTTAATTTTTTTTTTACCTCTTCAATGGATTTCTTATCAACTCTCTTAACTTTATTAATTTTCATTTTTACAGTTACATTCTATCCTTTCATTGTATTTAATTTTATTTCTGTATATATGTGTGTGTTTTCCTTTACAATTTAGGGATGTAGTTTCTTCTGACAGACCAAAACATAATTGCTCTGTTCTGTTCACCTGACTATATTCTTTCTTTTATGTCTTTTTTAATTTTCATTTTACAGTTACATTCTATCCTTTCACTGTATTTAAATTTATGTATATAAATCATATATTTTTATATATTTACTTATAAATATATATTACATAAATTTATAAATATATATTTATAAATATATATACATAAATATATAAGTTCATATAAATTTATATAAAATTATATGCTTATATAAGTTTATATATAAATATATACATATATTTACATGATATATGCATTTTATACACATAATACGCACATATATAATAATATATACATACACATTTAAATAATATATACATAAATATATGTGTATACATATATATACACACACACATTCTTTCTTTTGTATATTATATATATATATTTATATATATATATGGTATACATATACGTTTTTCTTTCTTTACAATTTTGGGATCAGGTTTTCCAACAGCAGACCAAAATACACATAAGATCTAGTGTATTGTTCTATTTTGTTCAGCTGTCTGATTATATTCCCTTTTTTGTTGTTGTTACTGGTTTCTGGTCTCTCATGATTTGTTTAGTGTATAATTCTCTGGAGTCATTTATTTCAGTGTTTTGATCTCTCATTCCTCTATTCTTATCTGGACAGAATGACAAGACAAAAAATCACCTCAAAAAAAAAAAAAAAGAGGACATACTGACTGCCAGGGACCTAATCAGAAGATGACAGAACCAGGGTTCAGAATAACAATTATAAAGATACTAGCTGGTCTTGAAAAAAAGCCATAAGATTAGAGAATCCTTCCTGGAAAAATAAAAGAACTAAAATCTAATCAGGTTGAAATAAAAAAGGCTGTTAATGAAATGCAATAAAAAATGGAGGCTCTAGGTGCTAGGATAAATGAGGCAGAAGAGAGAATAAGTTATACAGAAGACAAAAGATGGAGAATAAAAAGCTGAGGAAAGGAGAGATAAACAACCAATGGATCACAAGGGGATAATTCAAAAGATAAGTGAACCATAAAGCGAAACCATATTAGAATAATTTGGGTCCCAGAAGAGTAAAGAAAGAGAGAGAGAGATGAATAGAAGGTATATTTGAGCAAAATATAGCTGAGAACTTCCCTAATCTGGGGAAGGAAACAGGTATTCAAGTCCAGGAGGCACAGAGAACCACCCTCAAAATCAATACAAATAGGTCAACAACTGGACATATAATAGGAACATATAAAAGCTTGCAAATTTCAGAGACAAAGAAAAAATCATGAAAGCAGCCTGGGAAAAGAGGCTCTTAACCTACAAGGGTAGAAACATAAGACTGGTAATATAACTATCCACAGAGGGGCCAGAAAGGACTGCCATAATGTAATTATTCAATGTGTAAATGGGAAAAATACACAGCCAAAATACTTTATCCAGCCAGCCTGTCATTCAGAATAGAAGGAGAGATAAAGAGCTTCCAGGACAAAGAAAAACTAAAGGAATTTGTGAACACCAAACCAGCCCTGCAAGAAATATTAAAGGAGCTCTGTTATTTGAAGAGAGGGCTCAAAAGTGAAATGGACCAGAAAGGAACAGAGACAGTATACAGAAAGTAATTTTATATGTAATACAATGGCACTAAATTTATATCCTTCAATGGTTACGCTGAGTGTAAATGTGTTAAATGCTCATTCAAAAGACAAAGGTATCAGACTGAATAAAAAAGCAAGACCCATCAATATGTGGTCTATAAGAGATTCACTTGGACCCAAAGACACCTCCAGATTGAAAGTGAGGGGGGTATAAAAACTAAGAGCTTTTTCCTCTAAAATCAAGAACATGACAGGGATATCCACTCTCACCACTGTTGATCAACATAGTCCTGGAAGTCCTAGCCACCTCAACCACAAAATAAAACATAATAATAATCATAATAATAATAAAAGATATCCAATCAGAAGAAGTCAAACTCTCACTCTTCATAGGTTACATGATACTCTATGTGAAAAACACTAAAGACTCCATCCCAAAATTGTTAGATCCCATACAGGAATCCAGCAAAGCAGCAGGATATAAAATCAATGCACAGAAATCAGTTGCATTTCTATACACTAGCAATGTTAACTGAAGAAAGAGAAATTAAGGAATTGACCCCATTCACAATTACACAAAAAACCACTAGATACCTAGGAATAAACCTAACCAAAGAGGTAAAAGATCTGTACTCTGAAAATTATAGAACACCTATGAAAGAAAGTGAGGAAGACACGAAGAAATAGAAAAATATTCCATGCTCATGGATTGGAAGAACAAATATGGTTAAATATGGTTAAAATATCTATGCTACCTAGAGCAATCTACACATTCAATGCAATTCCTATCAAAACACCATCAACACTTTTCACAGAGCTGGAACAAACAATCCTAAAAATCTGTGTGTTACCAGAAAAGACCCTGAATAGCCAAAAGAAAGTTGAAAAAGAAAACCAAAGCTGGTGGCATCACAATTCCAGACTTCAAGCTGTCCTCATCAAGATAGTATGGTACTGGCACAAAAAAAGACACATATATCAGTGGGACAGAATAGAGAACCCAGAAATGGACCCTCAACTCTACGGTCAACTAATCTTCAACAAAGCAAGAAATAATATCCAATGGAAAAAAGACAGTCTCACCAACAAATGGTGTTGGGAAAACTGGACAGCCATATGCAGAAGAATGAAACTGGACCATTTCCTTTCACCATACACAAAAACAGACTCAAAATGGATGAAAGACTGAAAATGCGAGACAGAAATTCATCAAAATCCTAGAGGAGAACACAGGCAACCACCTCTGTGACCTCAGCCACAGCAACTTCTTGCTAGACATGTCTCCAAAGGCAAGGGAAGCAAAGGCAAAAGTAAACTATTGGGACTTCATCAAGATAAAAAGCTTCTGCACTTCAAAGGAAATAGTCGACAAAACCAAAAGACATCAACAGAATGGGAGAAGATATTTGCAAATGTCTTATTGATAAAGGGCTAGTATCCAAGATCTATAAAGAACTTACACTCAACACTCAACACCCAAAAAACAAATAATCCAAATCAAGAAATGGGCAGAAGACATGAACAGACATTTCTCCAAAGAAGACATACAAATGGCCAACAGACACATGAAAAAATCCTCAACATCAGGGAAATCCAAATGAAAACTACAAAATACCACCTCACACCAATCAGAATGGCTAAAATTAAGTCAGGAAATGATAGTTGTTGCTGAGGATCCAGAGAACTCTTACACAGTTGGTAGGCATGCAAGCTGGTACAGCCACTCTGAAAAACAATATGGAGGTTTCTCAAAAAGTTAAAAACAGAGCTACCCTAGAACCCAGCAATTACACTACTAGGTATTTACCCAAAGATACAAATGCAGTGATCCAAAGGGGAACCTGCACCCCAATGCTCACAGCAGCAATGTCCACAACAGCCAAACTATGGGAAGAGCCAAGATGTCCACCAATAGATGAACAGATAAAAAAGAACCGGCGTGTGTGTGTGTGTGTGAATGAAATGGAATATTACTCAGCCATCAAAAAATAAATGAAATGAACAGAACTAGAGGGTACTATGCTAAGCAAATAAGCCAATCAGAGAAAGACAATTATCATATGATTTCACTCATATGTGAAATTTAAGAAACAAAACAGCATCAGAGAGAAAGGGAGGGAAAAATAAAACAAGACTAAATCAGAGAGGGGGGGAACCATAAGAGATTCTTCACTATAGGAAACAAACTAAGGGAAGGGGAGAAGGGAGAGGGATGGGGTAACTGGGTGAGGGACAATAAGGAGGGCCCGGGATGTACTAAGCATTGTGTATGATATAAGACTGATCAATCACTAAACTCTACCTCTGAAACTAAAAATAAGCTATATGTTAATTAGTTAAATTTACATTTCAAAAAATAAAACTTGAAAAAATTAAAAATAAAAAAATAAATGTCATATATATATCATTCCATTTATATGACAGTTCTCAAAATGGCAAAACCACAATGATGGACAACAGATGAGTGGTTGCCAGAAATCAGGAGTTGGGGGACTGTGTGACTCAAGGAGCAACAGGAAAGAGTTTTCTAAGGATGATGAAACTGTTCTGAATCATGATCACAGTGATGGTTATGTGAGTCTATATATCTGTTAAAATTCACTGAAGTAAACACCTAAAAGGAATAAACTATACCATATTAATTTTAAAAATAGGAACTGTTTAAATGCTTTTCCCTAAAATTACAATAAAATTTCAATTAAGTTCAAACATGTATTTACCACCCAGCACATTAAAGCACCATGGAAAACACTTTGATACAAAAGTAAGACAACTTCTATAGCCCAAAAGAACCTCTAGAAAAGACATAGCACATAATCAGTACAAATCTGGATTTGGCAAGGGTCCTGAGTCAAGTATCAAGGAGCAGGGAGGATAGCTGGAAGAGAGTTTGGAAGAAGTATTTTCAGTCAAAGAGCTGGTCCTGAAAGCTGGAGCAGGACATAACCTTGGGCCAGTAAGACATGAGGAAATGTATTAAGGGTGAGGGGAGAACTAGTCTGCACCTGCAATAGATAATCAGCTATCTTTTTATTTTTTAAAGATTTTATTTATTTATTTGACAGAGATCACAAGTAGGCAGAGAGGCAGACAGAGAGAGAGGGGGAAGCAGGCTCCCCACTGAGCAGAGAGCCAGATATGGGGCTCGATCCCAGAACCCAGAGATCATGACCTGAGCCGAAGGCAGAGGCTTAACCCACTGAGCCACCCAAGCACCCCAATAATCAGCAATATTGACCACAGAAACTAAACACAAATCTAAATAAGTCTGATTTATTTAGTCCCTTATTTTAAACTAATAACCAGGAAAGTGTGACAACAAAGTAGAATCTTCAATGAGATATACAGGCATCTGGGTGCCTCAGTCAGTTAATTGCCTGCCTTCAGCTCAGGTCACAATCCCAGGGTCCTGGGATTGTATCCTGCATCAGACTCCCTGCTCAGTGGGGAGTCTGTTTCTCCCTCTGCTTCTGCCCCGCCCCCCTACTCGTGAGCACACCCTTTCTCTAAGAAATAAAGAATTAAATAAAAAATAGGATATATTTAATTCTCAAAAATCATAACCCAGAAAGTAGCACAGGAGGGGTGGGGCAGCTAATGGAAAATGAAAATAAGTTGTGAACTACATACGACTACGTAAGAGTACCTAGCGAAACAACATTATACTTTTTAATCTTTACAAATGACCCTTCAAGGAGATAGGCTTTCCTGTCTCTGGTTCACAGATATAAAAACTGTGCTTCACAGAGTAGGTCCTAGCCAGGGAAATAGAGCTGGGATAGAACACAGTGCTGGCTCTAACTATAAGGATCTATTATCTGGGGGGTGAGGGGGCCGGTCCACTGACAGAGCCAAGGGCCAACTCTAATTCAAGGCTGGTTTGTGTCTGACCCAAAAGCAAAGATTTTATGATTTTAAATGACTGAAAAATAATCAAAAGAACTATAATAGTTTATACTATGAACATTATATGAACTTCACATTTTAGTGTCTGTTAATAAAGTTTTATTGGCATGCTGCCACATCCATTTGCTTATTAGTTTTATATATGGCTGCTTTGGCACAACAACTACAGGGTCCCATAGTTACCACATCATTATGGCCCACAAGGCCTTAAAATATTTGCTAACCTGACCCTTTACAGAAACTTTGCCAACCCCCGATCTGAAACCATTCTACAAATGTTACAAATAAGAATACAAAATTCTCATTTTATTTTTAAGATTTCACTCATTTATTTGACAGAGAGAGACAGAGAGGAAGAGAGAGAGCACAATCATGGGGAGCAGCAAAGGAAGAAGCCGGCTCCGTATTGAGCAAGGAGCCCAATGTGGGACTTAATCCCAGGACCTTGGGATCACGATCCAAGCCGAGGGCAGACACCTAACCAACTGAGCCATTCAGGCGCCCCCAAAATTCTCATTTTAAAGTTGATATACTGGTCATGTAATCTCTTGTCCAGGATGAAAAGCTTTGTTTGACAGTCACCAGGAAGCAGACAAGAAGCAACACTAAGCACACGTAACATTTTACTCTCAGGAGCATAAATGAGAACATCCACAACAGCAAAGGCAGGATAACACCACTGGAGGTTAAAAAAACAACAGAGAATAATAATGAAAAATAATTAGAAGAAGAATTAGGATGACCAGTTCAGAGACAACATTTCAGTATTTGCTCTCTTTTTTATGGATGCAGGGTTCAAAGTTTATAGAGAGAGAATTAATAGAACACAAACTGCCCAAACAAATCACAGATCATGGAAAGCTCAGAAGGGGAAAGTGGGGAAGCTGACCTTCCTATGAACCCAGGACAATAAACCCTGAGGGGCCACTGATGGGAGGCCGCTCTGCCACCTGGTCCCTGAAAATGGAACTAGGACTAGATGACCTCAGGACTTTTAAGACATTCCTGTCCAATTAAGTGAGGAGGTTTTTTACAAACCATCCAAAGTGATTTCCATTCAAATCGCTGTGTCTAGGACCTACAAAAGGAGTTTCAAGGTGCAAAGGCTTGGCCAAGGCTTGGGGCCCAAGGGCAGCAGCAGCCTAGAGGTAGAAGAGGCTGTAAGGCTCCCCCAGGGCTGGCAGGAAAGGCATAGCTGCGACAGCCCGGGGCCACAATCACGAAGACCAGCATTTCAATGTTGGAGAAGGTTCACTTATGTTTTGTTTTTACCTTAATCACTACCATTAAGAAAGCCTGTTCACTATCATTTGCTTCTCAAAAATAGACTGTAGGAGAAAACTTTGGGTAACTAAGCATATTAGTGTTCTCCACAGAAAGAGAACCAACAGAATGTGTAGGAAGAGAGACAGAAAGGGAGAGATGGAGAGAGAAGGCATTTATTTTAAGGAATTGGCCCATACAATTATAGAAGTACAAGTCCGTGGCAGGCTCAAGACCCAGGAAACAGTTATGTTACAGTTTGAATCCAAAGGCAATCTGGAGGCAGAATTCCTTCTTGTTGGAGGAGGTCAGTCTTTTTGCTATTCAGGCTCTTCAACTGACTGGATAAGCACACCAACATTATGAAGAATAATCTGCTTTACTCAAAGTCCATGGATTTATATATGAATCTCATCTAAAACACACCTTCACCTGGAATTATCCAGAATAATATTTGATCAAATATCTGGGCACCATGGCCCAGCAAACTTGATACATAATTATCACACTAAGAGTCCCAATTAATCAAATACTAGTTAAAAAGGAGGGGGTATAGCTCAGTGGTAGAGCATTTGACTGCAAATACTAGTTAAAAAGAGATATATTGTATGTTTTTGTATGACATTGAAATTTTTTTCTATTTATAAGGAAGTACAATTTTAAGAGATTTTCACTATGAAAACTTTCTAACAGAATACAAACATAGAAGTGGCCATTCAAATTTCCCTTGAGATTCTACTGCATTATAAAGATACAATGTAATATCTACTATGTCTATCTCATTATTAGTAACATAACAGACGTAACATGGCACCCTTACAATTTGAAGGTTTTAGCAGCAGATTAAATACAAAGATGCATGTGTTCAATTGACAGGAAATTTTAATTGTCAAGTGAAAGAGAAAAAGTGATCCATCAAATCAATAATGGAATTTTAAAAGACCGAGAAATAAAATTAAGGAAGAATATTCAGTAGAATGGATAACAGAGGAAGAAAAACTTAAAGTATCCACCTGAATGACATAAAAGGGCACTTACCCTCAATGTCCCATCCTCCTCAGGTAATTTGTATGCCCCTAGTCAGCCTGAAACTGAGAGCACACACTAACTCACGACAGAAAATACTTATTGGATCGCTCTTGGATGGTACTCTGCTCAGTGCTGGGGGGTACTACGGTGAAAAAACAGAGCCTATCCTCACAGGTCATGGCCATTATAAAGTTGTTACGGGCAGGGTGAGGGACATCAACGTCAACGCACAGCAGGGTGAGGGGATGTGAACAAGGCACAGGGCCTTGGCATGTGATCTCAGAGACCTTCCCTGGGAGCTTCTGGAATCTCCATGTTCTGTTTTCTTCTTATCTCTTTTCTTCCTGCTGACACTTTTTTATTGGTTGTCGCACTTTCAATGTAAGCTCCCGGAAAGCAGGGGGCCTACCTGGCTCATTCACCACCAGATCTTAGCACCTACAACCACCCTCACTGACAGAAGAGGACCCCGACAAGCTGGATGAGACTGTGACTCAATGACCAAATCAATGAATGACTCACATGCTGCACAATTCACCGCATCTCCCAGAAGGAGAGTACTTTTTAAAGAAGTTCCACAGACTGTGGTGTGGAAAAGGATCTGAATGGCTAACACAGGGAGCAAAGAAGAAGCTACAATTCTGCAGCACAGCTCAGGATGATCCATGGTCCTAGCCAGTCCACCCGCAGTCCACAGCACCACTGCAATATGGGTTGTGCTTCTCACCCACACACTCATCTCTCCTTGGCTCAATGCAGATGGGCTCAGGAGGAGTAAATCTTCTGATTTCAAAGAAAGATAAACTAAAGTCAAGGACAGAGATTGAGAGATTCTATGATACATTTTTGTACATTTCTCCTAATGTGGGCATCAGTGTAAATACTTTTAATAAGATAAAAATGTTTAAAAGGTCTAACACTAAACGTAGAAATAAATAAGTAATATAAAAGATTTGAATTCATTCTTCCTGCACCTCCTCTAATCAAAAACAGGAGTTTCAGTCTCTCAAGCAGACATGTCCCTTCACCAGCTGACTTATTTAACATGGGAACATGGCCATCATTCACCCTAGGTACTCAGCACAGAGGATTCACAGAGACAAAAGAACTAATGAACAGACAGGACACTGACACTTCTGCCTGCACTTATGCACCACTATGAGAATCACAAACTATTAAGCACCACAGACTGGGAGCCAGGTACTATTCTATGCACACCATAAATCAATTCAATAATCAACTTCAACCCCATGAAGTAGGTCTGTCTTTCACCAATCCCGAGATGCACCTTTCCCAAAAGTCAGCATGCCAAATGGGATGAGTCAGATTCATAGGCAGTGAATTCTCTCCTGGTGATAAATAACAGCACATCTTACTGTTGAGGCATCTTAAACTTGTTGAAATGTACTTCTTACCACCCGGATAGTGCACAGAGCATATATCTCACCCAGAGCCCTGGACTGGTAAGAGCAACACCACCCCACAGCAGGCCCAAGGGTCTGTGTACCTCCCCACCTCATAGCCACTGCAAGGTCAGATACTAATATGCTGACCAGATTTGTTTTGGGTGGATGAGACTATGGTGAAACATCGGACAAAAATATTTCAGACTCATTCAATGGAAAACCCTATATAGTCAAACAGACCCTTGATATCAAATACCACTGCAAGTACCCTTCACTATGTATGTATATATTTTCTTACCTCTGCAAGGAATTATTAACCATGAAGTCTATTAAATCTACTGGTACTCCTATTCTGATTCTTTTAAAAGGAATAATAAAGGCTTACACAATCTAATAAAATGGAAATCAAGAATGCCCAGAAAACAAAGAAACTTCTAATACTTAAAAACAGTAGCCAGCGTTTTAAGGAGGGAGGGGGGATCTCTCAGAAATGAAAACATTGTGCACTATCGGTGGAAAGGTAAACTGGTACAGCCACTGTGGAAGACAGCATGGAAGTTCCTCAAAAAAAAAAAAAAACAAAAAAAAACAGAACTACCATATGATCTGGCAATACCACTCCTGGGTGTATATCTGAAGGAAATGAACAAATTCAAACAGGTATCTGTACCCCCTTATTTCATTGCAGCATCATTCCCAATAGCCAAGAAATGGAAACAACCTAAGAGTGTGTCAACAGATGAATGGATAAAGATAGATGTGGTGTGGAATGGAATATTATCTCAGCCATAAAAAAGGAAATCCTGCCATTTACAACAATGGATGATTAGAACATTATGCTAAGTGAAATAAGTCAGAGGAAGACAAGCACTGTATGATCCACTTATATGTAGAATCTAGAAAAGATAAACTCACAAGGAATAGATTGGTGGTAGCCAGGGGCTGCAGGAGTGGGGGAAATGGGGAGATATTAGTCAAAGGATATAAACTTGCAATTACAATAGGAATCAGTTCCAGAGATCTAATGTATCTTATAGTGACAATGGTTAACAATAGAGTTTTGTTTACTTGAAATCTGCCAAGAGCATAATGCTTAAATATCCTCACCACACACACACAAAATAATAATTATGTGATCGAGGTGTTAAGCAACCTTACTAGGGTAATCATTTCACAATGTATGTGGGCATTCAAATCATCACACTGTACAGCTTAAACTTACAAAATTTTAATATATTTCAACATAGCTAAGGAAAAGAAAAAAAGAAAAAAATCTCTTAGGGAAAAAAATCTTTTAGAAACTGCTAAATCAGAAGCACCTTTATACATAGAATTCAGATTCACATAATCCAGATTTCCCAGAATACACATAATTCCCAGGATTCACATAATCCTGATTTCTCTGCAGAAATTAGACTGACTAGATAATACTGATTAAAAACAGCTCTAATTCCATTTCCTGATGTGCTACCACAATGGCATACAACAGAGCATGTAAGTTTTCTAAACCTTGGGTTTGTTTACTCAAGGGACTTTTCTAAACCTCCTACATGAGTTTTTACTCATCAAGTAACCTGACATGACTTCCATATGTGTAAGAGGGTGAAAATGTAAGATTATAGGCTCACTCTAATTGAATTAATATAAAATTCTGACAAACTTTTTTTTAAAAGATTTTACTTATTTATTTGACAGAGAGAGAAACAGCAAGAGAAGAAATACAAGCAAGGGGGGTGGGAGAGGGAGAAGCAGGGTTCCGGCTGAGCAAGGAGCTTGATGTGGGGCTCAATCCTGGGACCCTGGGATCATGACGTGAGCTGAAGGCAGACGCTTAACGAGTGAGTAACCCAGGTCCCCTAAATGTACATTTTATTTTTTATTCTTTATTTTTTTTAAAGATTTTATTTATTTATTTGACAGAGAGAGAAACAGCAAGAGGAGGAATACAAGCAAGGGGAGTGGGAGAGGGAGAAGCAGGCTTCCCACTGAGCAGGGATCCCAATGCAGGGTTCAATTCCAGGACCCCAGGATCATGACCTGAGCCAAAGGCAGATGCTTAACAACTGAGCCACCCAGGCACCCCCTGAGAAACTTTTTTGTAACAGCAAAAATTATGCTGTTCTGTAGTGTATTAGCTTAAAAACAATATTCAAGTCTTTCATTAACTCGAAGACACTTGTCCTAATATTAAATTGGTTAAATCAATAGCTAATCTGTGAACCCCTGAACTAATGCTAAGAGAGAATTCTAGTTTATCAGCCACCAGGTTAATAAATACAAGCACATATATTTTTCTCTCAGATTGTTACTACAATAGCAGGATGCAAAAACAACTTTGCAACTCTTTTTTTTTTTAAAGATTTATTGAAATATGTGAAAGAGTTAGAGAGACAGAGAGAGCACATGCCCAGGAACAGAGGCAGAGGGAGACAGAATCCTTAAGCAGACTCCCGGCCTAGTGCTGAGCCTCATACAGGGTTTAATCCCAGGACCCTGAGATCATGACGTACGCTGAAATCAAGAGTCAGCTACTTGACTGAGTCACCCGAAACACCCCCCACTTTGCAACTCTTAATAAGCATGTTCTTTTTGCTCATTAAACATGCAAGATGGGGGGGGGGGTCTTATAATGTGGACTTCAGAGCTCTGCTAAAATGCTCTAACACCTACTTCCTGCTTTTTTAAATCTGTGGCATAATAAAAATATATATTTGGTCTCAGAGCTCCTAAAACCCTTGGAATTTACTGAGGATAGGCATGTTTTTGGTTATTCTTAACAAACCCCTTTCCACCACACCAGAGTTTATACTAATGAACTGACTCGGGGTAGAGCCACTAGACAGCCTCAGTGTGGGCTGGTCACCAAAAGGAGAAGTGATTAGAGAGTAAGAGCTGTCAGTCTTACCTCCTGACCTCCAAGAGGGGAGGGAGGCTGGGGATTAAATTATAGAAACTCTTGAACTATCAGATTGGGGAGTTTCCAGGTTGGGGACACTCGGATGTGCTGAGGGAGTAGAGGGACCAAGAGAGGGCAGAGAAGCTCCAAGCCCCTTCCCCAGTTTACATTCCCACCGATAGTATACAAGTGAGTTTACCTTTTCTAGATTCTACATATAAGTGGACCATAAATAAACTATTAGCTTCCCCTATTCCTTGCTCTATGCATCTTTTCCATTTGCCTCTTCCTGAGTTGTATCCTTTATAATAACCCAATAAACATAAGTAAAGTATTTTCCTCCATTCTCTGAGTGGTTCTAGAGAATTATGGATCCTTTGAAGAGTCATGGAACCCCTGAATTTGTAGTCAGCCAGGTAAAAGTGTGAGAAGTCTGGGAATCCCATTTGTGGCTGGCACTGAAAGTAAACGCAGTCTTGTAGGACTGAGACTTAAATTCATAGGGCCTGCGCTAACTCTAAAATTGAACTGAATTGCTTGACACCCAGTTGGTGTAGAATTATAGGACTGGCGTGGAAAAACATGTATCTGATATCAGAAAAAAACATTATCTAAATTAGAAGTTACTTAATTTGGATAAAAGTAATATGGATGATTGAGATTAAACCAGAAAGAATGTGGTAGAAAAATATAAATATATATGCAAATGATGAATGTTTCTATCAAGGAAAAAAGATAGCATTTTTGTCTTAAAGAAAAATGTCTAGTTATACCAGAATATGAAAGAAGATGGTAAGGGCCAAGTGAGCAGATACAGTAAAATGTACAAGATTCCAGGGAAAGTGAAATTTATCTGCCTTGGTTTACAAAACCAGCAAAAATGTGTCAGAATTCACAAAGCTAATCAATAAACAAAACTGTGAGCCTTTTACTGACTAACAGACTGGGCTTCCTCTCTTCCTCTCTCCCATGTCAGCGTGGAAAAATCAGAGTACAGCCATTTTCTCTCAAGCCCAGGTCAGCCTATCCTGGAAGCTGTCTGATACCATCTTCCCAGGATCAGACTCTAAATTCTGAACTAAAAAATCATCAAGGTGTTTTTATATCCAAATGGTCTTTGGCACTTTCCAGATCACCAAAATAACAAACATGGGTTCCCACATCACAGAATTCATGATTAAATGCTCACAAGCAGGAGGAAGGCTGAACATAAAATTAGGTAGAGCTGGGATGTTCCTTATTTCTCTATTAGCTCACCACTATCATTAAAGTTTCCCTATGTTCCAGGCCCATAATATGGGAAGAGCTAGTAAATCAAAAAAAGAAAACTAAGGTACCTAGATTAATTTCATACAAGTATAATGTTATGTAAACAAACACTCTACAGTTCCCAGTACAATGAGAGGCCCTAGAGATGCAACCATGCCTCACTGCCCTTGCCATGTTCTAACCCCCGGGGTGGACAATAGCCAAATCCTCACACACAGCCATGAAGCCCACCCTGCCAAGAATTTTAGTCCTATCCATTCTGATACTGGTGCTACGTATAATTAGTTAACCAGAGCTTTATGTATTACCTGTTTCCTTCCAAAGTTAAAGGCCAAAAATGGGTCTTCAACAAACAAGAACAAACACAGAGCCTCAGTGGAATTACCAATCCTGTAGGGAACAGACTCCCACAGAAGCTGACATCACCCCTTCCAGTAGATACCAGGCAGACTCCCAGAGGTGGTTTAAGCCTTCCATCAAGGACTCAAGATCCAAAGCAACAAGAATTAATTATGGAGAGGCACCTGGGTGGCTCATTCGTTAACTATCTGCCTTCAGCTCAGGTCATGAACCCAGGGTCCTGGGATCGAGCCCCACCATGAGGCTCCCTGCTCGGCGGGAAGCCTGCTTCTCCCTCTTCCATTCCCCATGCTTGTGTTCCCTCTCTTGCTTTGTCTCTGTCTGTCAAATAAATAAAACAAAATTCTTTTTAAAAAAAAGGGGGGAGGTGCATAAATAATGAATCTTGGAACACTGAAAAAAATAAAATTTAAAAAATAAGAATAAGGGGCGCCTGGGTGGCTCAGTGGGTTAAAGCCTCTGCCTTCGGCTCAGGTCATGGTCTCAGGATCCTGGGATCAAGCCCCGCATCAGCCTCTCTGCTCTGCAGGGAGTCTGCTTCCTCCTCTCTCTCTGCCTGCCTTTCTGTCTACTTGTGATCTCTGTCTGTCAAATAAATAAATAAAATCTTTAAAAATAAAAAAAAATAAATAAGAATAAAATAAATAAATAAAAAAGAATTAATTATGGAGGACGGAATAAAATTATCAGGGAAATCTAATTTGCTTCAGAATATTGTTGGGTTTTTTTAATAGTCTTATTTCCAAAGCCGCTCATGAGAAGACTTTTTTCCTTTCCTGTATGTCTCTAACTCCTAACGCAATAGACTGTGCCTATACAAACAGCATGACACAGCCTTTGAAAAGCAGGCCTCATCAGGGGGACTTGGAAATGTGCTAGAAATGCAAATTCCCAGGCCCCATCACAACTCTAAGGAAGCAGAGACTCTGGAGGTGGCGCCAGCCATGGGCATCTAACCAATCCCTCCAGGTGATTCTAATGAACAACAAAAGCTGAGAAGCCTTGGGCTAGGGATTCAAGATTTAATTCTTTGAGTTCTCACTGCAGGAGAGTCTTGATTAATTTTCCTAATACTTGTGGCCCTCCGTGCACTGGCTTTCAAACTTCAGGGTATAAATATGCAACTTGGAGAATGTGTCCACTGCATGAACAGACATACTTCCCAGGATTTAGATGCAACAGGGAACGTGAAAGAATACACTTCACTCCAGTATGGCACAACCCACTTCTGCCGTTTCTTGCTCCCTGCTCTCTTTTCTGTCACCGCTACGCACCCACTGCCTGTTATGCTTTCCACAGTCCTCCACTTGGAGGCCAGTGCCCACTTCTCTTCTATGACCCCAAACACCACTATCTGTCAAGCACAAGCCAGGTCTCTGTAACTGTTGCTCAAACTTCAACCAACACTCCATGCCTAAGATGCTCCCACCCTGCATATAGGTGACATCACAGGGTCTTTGTCCTCCGTTACTCATCCTGGTATATGGATGCCTTTTCTGGCCCATAATCATGAATTATTGCGGGAGAAAGTACACATTTAATGCTTTTTTACAACCTCCAAAGAAAGCTATAAAACCAGCAGGAAAGCTGCCAATCAACACAGAATATAATGGAAATATTCCTGTTCCAAAAAGAAAAAAAATCAAAAACTTATCTTTTATCTTTGAGCTCTTAAAATTAAAACACATAAAGAGTACTGACTAGATGCCACACACATACAAAAACCTCCAATTACCATATTTATATACAATATGAAGTCATAAGCTCCATGGAACTATAAAATGTTGATCCTAATGTCAATAAATTACATTTATAGTATAACAAAAATAGCAGTGACATTTTCTCAAAAGGCCTGGCTTCAATTTCCAGCTCTGCGCCCATTGTTTGTGCAAACTGTGGCTTCTGTTTCTTGGTAGAGTTGAGGATTAAAGGAACTAATGAGAAAATACTTTCAAGAATACATATAACAGCTAAGCAAAGTACTGAGTAATATCATTTCTACTATCTGCATAGACTGAAAAGGTTTATAATAAATAAAAAAGTTCATGCTTAATTCTTCATACAAGGCCAAATCTAGACAAAAATAAAAAATAAGCTTAGCGTATCTTTTAGTAGCCTCTTTAGCTTTCCTTTTTTTATATACTACATTCCCTCCTGTACCTTCCCTCAAAATAATAAATACAAAAACCCTAAATGAGGTGTTAAATAAGAAACAGTCACTTGAAAAAGTCTAAGACTATAATCCAGTCTGTTTTTTGTGAGGCAGGTCCAGGGTGGGTACAAGCATCCATTTCTTTTTAAAAGCTCAACAGTTTCTGTCTCATGGCCAAAATCAAGAGCAAATGAATTGTCATTGAAAGTCTTGCTGATGGGGGAGCCAAGTGGTGGATATTAAGGAGGGCACGAATTGCATGGAGCACTGGGTGTGGTGCAAAAACAATGAATTCTGTTACTCCAAAAAGAAATTAAAAAAAAAAAAAAAAGTCTTGCTGACTTTTCATAACAACACGCCTACACAAGAGTATTTACTGGTATTTCCCTGTGAAAAATACAAGATTAAATAAAATAAGGGGCGAAGTGCAGTCCACAGTCCAAAGGCTTCCAAAAAGTGTTTTCTAAGTTGCCACAGGAGAGTGATACAGGAAAAATTTCAGGAATAACTATTTCCACTGAATCTTAAAATAATCACTATTTATAATTAGTCAAGACAAGATATATTACAAAACTTAAAAGAAAAAATATTAACTGGGAAGGACACCACACCAAGGTAGCTTTGCAACAGGAAGACCCTCATTCACAAAGAGCAATGAAATCCAAGTGGCTCATAATGTTAACTACAATGTAGACAACAATCTCCAAAGTGAAAACAAAATTTTAGAATTATGCTTAGACACTCCTATTCCTATTGCACATTCCAAAATTTCTAAAAAATATAACTTATAAAGGTCTTTACAAAATGAAAACTACTAGTAAAATGTCCTTACCTTTTCTAGGAGGAAGCTCTCCATTCTGGTTTAATTCCGTTCCTGTATATACAATTTCTCCATCTTTAACCATTTCATTCCACAAGCCACAGAGTCCATCTCTTGTGAATGCAAGCTGGTAATGATAAATAACATAAACTTACAGAACAATCATAGAGTGCAATTCTTAAAGAATGATATATTAAAAAAAACAACTCATTTCCTCTCATTTATTCAATCAACGTTTAATAAAAATCATCCCAAAAAATATAATTAAGTGAAAAAGGCACAGTGCATAATAGTATATAAACCTCCAAAGAAAGCTATAAAACCAGCAGGAAAGCTGCCAATCAACACAGAATATAATGGAAATATTCCTGTTCCAAAAAGAAAAAAAATGCTAGCTTTGCATAAAATAAAAGAAAAAAGACATGCACATGTGCCCTAGAAAGATTAACCAGGAATAAATAATAATGATTACCTATAGAGAGACACCTGTGACAGAGGAACATGAGCACCAGAGATTAACGAAAGCAAGATTTTGAGTAAACTTTATATATTTTTACTTCTAAAACATATAAATAATTTTCATCTTCAAAAATTCAAATTAAATTATAAAAAGGAAAAATCTACAACTGGCAACAAGCAAATTAACCTATGTTTATCATGGAGAAAAGTACTTCAGGGATCTTTTCATTATATATCTTCAGTCAAATATACTCTAAGGGAAAAATATCTTCAACATTATTCACTGGTCTTACTGATAATCATAGTATTGATATTAAAATCTTTGAACTATCTAATATATATTGTGTGATACAGCAATGTTAACAAAATAAAACATATGTTTATAACAGTTATGTTAGTGTTATTAGAAACAAAGCTTTTAAGTATAAAAGAGATAAGAAATCAAGGACATTTTTAAGAACAAATTGGACTGGAAATATCATTACAAATTTACATCTGAACAAAACTGCTTGGGAAGGACCCAGAATGAATGACAGACACTGAGAGCAATGAGTACACCCAGAATCCAGACATCAGTTTTTTGGTTTTCTTTTTTTTAAAGATTTTATTTATTTATTTGACAGAGAGAAATCAGAAGTAGGCAGAGAGGCAGGCAGAGAGGGGGGGGGGAAGCAGACTCCCTGCTGAGCAGAGAGTCCAATGCAGGGCTCGATTCCAGGACCCTGAGATCATGACCTGAGCCGAAGGCAGAGGCTTAAACCACTGAGCCACCCAGGCGCCCCCACCAGACATCAGTTTTTAAGTCTCACTTTCCAGTAAACAAAACCTGGGCTCTTGGAGAAAAAAGACCATGATGTCATGGTCAGGGCAAACAAGGTGAGCCTAGAATATTTTGTGTTTGCACCCTCACCCCAAAAAAAGCTGTGTAAGGCCTTGTGGGAACTCTACTGGCCAAAATTAAAACAATTTGAGCATCAAAATACATAACTGCAGTGGACTGCAAAAGTAAATAAAAACATGAGTCCACACTGATATTCAAAGAAAAAAACATAAAACAGAAGTACTCTCACTTGTCAGTATTAGTCAGAAAAGGCCCCCCAAAGCAAGCAGCCAACGAGGGCAGGGGCATGGTAGACACCCAGATGAGGCATCCATTCTGAAAAGTGTAGGTACAACAGAAGCCCTCTTATCAGAAACACAAAACACTTTTCACTAAAAAGGCACATCTGTTTGGCCATCTTTTAACGAAAGGCCAGCACCTTTCCTTTATTTGTAAGTCCACTAACTCATTCCTTGTCATCATTCCAGCATGCACCACCCTTATGAAGCATCCACTATTTCCAGTCTCCATTTCTTTACTTTTTTTTTTAAGATTTTATTTGTTTGAGAGAGAAAAAGAGAGCGTGCAAGCACAAGCAGGGGAGAGCAAGAAGCAGACTCCCTGCTGAGCAGGAAGCCCAATGCTGGACTCAATCCCAGGACCCCAAAATCATGACCTGAGCCAGAGGCAGATACTTAACCTAGTGAGCCACCCAGACACCCCTCCAGTTCTTTAAATGTAGCAAGAATTAAAGGGCACTCTGTCAGTAATCTCAATATAGAATTCCTCTAGACTTTTAAGACATTTTCCCCAATCCTTTATAGTTCTCTTTTACCTAACCTGTTCAAGTAACTTTTTTAGCATCTCACTTTTATCCAAAGCACGTGTAGTAAACAAAACTCTAAGACAGCCCTTAAGGTCCTCATCCCCTGGTTCACACATACTCTGTGTAATGCCCTCTGAGTGTGGGTAAGACTCGTGGAGAATAAAATGGGACATCACACCTGTGACCAGGTTTTGTTTCCATCTATGGCAAAGGTAAAGGAATTTCTCATATATAATTAGCGTCCCACAACTGTTGATTTCTAGTTATCAAAAGGAAGATTATCCTGGGGCCTTACTTAATCAGGTGAAAGCCCTTAAAATATGCGGCCATCCAGAAGAGACATTTTCTACGGTCACAAAGAGGTGAGCTGCCATGGGCTACCTATGCAGAGAGGTAGCATCTAGGAGCCCATGACTTCAGTTCCCAAACTGCAAGGGACTAGATTCTGCCAAGGAGCACCCAATGAGACCCCAGATAAGAGCACAGCATGGCTGACACCCTGACTACATGAAGCCTGTTAGACCCAAAGCAGAGGACCCTGCTAAGCCTTGGCCAGACTCCTGACCCACAGAAACTGGGAAAGAGAATAAACATGAGTTCTTTTAAGCTGCTAAATTTATGGCCAGTAACTTTTAACACAGCAACAAAAAACCAATTCAGCATCCAACTTAGTTTTCATAAAAGCAACAGCTTTCTTTCAGCACACATATTTTATTTGTTCACCTCACTAACAAGATAATTGCCATAAACACACTTAGAACTAAAACACAGGACTCTTGATACAACTGGCAGGGAAAAAGTAAAGAGTGAAGCACAAACATTCATCACCCCTTGTGTTTTCGTGAGGGAATGGAAAAGCTTGGCTCATTTGCTCATTCAGGTAAGAGGAGAGCTAATACTGCTAGGGTTCAGTCCAGCTCCCACACAACCACGTAAGGATGGGGGCAAATAGGAACCAGACTAAACAGCCCCATGCGTGCTGTACCCTGGCAGTTACATGCCATCTTTAGATGGTCCAGGGAATAAATGAGCATAATTTAAAGCATAATTCAGTATCAGTGCAACAGATGGAGGCAGAGGAAGAAACTAGAAACAGAAAAGAATTTAGGAGGCCTCTGCCAAGAGTCTCCCCAAAAAAGGGTGACAGCCTAAGCCAAGATAAGGAAAGTACCTAAGACATTTCAGATCAAATGAGACAGATCAGATGTGAAAAGAAAGGAGACAGGGAACACAATCAGATAAAAAAGAACCAGCTCAGTGTTAATGATTCAGATTTGCACTATGAACATGAGCATGGAGAACCTCTCCCCACGCACACCTGCATACACTCATACGCACAGCCACATATGTATATACATATGTGTACACACACACACACACACACACACACACTGCAAATACAAATCCAGTTCTTAACAGAGTGTCAGGAATTAGGACACTAATTAGGAATTAAAGACACTAATTAGGAATTAGAGATTCAAATCTGGAGTCATCAGCAAATGGGATATAGACCATGACCTGGTGGAAATGCCAATGTCCAAAGAGCGAGAGTAACCAACATCCTCAACCCTGATTACACATTGGGATTACCCATGAAGTGACTCTCTCAGTGTTTTTGGATACAGTCCAGGATGAATAACATTGGTGTTTAGAGCTATAAAAAAAAGAAAAACAAACATGAATTAAAGAATAAGTCAAGGAAGAAGCCCAGTTTATGTGGAAACAATTGTTACTATCATGTCAAGAGGAAGCAAAGTAGGGCAGAAGCTGTGTGGAAGGTGCAGCCTGGGTTATCTGGAGGGACACATACTGTAGAAGCCTCCTAGGAACTGAGGACACAAAGATGTAAATGAGCCATGGACCTGAATAAACACCATTTAAAGCACAATGGTCTGGGCATTTTAAGGATTTGAGTAAAGAGGAACATTACTAAGGCAACAAAGCAAGGCTCCCTGGAGGAGGGCATGAAAGAGTTAGGATGTGGAAGGCAAAGATGAGGCTTAGGGGAAAGCATTCCAGAGCAACGGAAGGAAAGCACAGAATCCCAAAGAGAAAGCCAGGAAATCAAAAATAATCACAGCACTGTACAGGAAATAAAAATTAGCAATCTGTGAATTTAAGAGTATCTGTACAACAATTATTAACTTGTCCTCTTTTTTTTAAGATTTTTATTTATTTATTTGACAGAGAGAGAGACAGCAAGAGAGGGGAGTGGGAGAGGGAGAAGAGGGGGAGTGGGAGAGGGAGAGGGAGAAGCAGGCTTCCAGCAGAGCAGGAAGCCTTGTTGTGAAGCTCGATCCCAGGACCCTGAGATCAAGACCTGAGCCGAAGGCAGATGCTTAAAGACTGAGCCACCCAGGCACCCCTAACTTGTCTTCTTTGATAGCTAACTTACATTTAAAAATACCCAATGGGTAATGATACAGGTTTTAAATTTTAGCTGTTTTTGGACAGAATCCAGATGCTTCTAATTAGTTTACTTGGTCTTAGGTTCCTTTTCGAATTTCTTCTCACAGTCTTACTTTATACCTCTAAAATGAAATAGCAGGTAAAGTCATTTTCACCCTGAAAAGCAGACAATAAGAGGAGTATTAACAGGCCCAGTTCTAAGGGACAGTAAACTCAAACTCAGAGTCTCAATTATTTGACCAGGATCACTCAACACTGAGGCTATGAGAAGTAGGATTTGGAAAAAGGCCTTATGCCCAAGCTTGTTCTTCTCTCACCAACACCACATCACCCACACATGCACGAAAGAGGCCTAGGAGAGCCAATGAATCCCCCACTACTACTGCTGGTGCTACTGACACTTAAACACTAAACAGGATTGGGCAAGGGTTAGTCTATTAAAATGACTACTTCAGAGGGTGCCTGCCTGGCTCCGTCAGTAGAGTGTGCAATTCTTGGTCTTGGGGTTGTAAGTTCCAGCCCCATGTTGGGTGTAGAAATTACTTAAAAAAAAAAAATTTTTTTTGAAAAAAAAAAAAATTTGTATTTATTTATTTGACAGAGAGAGATCACAAGTAGGCAGAGAGGCCAGCAGAGAGAGAAGAGGAAGCAGGCTCCCCTCTGAGCGGAGAGCCCAATGTGGGGCTCGATCCCGGGACCCTGGGACCATGACATGAGCCAAAGGCAGAGGCTTTAACCCACTGAGCCACTCAGGCGCCCAAAAATAAAATATTTTTAAAAAGTAGACAAAATGATTACTTCAGAACTGTATAATTATGTAACAGAATCCAAAAAAGAATATACCAAATGCTTAAATGACATTTTGATTAACTTATAGGTTAGAAAATGTTTTACTTTATTTTTTCAGTGTTCCAAGATTCATTGTTTATGTACCACACCCAGTGCTCCATGCAATATGTGCCCTCCTTCATACCCACCACCAGGCTCACACATCTCCCCCTAGCTTCCCCTCTAAAACCCTCAGTTTGCTTCTCAGAGTCCACAGTCTCTCATGGCTCATCTCCCCCTCCAATTTCCCCCAATTCACTTTTCATTTTCTTCTCCTAATGTCCTCCATGTTATTCCTTATGTTCCACATATTTTACTTATCTTTAAAACATGCCTGATATGTAATCTGTTCAAATACTTACAGATACTAAAGATACCTGGCTTTTTTTCCCAGCCTAGCAGAAAAATAACAAGTACCTGTTAAACACAGGACAACATATCAACTCCAAAAAAATTTTAAGAACAGGTTTCTTAAGCAACTGGGGAGGTCATACAGAAACATAAACTACCTCTGTTTTAAGACATAGGGCGGTTAGGAATACAAAGCCTGAGACCCAAGAGAGGAGTACTGCGCAAAGAACCTAAGGCTGCTTTCCTGAGAGGCACCTGCCAATTCTGTGAGCATAGCTAAGACCAAGAACTGAGCAGAGATGCTGTGGGACAGGCTTCAGACAGGGTCCTCATGGGGGAAAGGCCTGTTGAACACACCATGCTTTGAATGAAACTTCAAAGGGCCACATACCAGAAGTAGGTAGGGGTGAGGTAGAAGCAGATGGCCTTCCTAGGGAAGGAGCCCAGTTTTTAATCATCTCAGCCCCCAACTGCATTGCAGTGACCTTGGAATGTTAGTGCTGTTTGATTGGTAGATCTCCTCCAGAGGAGGAAACTGTCACCGAGGGCCTCAAATGATCACAGTAATTTGTCATATATAGTATCTGAAACTCAAACAAAAATAATGGGTAAGGCAAGATGATGTGACAGAAAAATGAAAAAAATATATAGAAGACAACAGAAACAGATCAAGAGTAGATGCAGAAAACAGAAATACAGAAATGGACTTGTCCTCAAAAGGAGAGCCTGAGCAATGGATTTACTTGGCAGACACCAGCCCAGAGCGGTGGGAGGCAGGGAAGGGGGGACAAGAGAACACACGAAGCACAAGACACAATATGTTACCACATGAGTAAGCAAACTAAGGCCTAGACTACAGGCCAAATCTGGCCCACCATCTGATTTCATATGGCCCCTGAGCTAAGAATGGTTGTTGAATTTTTCAATGGTTGAAAAATAATCAAGGAAAATATTTTGTGACACATGAAAATGATGACATTCAAAGTTCAGTATTTATAAAGCTTTACTAGAACTCAGACATAGTTGTTTATGTATTGTCTGTGGCATGACAACAGCAGAGTTAAGTAATTGTTACAAAGAACAGAGGACTCACAGAAATATTTGCTATCTAGCTCTTTACAGAAAGTTTGCTGACTCCTATCTTACTGCACTGGCCCCTACTCCACAGTGAACAGAAGATACAGAAGGTTGTCTACTAGGCACATTCACTAAGCATGTGGGACTCTTCTACAAGTTTTATAAGAAGAAATCATGGAATAGTCCAAGGAGGAAAGAAAAAAAAAGGAATTAAAATACCAGTGCCCTTATTAGTCCTTGCAAGAGGTGAATGTTCAGTCCATAGGGCTAACTCCTACTCCCCAGCACCTTGTAGCTTACATCATTGGCTCCATGGTAGGCAGCTGGGATGCGGTAACCCACACCCTGTTGTGTAACATTACATTCAAGACTGAAGTGGAAGGGTCACCAATGGGCATGCTAGGTGTCAACCCAGAGGGAAGGAGAGACATAGTCAATATAACTAGAACATGGTAAGTAAAAAAAACAAAAAAAATACAAAACACTTGAAACTAAACATTTAAAATAGATGCATCTCACTAAACTATACCTTATAGTAACTATAAGTAACTATACATTATTAAAATTCATTTAAACGAAACCACGGAAATTTGAGAACCAAAAATAAATTAATTAAGAGCACTGAATGAGATGAAAAGCAGACTAGGAAGTCCTGTGCTGCTTCTGCCTATGAAGGATTAACTTCTTTATGAATTACCTCTCCACTATAATGAACTAGAAAATCAAACAAAATATACTGCAGCCCAGAGCTATGATCCCTAAGAAGGGCAATGAATGAAGCCCTACAACTGCCCAAGCTTACTGCCTAGAAGCAGCTTCCAGGATCCATCACGGGAAAGGGGAACCCAAATAGAGCCGAGAGCCAAGGAGGCAGATCAGCTATAAGTAGGTTAAAATGACAAGGAAACAGGTGAAGGGGGATCTGCAGAGAAAGAGTGAACTCTAGAGATGGGCAGAGGGGACCCCTTCAGTCTTGGGCTGAATACTGATTTGGGCATGGGCTGAGAAAACTACCAAGGCTGGGAAAAGAAGCACTAGAAAGTAGAAGGCAGAATCCCCATGATTCCCAGTCTGAGAAAAACTTGTTTCCATCAACCAGAATGAAAAAGACCCCTATCACACCACTTGGAAGAGTCCTAAGAAGGCAGATAAATTAGTGCATGACTAGAGGTTGTGCTAGATCAGCCTGAACAAACCTGAGGATCAAGATTAGAAAAAATTAAATTGATCCCAACTAACTTACATGAATCCCAGACAAAACTAATGTTCTTTGAAGAAATAAAGCAAAATCCAGCACAGAACAACATAATATATACAATGTCCAACATTCAGTAAAAAATTACCTAGCATGCAAACACACCCCATGACCAAAGCAATCAATCAAATGACAGAAGCAATCAAGAGAAATAAATCCAGATGTGATAGAGATGATAGAATTAGCAGACAAGAACATTAAAAGCTCATTATAGATACATCCCAATGCTCACGAATAGGAAACTATGAACCTGATAACAAGTGAAATGGAAGATATGAAAAGGACCCATATGGAACACCTAGAGATGAAAAATACAACTGAAGTGAAAACTTCAATGCACAGGATTAATAGATTAGGTACTGCAAAACAGATATACTATAATGTACCATGTCTAAGCAGACAGCTATTATATGTTATCTCCCTTTTAAAATTCATTTATTCTAGGTTCCAAACATAACTGCAGGTGTAATGACCACCATCAGACTTCATGTTAATCTACAGTCATTCGGTCATCTAAAGATCCTTCTCTAGGAAGAGCTCATGGGAACAGTATTTATTCATTGATAAAGTTGTGTCCTTTTTACCTGAAAAGTCAGTTTTGCTAGAACATAACATCCTTGCCTCACATTTTCTTTTCTTGGGAGTCATAAATATGTTATCGAATTTTCTTCTCCAAAAAAGTCTTCTGATTAGATCTGATGGTAACCTCATTATCTTTCCCTTATAAATATTATTAGTCTTTTCTAAGAAACAAAAGTTAATTTTTTTTAATTTTTTTAAAGATTTTATTTATTTATTTGACAGACAGAGATCATAATAGGCAGAGAGGCAGGCAGAGAGAGAGAGGGAAGCAGACTCCCTGATGAGCAGAGCCCAATGTGGGGCTCATTCCCAGGACCCTGAGATCATGACCTGAGCCGAAGGCAGAGGCTTAACCCACTGAGCTACCCAGGCGCCCCGCAAAAGTAAATTTTTTTAAAAAGACTAACGAAATGTATAAATCCCTGACAAGATTAATCCAAAATATAGAGAAAATACAAATAGCCAAAATCATGAATAAAAACGTGAGCTATGCTACCTATCCTACAGATAAGAAAGTAATCAGAAGACGTCATTATGAATATTAAGTTACCTGTATTTATAAAATTCTTTAATTTCTACATCTCATCTGTCAACTGGAAAACCTGAGAATAGAATTTACCAAGATGATCACGTTTATGTTCTTTAATCTACTGATATCCTAAGCGTAAAGTAACAATATATACATTTAACAATTTTAATTTTAAAATTTAACTTTTATCTTTACTCATTCTAAAGTGATTAGAAGAAGAGACAAATAAATGATTCGAATTTAATTATTAATATACTCAACAACTCTGACGAACGGCAAGGGCATTTACACTGTGAACAAAACCATACTAGGGGCACCTGGGTGGCTCACAAGGTTAAGCCTCTGCCTTCGGCTCAGGTCATGGTCTCGGGGTTCTGGGATTGAGCCCCACATCAGGCTCTCTGCTCGGCAGGGAGCCTGCCTCTCTGCCTACTTGTGATCTCTCTCTCTGTGTCAAATAAATAAATAAAATCTTTAAAAAAAAAAAAAAGTCACATACTATATGATATTCTCAAAATGGCAAAATTAAAGAGATGGAAAACAGATTAGTGATTGCCAGGAGTCAGAGATGATGGGGGAAGGATGGTGTGACCTATAGAGCGGCAAGAGGAAGGAAATCTTTGTGGTGTGATTACACAATTGGCACAGAACTCTGCACACACTCTACCAATGTCAATTTCCCGATTTTGATATTGTACTGATAGTTACATAAGATGTAACCACTGGGAGAATCTGGATGAAGAGTATACAGTGACCTCTCTACTTTCTTTGCAACTTCATTTGAATCTATAAATTATTTCAAAATAAAAAGTTAAAAAAATTGCATCATACATATCTAATATCATGCTCTACTTCAAAGAATCCAAAAATAGAAACTGCAGGAGATTCATCTAAGTACAGATTATGCAAGAAAAAGAAAACACCATTCTTGGATCCATGCTCAAAGACACACCCTTAGTCTTACATCAAAACTAGCAAATAAATGTGCATATATGATTTAAGAATTAAAAAGCTTTTAAGGTATCATATACCATTTTTTATAGATTCTTTGCTTAATTGACTTTTCGGTCCATTGAGAAGCAAGCAATCACATCAGACAGGACTTTTACTTTAAATATAAGAATGGTAATGGTAGTGATTATGTAGCTAACATCTCTTAGCTCTATTTTATTGCCACTTCAAAAGAGTTGCAAAGGAAATGACAATTCAAGGTACTCCACACAACAATCAGAAAAGACTGCTGAAAAAGTAAAAAGCATTATATATGTAAAAACCACTTATATGACTGCCATACAACTGCCACTCCATTTAAGGCACCTTGTTGCAACATCGTAGTCCTGATACATCGTAGGTCTAAACATCTATCAACAAGAAAGCCTAGGATTAGTGTTTGCGTTCTTTATAATATACACATATTAAAAGTTGTCACAGCCTCCAAAAATATTTCTCTTCTAAAGTCACTAAAACCTTCATAGGTATTTCTTTTTTTTTTTTCAAGATTTTTATTTATTTATTGGACAGACAGAGATCACAAGTAGGCAGAGAGGCAGGCAGAGGGGGGTGGGGCGGGAAGCAGGTTCCCTGCTGAGCAGAGAGCCCGATGCGATGCGGGGCTCTATCCCAGGACCCTGGGATCATGAACTGAGCCGAAGGCAGAGGCTTTAACCCACTGAGCCACCCAGGCGCCCCTTCATAGGCATTTCTTTTTTTTTTTTTCTTCATAGGCATTTCAAACAAAAATAGCCATAGAAAATAGTTTGCTAAATCCTGTGGCTAAGAAACATGTTTCTACCCCACAAAATATAATTAAGGTGTCAATTCTGTTCCCAATACAAAAGCCCTACCTAAGGAATGGGACACATCCCACTCCAGTTGGGAGAGATATCCCCAATAGGGTAAGAGTAAAAGCTGTTAGTATAAGGCTTGCATCTGCAATGTGTGCCTGCAAGAAGGATTCCAAATAGTGAAACTAAGTCTAAAGTCATTTGTTAGGGTAAAACAACATTTGCTCCTCACATTTAATAAGCAATGCTGGAAAAACTATATAAAAACAAGGTCAGTGATCACTTTTTTCACATTAAATAGCTTCAATACCTACAACACATTTTCCCACTGGGGCACACTCCAAAACCTAGGTCTTGGGCGCATGGGTGGCTCAGTGGGTTAAGCCACTGCCTTCAGCTCAGGTCATGATCTCAGGGTCCAGGGATCAAGTCCCACATGGGCTCTCTGCTCAGCAGGGAGCCTGCTTCCCCTTCTCTCTCTGCCTGCCTCTCTGCCTACTTGTGATCTCTGTTAAATAAATAAATAAAATTTAAAAAAAAAAAAAAAAAAAAAAAAACCTAGGTCTTCTTCATGTATTCCTAAGATGAGTTTGGATGACTTTTGACTAATATTTGAAATGTCTAAGAAGAGTTAAGCACTGTATATTACACTAAATAAATCAAAAGTAAAATAGTAAAATAGTAAGCACTCTAAGGTATAAGTGGTGTTTCTTTTTATTTATATCTGCCTAACTCATCATAGGCACTCAACTCAGTATTAAACTGGTTTTAGATCAAGATGCTAAAACTCATATTAAGGAGTTGTTCAATTATGATTAGGAAGAAAAACTTCATTGGATAAAGTTCTTTACCTCAACAAGTTCTACAAAATACACAAATACTAATAAAAAAATGAAGTCTTGAAGTCAGTTTGCCTGAATCTCAAGATTTCAGAAATAAGAAATTACTCATCTCACCTCCCCACCGACCACGCTTTAAAAAAAAAAATGGGGTGCCTGGGTGGCTCAGTGGGTTAAGCCGCTGCCTTCGGCTCAGGTCATGATCTCAGGGTCCTGGGATCGAGTCCCGTATCAGGCTCTCTGCTCAGCAGGGAGCCTGCTTCCCTCTCTCTCTCTCTGCCTGCCTCTCCGTCTGCTTGTGATCTCTCTCTGTCAAATAAATAAATAAAATCTTTAAAAAAAAAATGACAAAGGGAAACAAACAGCAACTGCTAAATAAAAAGCAACGTGCAAACAAAAACCAGTCACTACTATGCCAATTCTTGCCCCAATTCTTTGTGCTTTAATCTAACATTACCCCATTATTAATAACTATCCCAAAATCCACAACATAGTTCTAAGCACTTGGCTCTCACACCTACTAGGATGCAACACTTAAAAATAAATAAATAAATAAAGGTAACAATACTTCCCTACAAGTATCTATGTTCAAGTGCTTATAGAATATATGAGTCTTCATAAACTGTGATGCACTATGTAAGATTGTATTGAAATATGTAGGTTACTTGAGAAATACTTAAAATGGTTAACCTTAGGAAAGAGAAAGAAAAGCCATATATACTATGAAATATTTCAGACATTTCTTTTTGCTGTTAATAAAAAGTAGTTTTTCCAAACCATCTGCAAAGAAAACTAAGTTGGGGTAAAAAAAAAAATTTTTTTTAAGTCTATAGAAACATTATTGTTATTATTTACTTGATAATTTCTGGACAAGCTTACAATTACATTATTAAAACATTAGACAGTCTAATGCCAACATTTTGTTTCCATACATTCTTTATGTGAAAACCTGAGCACTCCTCTTAATAAGACCAGTCACAAAAATAAAGACCTCAACTGCATTCTTGTCTCCCCAGAAAGACAAACACAGGGTCCCAATGAAATGAGTTTCTGCAGGACATAATACGTTACTACATGTTCTTCCCCTCATTAACTGAACATCTCAAAACTATCACTAAAAGTCAACAAGGTATGGTTAAGAATACTACAGACCTGTTAAAAATAATAATACGAAAAATGTTTGCATAACCAGATCTCAAGTTTCTTGCACTTACACATAACTGCAATTAAAATGTAGCCACACACAATCTATAAAAACTGATACAATAAAGGTGCATTTTAAATTATAGGAAATAAACTTGCTTCTCTAATATGTAAGATACGATCTGCATCCTCTTACTTATCCTATACAAAACCTTAACCAGAAATTTAAATATGGAGGCAGGAACACACCAAGAAAAAAAGCATGTCAAAACCCCACCTGTATATCTGTTTTCAACCATTTGGAGTCAAGTCGAGTCTGGGCAGCCAAACAGAAAGAATCAGAAGGCATCTTTCCTCCAGTTCCCTCCCAGTTGTCAGTCCTGCAAGTAAAACATAAATGTTGGAAGACCTAAAGCTTTTCAAAATTGTACAAAGACCCTCCCGCAAGGTTTAATGCGGCAAAAAGAACAGAAAGATGGGAGAGGAGAACAGGTGGGGGAGGGGAGAGAGAGGAGGAGAAAGGAAGAGAAAGATGGAGAGAGACAAGGAGGAGGATGGAAGAAAAAGCCTACTTCCTATACAGGTAAGAACCACACACGGGATTCGCCTGGTTTCTGTACTACGTCGGCGAGACCTTGAGAATAGACGGTCACCGGAGACCAAATCACAATGTCATCCCCTTCCCTTAAATCCAAAAGGTAACACACAAGACGAGACAGGAAGCCCACATTTCAACGACAAATGACAGTAGCATGCATCTGCCGCTTTATCCCATACCAGTAAGTGGTGCGTGAAATTAATCAAAAGACACGTCGGCGGAAAAATCCAAAACAATAATCACTTTGAAATGGAAAGACAGCCCGAGACTCGCGCCGCGGGCGGTCCGCGCAGGCCCAGGTCGGGCTGCCGCGCCAACGCCCGCGGCGCCCTAGCTCGACCGTACCCTGGGTTCTGACCCGCACAGCCCTAGCGGCTGGCCGCCCTCGCCGCCCCCGGGGACGATGACCTGAAGCGCAAAGGCCCCGCCGCCTCCTTTCGGCGGCGTGCGGACAGAGCCTCCAAGCCGCCACTGGCTCCGCCGGCGCTGGTGATCCCGGTATCTCTCGCGACCCGAGGGGCGGACCAACTCCGGACTACCGCCCTCGAAGGCCAGCCAATCACAGCGAGGTTGTTGCGTTGGACCAGCCAATGAGAAAGAGGACCCCTCTCGCCCTTCCTCCCTACTCCCCTGTTTCCTTCAATCCCGCTCATCTTCCTCCTTGGGGTTCATCCCTTGCGGTCATGGCCAACCGCAGGCGCCGGGGGGCGGGATTTCCGCCGTACGCAGGCACTCCTGTCCGGGGTTCCGCACAGCGCTCGCGAAAAACCTGGGGGTGCGGTAGGACATGAGGTGACTGAGAAGCTTTAGCCTGGAGGGCCGAGGGTGTGTGCCATGGACGCACGTACAGGGCAGAAGAGACCCGAGGCTGGCTCCAGTCGGCTAGAGACTCCTCCTGTTTGTCCCACTGAAAGCAGCTAAAATCCTAGGCTGAATTCATGGAATGGCTGGTCGCAGGGGTCTTGGAGAAAAAAATCAGAGTTTTTTGCACTTACGCATAACTGCAGTTATACACCATAATACCACCATAGTACAAATCTTATGAAATTTCAAACAATTGAAGTCATACTTATGTACTCTGACCATAATGGAATTAAACTACAAATGATTTCTTACATATGGCACCAAAAGCACTGGCAACAGCAACCCAAAAAGGATGAATATATTTAAAGTTTTGTATATTCCTAATCTTATTTCTTATCCCTACTCTTATCTCTATCTTTAGGTCCTTATTTCTCATCTATTCCTTAACCCCCACCCCTGAACCCTGTGGAATTTACAGGCATATTATTTTTTTTAATTTTTTATTTAAATTCAATTAGCCCCCAAAAAATAGATAAATAAATTCAATTAGCCAACATATGGTACGTGATTAGTTTCAGATGTAGTGTTCAATAATTTATCAGTTGTGTATAACACCCAGTGCTCATCACATCATGTGCCCTCCGTAATGCGCATCACCCAATTACCCCATCCCTTCCCATTTAGTTTTCCTTCCCTTCCCTTGTGATCCTCTGTGCTGTTTCTTATATTACACATATGAGCAAAACCATATGGTAATTGTCTTTCTCAGTTTGACTTATTTCACTCTACATAATACCCTCCCATTCCATCTGTGTCTATGTAAATGGTAAGTATTCATCCTTCCTTATGGCTGAGTAATATTCCATTGTATATAGCACATCTTCTTTATCGATTCATCTGTTGATGGACATTTGGACTCTTTCCATAGTTTGGCTATTGTGGACATTGCTGCTATGAACATTGGGGTGCAAGTTCACTACATTTGTATCTTTGGTGTCAATACCTAGTAGTGCAATTGCTGGGTCATAAGGTAGCTCTATTTTTAACTTTTTGAAGAATCTCAAAACTGTTTTCCAGAGTGGCTGTACCAGCTTGCATTCCCACCAACTGTGTAAGAGGGTTCCCTTTTCTCCCCATCCTCACCAACATTTGTTGTTTTCTGTCTTGTTAATTTTAGCCATTCTGACTTGTCTGAGGTGTTATCTCATTATGGTTTTGATTTGTATTTCCCTGATGCCAAGAGAAGGGGAGCATTTTTTCATGTGTCTGTTGGCCATTTGCACATCTTCTTTGGAGAAATGTCTGTTCATGTCTTCTGCCCATTTCTTGACTGGATTCTTTGTTTTTTGGGTGTTGAGTTTGATAAGTTCTTTAATAGATCTTGGATACTAGCTCCTTATCTGATATATCATTTGCAAATATCTTCTCCCATTTGGTAAGTTGCCTTTTAGTATTGTTGACTGTTTACAGGCATATTCATATCATCTTCTGTGGAAATCAGTGGCTTTTTATTCTTCCACATGCATACATCTTAGTGCATGAAGTGGATCCCTGCCACTTTTAGATCATTATTCCATCTGCTTCACTTAAAACAAAACAACTTCTTTGAAACTCTTGATATCAGATTATATCACTCTCAGATCCTGATTGCAATAAAACATGCTACTATCCATCAATTTCCATGTTCACTGAAGATTTAAGCACTCCACTCATGACCTTTATACCACTGCTACTACTGGCCCATTCTCAGGGCCTTTCCTAACACAGGCGTCACTCGCTCAGTGTCCCTGCCTCTCTGTTCCTCGTGGCCTTACTTTTAAACCTCCTGCTTCCTGCTCCACCTGCACCACTCACCACCCTGATCTGTTCCATTCATGAAATCACCTTGAAGATCACAATTGTGAGCCTCTGACTCTTAAATTACTGGATCTTATCCTTCTAGTTCAATTCTTCTAGTAACTATGCAAACAAACTTCAACCCTTCTAGAAGTCTGGCCCACAACCTCACTTTCCTTTTTTGCCAAGTTAGATTTTACAGCCCAGCATATGCCCATAATCTCTAATCACTTATTCCTCTTTCTCTCCACCCTGGCAAACAGCATCCATTCCACTCACTTAGTATGTGGCTGAACTCCTAAGACACACATCTGCATATCTACTCGACGGACTCTTCCCTTCCCCTTGTGCTGCACAGCCATCTGGTACCAAGGATACAACAGGCCTAAGAAAGAAAAGTGAGCCAGCTGGGGTGGCAACAAAGTGGAAGGATGGAAGAAGGCCCTGGAAATCATACATGCACCCTTGGCCCAATCTTGTGTCCATCCACCCCAAGACTTACTGAGTTTAGAAGTAGATAACCAGCAGATATTACCACAGCCAGGAACACCCTAACTGATGAAACAAGTTCTCACCATGAAAATTGCCACAATAACTGTCTGCAGTTTCCCCCTTCCCTTCTGTTACTGTGAATAAAGCTTTCTATATCTTATGGATAGACAAACTCCCTACTAGTGCTCTGGGTCCACCCCTTCACCTATCAAGGATGCCAATCAGGTATTAGACTCTGCCTTGCCTCCCTCCACCCTTCCATGAGCATCTCCTTCTCTGCTGCATCGGTTCTATCAACTTACAAATATGCCTAAGATACTAGTTTTAAAGACCTTCCTTTGAACTCCATGTATCCTTCCAGAAGCCATCCTATGTCTCTGATTTTTTTAACAGAAAAATTCCTTTTCAAATGGTCTCACTTTCTACCTCTACTTCACCTCACTCTTACATAAAGCACAACAGTCAGGCTTTGTTCCTATCACTTCACTGGAATTCTCTTACTGAGGTTACTAATGACCATCATTTGGCCAAATTTCATGTCAGCTATCAGTCCTCACCATATGTACGCTTCCAGTAGTATGTTCACGGTTGCTCACAACTTCATAAATGAAACATTTTCTTCACATTTTCCAGATTCCTCCTATGTGATGGAAATCTCTCATCAGGTTGTTTATTTTCCTGACCTTGCTCTGTTGGAATGACCCAAGCTTATTCCTCAGCTCTCTTCTTTATCAACACTCCCCAGGTAATGTCATCTAATCTCATGACCTTCAATATGCTAATAACTCCCAAGTTTGACATCTTTCATTAAATCCAGATGCACTGATGCCATTATTTTCTTTATTTTACTAAAAGATGTCAAAGAAAATGTCATAACTATGTCACAACTGCCACTTGTCTGATAGCCCATGATAATGGGATGTACCCTGATTTCAGAGATAATAATATACAGAAAATGTGTACCTCAAAATTGAAGACCTAAGATATATAGCTCTCTAGTTCTAAATTCCATAGTCCTACATCCATTGACCCACTTGGAAGAATAATATGTATCTCAAAATTTAAAAAATCCAAAGTCAAATGTAGAATCTCCCCTCCACATCCCCTATTCCTCTCAGTAAATAGACACCATTCACCCAGTTACTCAGGACAAAAATTTTGTAATCATCCTTGACTCCTTTCTTTCTTTCACACCCAAGATCCAATCCAACAATAAACCCTATTGGCTCTATCTTGAATTAGACCACTTCCTATCACCTCTACAATAATGTGAACCAAAACACCTTCATCTCTCAACTGGACCTAGGCAAGAGCCTTCTAACTGCAGCCCCTGCTTCCATAACTGTGATCTATCCTCCATTATCCACCCAGAAACCGACATGATACTTTTCAGATATGTTTCAGATTATCTCTTACTGACAAAAACCCTTCACTGACTTCTCATCATACTTTAAATTATATACAGGGTGAGGTCCTACATGATCTACTTCTGGATCCTTCTCTGTTCCTACTTCTGCTTTCCTCTTCACCCAATTCACTTCAAATACATTGGTCTTCTTCCTACTTCTCCAACATGCCAAACATCCTTCTGTCTCAGGAACTTTGCATTGTTATTCTCTCTACATGGAATGATATTTCCTTAGAAATTTGTCTGGCTGTCATCTGTTTGTACATGGCTCAAAGGCCCACTACTATCTGCCTGACCACATACCTCAACTCCTGATTCCCAAGAGAATCTCTTTGGCTATTCCAGAGCTATTCCCTCTCTCTTGAGGAAAGTGTCCTTCCTTGGGTCAGTCACCAGAGCCAGGAAGAAAGTCATATGGTGCAAAATTCCTACTTGGACCCAGTCCTTCAGCAGAAGCTATAGGTTTGATGCATTTTCAAATAAAATGTGTGAGCTGGGTAAGCACTTATAACGTATCTGTTAAAATTTCTTTCTCTCTCTTAATAAAGTCTAAGGCAAAGCCAGACCTGATTGATTGCGTTTGTAGTGATTAAGAGGAAAATCCTTGCAGTCAGACTGCTTATGTCAAATCTTGTTTCTATACTTACTAGCTATGTGAGTTTTTGCAAGTTATTTAGCCTCATTCTAAAATGAGGACAATAAATTAATTTATCTCATAGAGCTACTTCAGAGATTGAAGCAATTGATGCCTAGCAACATCTTAATATATGTTATCATCATTGTCATCATCATCATCATCATCATCAACATTATCACCATCATTTTCCTTGGCCTCATCCTAATTTCAGTTATACTTAGGGTTATCCAGACCCTAAGGAGACCCCAAACTCCAAGACTGACCCTAAGGGAAAAATAAGAGAAAAGAAGATATTTTCATCCCACTATCGCCCCCGCAAAAGATTCCTCCATAAGCTGTAGAGTCACAAAGACCTGGACTTGAATTCTGAGTTTGATATTTTCTATGCGACCTTGTGGAAATCTTTTAACTTCATTTTCTTTGTTTATGGAGTAGGGATATCACTACTTACCTATTGGAATGTTCAGCCAGTTGGAGACAACATATGGTAAGTGGCAGGCAAAAAGTAACTTGTTCAATAGCCAGTAGTAGTACCAACAATAGTTCTACTATTGTACATGGGAATGTACATGGCACATGGGAAGATTGTATTTCCCCTTGAAGTGAGGTAGTATCAGTGGTTGTGTCTAGAAGTGATGTGTGTCATTTCCAGGCTGGAACAGTAAGTTGCTAATGTGAAACCTTCTAGAATCATGGGAGCAGGTGTTGAATTTGAGCCTCCATCAACTTGAGTCCCTCAGTGTTTGTTTCTCACCACCAACCCATGTTTGACATAAAGTCTGACCAAGAACTAAACTTTATTTTTAGTTCTTGAATTTAATGATTTGTTTGTCACTGCAACATATCTCTACCTATTCTGATGATATGCTTTCCAGAATAAGTCAGATAATAAATATAGACATAGTGACATACTTAAGAAATCATTCACTCTTTGGTAAATTCTAATAACATTGACTCGGGAAATGCCTGCTAAACCATTAGGTAAATGGTTAATAAGGAACTGGGCATTCCTACAGCAACACCACCCGGATGGTTTCCTTGTCATAAGGGGAAAGCCTTAATGGTCCTGACTGACATCATCCTAATTCAGTGGCCACTCTTAGCATCACATATGAAGAGTCAACTATATATTTTGAGTCTTCTGACACAATATTTAATGCACAATATTACCATGATACATACTAGTTTTTTAAAAAGTGTTTTCATTAACCCAAATTTTTAGGCTCTTATAAATTTTGAGTAATTAGAAACACAGGAAGCAGAGGTATATGCTAAAGTCAACAAAAGAAAAGAATATGACCTAGTCTCATCTACAGGTCAATGGTGTGAATAAAAGTTCTCAGATAAAAAGAGAATTAAGAGCTAGGTAAGCAATTTAAGAGACCAAATATAAATGCAGAATCCTGGCTTAGATACATTTGACTATTTGTATGTCAGGGCTGTTTGGAGGAAAATGGGAGAAATCTGAATAAAATCTGAATTTTAAATTATGTGAATGTATACCAACATTGAATAGGTGGATATCACTGATGGGGAAAAAATAAGTTGCAAAACAGAATGTATAGAATGGAAATATTTTAGCAAGGAGTATATGTATGTGTGTGTTCATACATATAAAAAAGCTCTGGAAATGTATATTCTAAGGGATTAATAGTGATAAATTTTGGGCAGTGGGAAATGATGTTATTATTCTCTTAGTTATGCTTGTCTGTCTTTTCTAATTCTCCAAACACACAAAAATAATATTATATTCTTAAAAATAATTAAAACTTCAATAGAAAAAATTGGAGGGTAAACGTTTATTTTAGTTATCTAACAAAATTTGACTACTGGAAATATGATGGAATAGATTTTCTGAGGAAAAGAAAACCCTACCACAAAAAACACCTAGACATAATGGAAACGATATTGCATGTTCCATATAGCCAAGTTCGAAAATCCCAAGAATATTTCTAGGATCAAATGCAAATAGAAATGAGAGCTAAAGCAATGATAGAGGGAGAAAGTGTCTGTGACATAAAGGTAGTTGGCCATATTTGAAATGTAGACACCTGGGAACCCAAATCTGACAAGATTTGGAGCACAGAGAAAAGTTGCTTATCCTGGGACCCTAAGTTTAGGACCAGCAAGCAGAGGAGACAAGGCTGTGTACCCTGGTGAAGTTAGCCATACTCAGAACCTAGATGTCTGAAATCTACCAAGGAGAGAAAGATGGCCTTGTTGCCCATGGAGTAGAGGCTCATTCCCAGAAATCAGAGGCCAGGGATGCAACAAGCAGAAGAGATAGGACCTCAACAACCTAAGGGTAGGTAACCCTATTTGGAACATAGGTATATAGAATCCTTATAATCTGAACCTGAATAACTTGATTCGAACAAGCAGTAGAGACAGCTATAATGCTCTGATAATAGTTATCCATAGTTGGAACAAAGACCTGAGATCTAACCAGCAGATGGCCTTTGTGCTTCTGGGTATTAGACCATATTAGAACCTGGGGACTGATTTCCATCAAGCAGAGGAGATAAAGCCTTAAGGCTTGGCCCTGGGCAGAAAAGCTTTGATCCAATAACCAGAGACAAGGTCTTAGTACCCTGAAATAGGTACCCATACTTGGAACCTCAGCTCATAAAATCAAACTACCAGTGGAGACAAAGATTCAGAGTCCTACAAGTAGTAGTCAACCCCCAGAATGTATACTAGGAATCCAAAAGGCAGAGGGGCCAATGCCTTAGTGCCGGGATATTTTCCCATAATAAGAACATGAGATCCAACAGGCAAAGAAGAAAACTTTGTGTCCTAGGAGTACTTGCCAACTCTCAGACTCTAGAGACCTGGCACCCACAAAACAGAGTATGTCAGACTTTCTTGCGTGGGGAGGAGTTGCCACTATTGAAAACATATGGACCTGGAATCCAACAAGGAGAGGACACAGGACTTGGTACCCTGGGAGCGGTTGTCCATACTCAGCTCAGAGATCCAGAGTGTGAGAAACAACGGAGATACCTTGATGCCCTTAAAAGAGTTTTCTGAATCATAGAAATGAGATCCATCAAGAAAAAGAAACAAGGCTTTGATTCCCTGAGAATAAGTTATCATACTTAGGAAGAAAAAATTAGAGAACACAGAGAGGATATAGCTTTTGGTGCCCAGGGAATAGTGTCTCATAATCTGAACCTGGAGGACACCTGGGTGGCTCAGTCAGTTAAGCATCTGCCTCTGGCTCAGGTCATGATCTTAGGGTCCTGGAATTGAGCCCTGTATCAGGCTCCCTGCTCAGTGGGGAGTCTGCTTCTCCCTCTACCCTCCCCCCACCTCACTCATGCTTACTCTCTCTTGCTCTTGCTCACACACATGCTCTCTTTCTCAAATAAATAAAAAAAATCTTTAAGCAAAATAATTATCTGAACCTAAAGTCCTGAATTCCTTCAAGCAGGGGAGTCAGAGGTTTTGTGCCCTGGGAACAGTTGTTTATGCTCAGATCATAGAATTTCAAAGTCTGTTAAAGAGAAAAAACAAAGTCATGGGTGCCCTTGGTATTGTTGTTCCTTCTGGAATTCTAGATATTTAGACTTCAACAAGCAGAGGAAACTATGCCTCTGTGTCTAGAGATTATTTGCTCGTAATCAAAACTTAAAGATATGATATCTGACAAGCAGAGGAAAATAGATCTAGTGCTCTAAGAGCATGTAACAATTTTTGCTATCTAGAGACCTGGAGTCCAAGAAGCAAAATATGTGAGACTTCATTGCCAGGAAAGAGCTTACCCCAACCCAAAACATAGATACCTGAAATCCAACAAGTGGGGAAACACAAGAATTTTGTGCCTTGGGAATAGTTCTTCTGCTGCTTCCTAGAAAACTGGGACCATAAAGCAAGGAGACAAGCTTCTGTGCCTTGGAAGATATATATACTGAAGACTTAGAGACCTGAAAAAAATAGCAAAGGAGGCAACTTACTGGTGTTGTGTAAATAGTTTCTCATAATCTGAATTTAGAGACCAGGATTCCAACTAGCAGAGGAGATGTACTCTTGGCACCCTGAGAGTATGTGCCCATACTCAGAACATAAATATCCAGAATCTATCAAGCAAAGAAGGTGAGGTCCTGATGCCCTGAGTATAGTTACTCATGTTCAGGACGTAGTTACCAGGAATCCCATAAACTGAGGAGAAAAGGCATGATGTCCTCAAAGTCACTGCCTGTATCCTATCCAGAACCTAGAGACCTAGAGTCTAATAAGGAAAAGAATACCTAGTTTCATGCCTTGGACATGGTTTCTCTTACTCAAACTCAGAAGACTTCACATACAATAAATTGACTTTTTTAAAGTTTTGATGTTTAAAGATTAGTGGCTCATCCTCAGAAGCTCTAGAAGCTCATTTTTAGCAAAGAGATTTGACCAGGTCTTCGTGCCCTGGGAGTATTTTCCCAAACTTGAATAGACACCTGGGATGCAACACAAAGGACACAGGCCTTGTTGCTCAGATTGGTTCCTACACACCAGAGATCCAATAAGCAGAATAGAATAGGCCTTGTTGAGCTGGGAGTAGTAGCCCATATTAGGAACCTAAAGTCCTGCTACACAAAAACACAAAAAGGCCTTAGTCTTAAATTATGGCAAATATTTTTAACCCACAGCCCTAAGATTCAACAGACAGAATTCAGGTCTTTGCATACTGGGGTTTGTACCTTCCGTGTAAACCTAGACTTTGGTACCAACGAGAGAGAAGGTCAGCCCTGTAAGTAGCTGTCTATACTTGGTACAAACACAGTAACTACCCTGTGACCACCTGTAAATATTATGAACCTAGAGACTTTGGATCCAACAAGTATGTAGTACAAGGTCTGGGTGCCTAGGAAGTATGTTCTCATACTTGAAACCTAGACATTTTGTTTTGTGTTGGTCTCAGCTATAGAATAGTGATACTCTCAGCTAGGAATGCTTTGGTCATTCATCTGGACCTGTATTACCTGTGGCTGCCCCCACAGACATTTCTCCAACTGCAGCCAATGTTGTGGCTGGACAAATCCTTGTGGTTTTTATTATGATTGTTAAACACACTTCAGCAACAGCAATCGGGGAACTTTGTAAGAACAAGTTTTGTTATTATTATTATTATACCTTGTTGTCCAGAAAGTAACTGCATGCCCAGACCTTTATAGTGAGATCAAGGTAGAGATAGAGAGAAAGCAGACCTGGGGTACTGACTTTATTGGAAATGAGGGTGGGGTGTCTGGGGTTTCACAAGTTCACTATTTAAAGCATAAGAGCAGGAATTAAAGTGTGGGAAAAGAAAAGCAGGGTCACTCAATCATTCAGTTATCTAGGTCACTATGGGCTTTCTAAAAGGGGAACTTCATGAGTAAGACAGCCTGGCTCTTTATCTAGTTGTGTAGCTGGTACTGTGTCACATAGCTGGCAATATGTCTATTTAAAATGTATATCTTCGAAATGGATGCCTTAGCAATTGAAAGCTTAATGTTAGGCACTTACAATTAGAAAAAAAAAAACTAATTGTCAGGCACTTAGACTGCACATCTGGGACCTAACAAGCAGTGGAAACAAGCTTTAAAGCCCTGAAAGTAGGTACATATATTGGAAAACTAGAGATGTTTAATCCAACAGGCAGTGACCTTGCTGACCTGGAAGTTGTTTCCTATATTCAGAGCCAAGACCTGAGATCAAAACAAGCAGAGAAGACAAGGAGTTAGTCATACTTGGAACAGAAAGAACTGTTATATAACAAATAGAAGGGAAAAGGCCTTGGTGCCCTGAAACTAGTTAGTCTCTCTTGTGTCCAACAGTTAGAGGAAATGAGGTCTTAGTACCCTGAGGTGTTAGTATCCATAATTGAATCCCACCAATTTAAGACCTAGCAAACTGTGGAGAGATGGCTTTGGAACTCTTGAAAGAGTTATATGTATTCAGAAACTAGAAATGTATAAACCAACAAAGAAGGAACAAGTCAATAGTAGTGGGAATTATTGCCCATTCTTGGAACCTAGTTCTGAAATCTGAGATGGAAAAAAATTAAAAAGCGCATGGTCTGTCGCTCCCAGGAGTGGATCCACTTATTCATGTCCAAAGGACCTTTGAGTGATGAAGCAGTGAGGGAAAGTCCAGAACAACTAAAAGTAGTTACCCATTCTCACAACATATATATTAGGTTTTCTACCAAACAGAAGATTTAATGTCTTGATGTCCTGAGTACAGTTGCCCATCCTCAAAACCTGCACATTCTGGATCTAACACAAAGAGGAGATAAAGCTTTCTTACCTAAGGAATACTTGTCCAGGATCAGATCTTAGATACAGAAATTTGCAAGAAGAATGTAAGAGTGAAAGAACCCTCCATGTTTGCTGTAGACTAAATATTGATATCTCCCCCAAAATTCATATGTTGAAATTAATTCAATCTCAGGTTTTTAGTAACACCAATTACTCCCAAAATATAAGTGCCTTGTTTTCTTTGTGTGCCAAATCCCAAGTTAAAGGTTCTGAGTATGAGCAAGTATTCCCATTACTCAATGTGATGTTATTAGGAGATGGAGCATTTTGGAGATGCTTAGGTTGAGGTTGGAGCCCTCATGGAGTACTCTAATAAAAGAGACCCCACAGGGACGCCTGGGAGGCTCAGTTAGTTGAGCAGCTGCCTTCGGCTCAGGTCATGATCCCAGCGTCCTGGGATCGAGTCCCACATCGGGCTCCTTGCTCTGTGGGGAGCCTGCTTCTCCCTCTGCCTCTGCCTGCCATTCTGTCTGCCTGTGCACGCTCTCTCTCTCTCTCTCATAAATAAATAAAAAAAAAATCTTTAAAAAAAAAAAAGAGACCCCACAGAGCTCCCTTGCCTCTTCCACCATGTGAGGGCACAGTGAAAAGAGAGCCAGATATGAGGATGTGGACCCTCACCAGACATTAAATCTGCCAGTACCATGGTCTTCAACTTCTAGCCTCTAGAAATATGAGGAATAAATATCTATTGTCTATAAGCCATCCAGTTTATACAAAGAGAGGATGTTTTTTGTTACAGAATCCCAGACTAAGACACACTTGTGCTCATATTCAAAACCTACAGAACTTGCAAAGGGGTACATGTACCATGATGTTTATAGCAGCATTATCAACAATAGTCAAACTATGAAAAGAGCCCAGGTGTCCATCAACTGATGAATAGATCAAGAAGATGGGGAAGATGTATTCCACACATACAATGGAATATTAGTGAGCCATCAAAAAGAATGAACTCTTGCAATTTACAACAACATGGATGGAACTAGAGTATAGTATGCTAAGTGAAATAAGTCAGTCAGAGAAAGACAAATACCATATGATTTCACTCATGTGTGGAATTTGGGAAACAAAACAGTTGAACACATGGGAAGAGAAAGAAAAAGCATGCACATGCAAGAGAAAGAGAGAGAAAGGGAAGCAAATCATAAGATACTTTTAATGATAAAGAACAGAGGATTGATGGAGGGAAGTGGATGGGTGATGGGCTAAATGGGTGGTGGTTATCAAGGAGGGCACTTGTGATGAACGCTGAATGTTACGTGTAAGTGGTGAATCACTGAATTCTACTCCTGGAACAAATATTACACTATTTGTTAACTAATTAGGTTTTAAATAAAAATTTGGAAGAAAAAAAACCTCACAAAACCTATAGAACTTGGATCCAAGAACCAAAGGTACAAACCCATAGCATGGTAACAGAAATTGCTTTTCCTTAGAACCTGGAAACCTTAGTTCTAACAAAAAAGTAGATAAGACCTTGTTGTCCAGTGAAGAGTTGCCAATAGTCAGATCCCAGAGATAAGAGAAATAACAAGGAAAGGAGATAAGATTTGATATCCTAGGAATACTTGCTCATATGCAGAACCTATAACTAGTCATTCAACAAACAGAGGAAAGAAGGTCTTTTTGTCATGGGGATAATTGCCCTTACCGAAACCTAAGGGATTGAAATAGCAAAACCTAACTGTGACTGCCAAGGTATCAACTAAAAAAAAAAACAAAAAATTATATGGTAAAGAAACAACAAGAAAATTATAATGACACTCTAGAAAATATTTATTTAACATAAAATGGCAATAACTGAGGAATAGAATAACAAAAAGGACATAAGACATATCAAAAAACAGCAAAATTAAAGACATACTTCTTACCTTCTCAGTGATTGCACTAAATATAAACAGATTAAACTCTTCAACCTAAAGGCAGACACTAGCTGAATGGATTTAAAAAGAAAAAAAAACTAGCCCACATGATCCAGCAGTATATTATCTGTAAGAGACACACTTTAGAGTCAAAGACAAGAATGGGTTGAAAGTAAAAGCATACACCACGCAAATAGATACACCACGCAAATAGTAACCAAAAAAAGCTGATGTGACCATACTAATATCAGACAAAATTAACTTTAAATCAAAAAATTTCCAAGAGATAAAGAAGGACCTTATATACTAATAAAATGTCAACTATGATAAAAAGATATAGTAGCTATAAACATTATGTAATAAGAGACCATCAAAATAAAGCAAAAATGAACAGAATTGAAGAAAGAAATATATAACTCAAATTAATTGTTGGAGATGTCAGTGCACCACTTTCAATAATGGAGAGAAGAGCTGGGCAGAAAATCAACAAGGAAATAGAAGACTTAAACAATGCTATAACCAAATAGGCTTAACAGACATCCTTTGAACATTCCATCCCACAACAATATCATAACAGATATTCCTCTTTGGTGTACATGGCACATTCTCCTGGATAGACCATATGTTAGGTCATGAAACAAGCAGCAATAAAATGAAAATGATTGAAATTAAACAAAGTAATTTCAATTCTACTGAAATTATAAATTAATAGAAAGAAATTTGGTAAGTCAAAAGTATGCGGAAACTTAAAAAATGTTTATTTTTTTAACTTATTTTATTTTTTCAGTGTTCCAAGATTCATTGTTTATGCACCACATCCAGTGCTCTATACAATATGTGCCCTCCATAATACCCACCACCAGTTTCACCCATCCCCCACCCCCCTCCCCTCGAAAACCCTCAGTTTGTTTCTCAGAGTGCACAGTCTCTCATGGTTGATCTCCCCCTCCAATTTCCCCCAGCTCACTTCTGTCCATCTTCCAATGTCCTCCGGGTTATTCCTTATGCTCCACAAGTAAGTGAAACCATATGATACTTGACTCTCTCTGCTTGACTTATTTCACTTAGCATAATCTCTTCCAGTCCCGTCCATGTTGATACAAAAGTTGGGTATTCCTCCTTTCTGATGGAGGCATAATACTCCATTGTATATATGGACCATATCTTCTTTATCCATTTGTCTCTTGAAAGGCATCTTGGCTCTTTCCACAGTTTGGCGACTGTGGCCATTGCTGCTATGAACACTGGGGTACAGATGGCTCTTCTTTTCACTACATCAGTTTCTTTGGGGTAAATACCCAGTAATGCAATTGTAGGGTCATAGGGAAGTTCTATTTTTCTTAAGGAATCTCTACACTGTTCTCCAAAGTGGCTGCCCAACTTGCATTCCCACCAACAGTGTAAGAGGATTCCCCTTTCTCCACACCTCTCCAACACTTGTTTAAAACATACTTTTAATAAATGAGTCAAAGAAGAAACCAGATGGAAAATTACAAAATACTTTTGAGTTGAATGAAAATGAAAACACAAAATACCCAAACTTACAGCATCCAGGAAAAGGAATGGGAAGAAAGGGAAATTTATAGCTGTGAATGCCTACTTTTAAAAAAGAAGAAAGACCTCAAATAAATAATCTAAGCTTCCAACTTAAAAACTAGAAGAGCAAACTGAAGTAGACCAAACAAAACCCAAAGCAAGCAGAAGGAATGAATAATAAAGATTAGAGTGGAAATAATTTACAGAATAGAAAATCAATATAAAAGCTCACAAAACCAAAAATTTGGTCTTTGAAAGAATCAAACAAAATTGACAAGTCTTTTGTAGACCAGTAAAAAAGAGAGATGACTCAACTCACTAAAATTAGGAAAATATCTGGAGATATTATTTGCCAACTTTACAGAAATAAAAGAGATTATAAGGGAATACTATAAACAATTATCTATCAACAAATTAGATAACCTAGATGGAATGAAGAAATTCCTAGAAAGACAAAAACTGACTTGAGAAGAAATGGAAAATCTGAATGGACCTATAAAAAGTAAAGATACTGATTAACATTCAAAAAACTTTCCACAGAGATAAACTCAGAACTAGATGGCTTCCTTGGTGTATTCTACCAAACATTTGAAAAATTAACACCAACTTTTCACAAATTCTTTCAAAAATTAGAACTCATTCTGTGAGTTCAATATTATCCCAATACCAAGACCAGACAAAGATATCACAAACAAACAAACAAACAATAAACCAATATCCCTTATAAATGTAGATGCAAAAATTCTCAACAAAATACCAGCAAACCAAATCCAGCTATATATATATAAACGACTATACATTTTGAGCAAGTGGGATTTGGTTGTTTCAACACCTTTGTAAAACATCATATTAATAGGGAAAAAAAGGAAACACATAATCATCTCAATAGACTCAGAAAAAGAATTTGACAAAAGCTAGCATCCATTCATGATTTAAAAAAAAAAAACTCTCAACAAGTTAGAAATATAAGAGAGGAGCGTCTGGGTGGCTCAGAGGGTTAAGTCTCTGCCTTCAGCTCAGGTCATGGTCTCAGGGTCCTGGGATAAAGCCCCTCATCGGGCTGTCTGCTCAGCAGGCAGACTGCTTCCCCCTCTGCCTACTTGTGATGTCTGTGTGTGTGTGTGTCAAATAAATAAATAAAATCTTAAAAAAAAAAAGAAGTGTAAGGGAACTTCCTTAATCTGACAAAGGGCATCTACAAAAAAATTGCTAACATCATAGCAAACACTAACACTGCAAGACTGAAATCTTTCTCCCTAAAATCAAGAATAAGATAAGGATGTCTGCTCTTGCTACATCTATTCAACAAATTCAACATGAGGTTCTAGGTAGTGTAATTAGGCATGAAAAAGAATGAAAGGCAACCTGATGGGAAAGAAAGATGTACAATTTTTTTGCAGATGACATGAGCTTTACATAGAAAACCTTAAGGAGTCTACTAAAAATTTATTAGAGGTAAGAAGAAACAATTTCAGCAAGGTTACAGGATATAAGACCAATATTTAATAATCAATTGCATTACTCTACATTAGCTATAAACAATTTAAAAGTGAAATTAAGGGGCACCTGGGTGGCTCAGTGGGTTAAAGCCTCTACCTTCAGCTCAGGTCATGATTCCACGGTCTTGGGATCGAGCCCCGCATCGGGCTCTCTGCTCAGCGGGGAGCCTGCTTCCTCCTCTCTCTCTCTCTCTCTCTCTCTCTGCCTGCCTCTCTGCCTACTTGTGATCTCTCTCTGTCAAATAAATAAATAAAAAATCTTAAAAAAAAGTGAAATTAAAAGACAATTACACTTATAAAAGCATCAGTTGACTGAGGGTGGTGCCAAGAGACTCTGTCACCAGGTTTCCCCCCACCTAACTATCAGAGAAGTAGGCAGCAGTGAATTCCCAGTTGCCAATCCTCCCTGCAGCTGGAGAAAATTGGTAAAGCTCTCACTACAAACTACAAACTACACCTGAGAACCCCAATATTTTTCTGAAGAATCAGGTAGGAAATATTTTAGGCTTAGCTGGCCATCTGGGTCTCTGCAGCAACTACTTAATGCTGCTCTTGTAGCCTGAAAGTAGTTATAAACAGTATAGTACATAAAGGAATGGGTGTGATTATATCTATCAAAACTTAATTTAAAAACAGACTAGGTTCCAGATTTGGGAGGCCATAGTTTTCCAACCCTTGAACTACCCTTAGGATGTAAAGCTCTAAAGAAAAACAAGAGAGTAGTTCCCTCTAGTATGGGAGGAGGTGGCTCTGAGACAGGAGCATTCAGGTTCTTCTGGGCTGTGGTCAACCATGTAGGTCATGGCCCGGTTGATGGTTACCTGGGAATTGACTTTATAATACTTTGTTTCACTGTACATTTGTTTTATGTACTTTTCCAAATGTGTTATATTTTATAGTTAAAAAAAGATAAAAAAAACTGATAGCTATGCACAGTCATTCCTCATGAAGAATTCTTTCTTCTCCTCACCTAGATAGTTCCCTCTGCAGAAATGCTGAGAGAGTTTGAGGTGAGAGATTTAAAAAAAAATTTTTTAATGGATTTAACTCAAAATCTTATTCTCAATTTACCCATATCACCCTAAAATATATACATCTTTTTTTTCTTAAAATCTTAAAGCCCACACCCCATGACTCCCATTGCACTTAAAATCCAATCCATTTGCCAAGACCCCTGAATAGGCTGTTGCTAGCCCCTTATGGAACCTCCAGTTTGTATATCATGCATAATGCATGTGTTGATTTAGAACAGATCTTCTCAAGGCCTTTTTTAGCTCTAGAAATCTATTATTCACTAGTTGGTATGTGGGCCAGTATTTCTAGATATTGTTAGAAATTATAGAGTAGGTGCCCAAGGCTCATCTAGACCTGCACCTGGGATGGCTTTGTTTCTTTCAAGGTCAGAGCTGCTGGACCTCCCTGTGCTCTGTTCTGCTCAGCCCAGAATGCCACAACCCCAAGCCCACCTCTTGAACTTGTATGAGTATTCTTTAGGATAGAGACAAACACTGCCTTCTCAAGGCCACTTGGCTCCTCCACCACTTGCCCAGAAGGCTTTTTCTGGGGAACATTACTCCAATCACAAGACCTGGAGTCTCAAAGACTCTGACCAGAGGGCTGCCACCTTCAAGAAAGGACCCCTGATGGTCCTGGCTCCCCTCATGGGGACCCCTCCAACAGAGCTGGGAGACTTTGCTTTAAACCAGGCTTAATAAATGAACATATGAAGGACCTATGGATTTCAGAATTCCTGAAAGAGGAGCCAGAGGACTGGCCTCTCACAGCAGGTGAGGCAGGAGACACTACTCTCTGGCCACTGGGTGTCAGAGCTTTCTTTCTCTCTCTCTCCCTCTTCCTCTCTCTGTCTCATTCTCTCTCTCCCTCTTCCTGTCTCAGAAGCCCAAGGGTGAAAAAGACCAGAGGAGACAGCATGCCCAGAAGGAAGCTTCTCAATCCCTTCTCATCCACTTGGGACTTGAGGGTATAGGATACATATCAAAGCAACATGTGTTTCATTGGGAGGGTTTTGTTAGGCTTCTTTCCCCATTCTGGCCACATCATGGTTTTTGGTACCAGAATTAGGTGAACAAAATCAATGTCTTACTGAGGTTTCTTCAGGAACATCCATACTATTCTGGATCTTCCCATTATTTTATCTCTGCTGGGAGTTAAAAGAGATTAAATATGAATATCAGAAAGTTGTGGTGGTACCAGAACTGTCAAACAATGCTGGTGGGAGTATAGAGTGGTATAATCACATTGGAAAACTGGTGTTTTCTATTAAGACTAAACATATGCTTACCTTCTGAAATTCCACTCCTAGGTATGTACATATGACTGCATATGTTCACAGAGAGACTTGTATAAGAATGTGCATAGCTATTTTCATTCATAATAATCCCCAAATGGATACAAACTAAATGTCCATCAACAAGAGAAAGGATAAATTGTGTGTGTGTGTGTGTGTGTGTGTGTGTGTGTGTGGTGTTTAAAGATTGTACTCACTATTGAGAGAGAGTTATTTGAAAGAGAAACAGAGCACAAGCAGGGGGAGCGGCAGGCAGAGGGAGGAGAAGCAGAGAGCAGAGAGCAGAGAGCCTCATGCAGGTCTTTGGGGCCTCCATGCAGGGCTCAATCCCAGGACCCTGGGATCATGACCTGAGCCGAAGGCAGACGCTTAGCTGACTGAGCTATCCAGGAGCCCAGATAAATTGTGTTATATTTACCTAATGGAATACGACCCCACACACAAAAGAATAAAGTAGCAGAACATTCAACAACATGGATGGATTTCACATACTAGGTTGAGTGAAATAAACCAGCTATAAGAGAGAATGTACTGTATTTCACTTGTGAAGTTCAAGAAGGCAAAACTAAATAATAATGATAGAAGTCAGAATAGTAATTTTATTGAGGAAGGGTGTAGATCAGGAGGGAACTTCTTTTATTTTCTTTTTTAAAAATTGTACTTTATTTAAATTCCATTAATTAACATATAGTGTGTTATTTGTTTCAGAGGTAGAGTTTAGTGATTCAGCAGTCACATACAACACCCGGTGATCATTACATCATGTGCCCTTCTTAATGCCCATCACCCAGTTACCCCATCCCCCCCACCTCCCCTCCAGGAACCCTCATTCTGTTTCCTATAGTTAAAAGTCTCCTATAATTTGTCTCCTCTGATTTCATCTTATTTTTCCCTCACTTCCCCTATGACTCTCTATTTTGTTTCTTGAATTCCACATAGGAGTGAAATCGAATGATAATTGTCTTTCTCTGACTTATTTCGCTTACCCTCCTACCCTCTAGTATGTTCCATTCGTATGGCTGCGAACAGTAAGATTTCATTTTTTGATGACAGAGTAACATTCTATTGCATATATATATATATATATATATACCACATCTTCTTTATCCATTCATCTCTGGATGGACATCTGGGCTCTTTCCATAATTTGGCTATTGAGGACATTGCTGTTATAAATATTGGGGTGCATGTGCCCCTTCAAGCATTATATTTGTATCTTTAGGTTTAAATACCTGGTATTGCTAGGGACTAAAGCAGCTCTATTTTCAACTTTTTGAGGAATCTCCATACTGTTTTCCAGAGTGGCTGCACCAGTTTGCATTCTCACAAACAATGTCTGAGAGTTCCCTTTTCTCCACATCCTCTCCAACATTTGTTGTTTCCTGCCTTTTAATTTTAGCCATTCTGACTGGTGTGAGGTGGTATCTCATTATGGTTTTGAATGACATTTCCCTGATTCCAAGGGATGTGGAATACCTTTTCATATGTCTATTGGCCATTTGTAGGTCTTCTTTGTAGAAATGTCTGTTTTTGACTGGGTTCTTTGTTTTTTGGGGGTGTTGAGTTTCATAAATTCGTTATAGATCCTGGATACTAGCCCTTTATCAGTAAGACATTTGCAAATATTTTCTCCCATTCTGTCAATGTCTTTTGGTTTTGTCAGTTGTTTCCTTTGCAGTGCAGAAGCTTATTATCTTGATGAAGTCCCAATAGTTTACTTTTGCCTTTGTTTCCCTTGTCATTGGAGACATGCCTAGCAAGAAGTTACTGTGGCCGAGATCACAGAGGTGGTTGCCTCTGTTCTCCTCTAGGATTTTGTTGGATTCCTGTCTCACATTTAGGTCTTTCAACCATTTTGAGTTTCTTTTTGTGTATGGTGTAAAACAGTGGTTCAGTTTCATTCTTACGCCATGGCTGTCCAATTTTCCCAACATTTGTTAAAGAGACTGTCTTTTTTTTTTCCACTGGATATTCTTTCCTGCTTTGCTGAAGATTAGTTGACCATAGAGTTGAGGATCCATTTCTGGGCTCTCTATTCTATGCATTTATTTTTGCACCAGTATCATACTGTCTTGATGATTACAGTTTTGTAATATAGCTTGAAGTCTGGAATTGTGATGCCACCAGCTTTGGTTTTCTTTTTCAACATTCCTCTGGTTTTCTTTTTCAACATTCCTCTTCTGGTTCCATATAAATTTTAGGATTGTTTGTTCCAGCTCTGTGAAAAATGTTGATGGTATTTTGATAGGGATTGGATTGAATGTATAGATTGCTCTGGTTAGCATAGAGATTTTAACCATAGTTGTTCTTCTAATCCATGAGCATGGAATGTTTTTCCATTTCTTTGTGTCTTCCTCAAATTTTTTCATAAGCATTCTATAGTTTTCAGAGTACAGATTCTTTACTTCTTTGGTTAGGTTTATTCCTAGATATCTTATGGTTTTTGGCACACTTGTAAATGGGATTGATTCCTTAATTTTTCTTTCTTCTGTCTCATTGTTAGTGTATAGAAAAGCAACTGACTTCTGTGCATTTTCATATCCTGCCACTTTGCTGAATTACTGTATGAGATCTAGCAATTTTGGAGTGGAATCTTTTGGGTTTTCCACATAGAGTATCATGTCATCTGTGAAGAGTGAGAATTTGACTTCTTTGCTGATTTGGATGCTGTTGCTTCCTGTTGGCGAACAGGAGAAGAATGAGGCACAAACAAGTCAGCTGCAAGAGAAAGGGAGCAGGGGACAACAGTAGAAAAGACTGTTGCCCCAAACAATGCCTCAGTCTCGCTTTTATTAGATAGAAACAGTAACCCACAGAAGAGCCGAAGAAGGCCAAACGTTAGTCATATGCCTTGTAGATAAACAAGAAGGAGGGCAAAATATGTCTGTACAAGCAGTATAAAGTTTATAGTTGAACAAGCATATTCAAAGGACTTATCTAACTAGCCACAGGTGCTTTGTGGGGGAGGAAGGGGAGATAATGGAAAAATGAAGCAGTTGACATTCTGCCCTGAGCTAGCCGGGCATCCCCCGTTGCTCAGCTTAAAGGCCGTATATCGTATATCGTCCTCTGAATATCGGCCTGTTGCTAGTATGTGTTTTTCTTAAGGCTATATCTAAATGTGCTTGGTAACTAGTAAAATTTCCCATGGGTTATATTTTAAATAATACATTGTTCTGAAGGACAGTTGCAGGATGCCTTTTATTTCTTTTTGTTGTCTGATTGCTGAGGTAGGACTTCCAGTACTGTGTTGAACAGGAGCGGTGGGAGTGAACATCCCTGTCATGTTCCTGACCTTAGGAAGGCTCTTAGTTTTTCCCCATTGAGAATGATATTCATTGTGGGCTCTTTGTAATATGGCTTTTATGATATTGAAGTATGTTCTTTCCATCCCTACACTGTGGAGTTTCAATCAAGAAAGAATGCTGTATTTTTGTCAAATGCTTTTTCTGCATCAATTGAGAGGATCATATAGTTCTTCTCCTTTCTTTTGTTAATGTGATGTATCACACTGACTGATTTGCAGATATCTAACCACCCTTGCAGCCCAGGAATAAATCCCACTTTGTGTTGGTGAATAATCCTTTTAACTTACTGTTCACGCTATTAGCTAGAATCTTGGTGAGAATTTTGGCATCCATGTTCATCAGAGATATTGGTCTGTAATTTTCCAATTATAATGGTGGGGTCTTTGTCTGGTTTTGGGATAAAGGTAATTCTGACCTCATAGAATGAATTTGGAAGTTTTCAGGCTGAAACTTTTGGAGGTCTTAGAAATCTGCTGTATTTTAATTTGGGTAGGGGGGTGATAGATATAGATATATAGATATGGGTAGACCAAGCTGTACACAACCACAGATTTAATGAAAAATGAAATTTCAGAGCTAATGAAACAAATAGAATATCACCGTTATTCTATTAGTGATTATAGACATAGAGGATAAATATTGAGATTGTTAAGAAGAAAGCAAATGTAACAAAAGACTATCCAACATAGGGATAACCTGTGTTCTTAAAATAGGAAACTCACCTTATAGGACATAAGAAGGGGAGGGGTATCTTGGACATATTTAAAAATACAGTGGTAGAAAATTGCTGGAGGCCCATGGATAGCTCAGCCAGTTAACATAAGCATCTGCCTTCAGCTCAGGTCATGATCTTGGGGTCCTGGGATGATGCCCCACCACATTCTCCCTCCCCCTGTGCCCCTTCCCCACTCGTGCTCATTCTCTCCCTCAAAGAAATAGATAAAATCTTAAAAAAAAAAAAGAAAATTGCTGAAAGAAAGAAAAACAATCTACAAAAGAAAGGATATACTTTGTACTAGGAGAAATGGTACAGATTGGTCAATACTGTGATATATCCTAAATGAGTTATTGAGTTTCAAGGATAACAACTAATTCTGCAGATGCCAGGCAGAAAAAAGAGAGATGGAATAAAAGAGAGCCTTTGCTATTGTAATTGCCTTTAAAATTTTGAAGAAAATACATTACATTAAAATACATTAAAATAATGAGATAAGATAGATTTGAAGGGATGAGTACATGGCTTCTTAAAAATGTTATCCTCTGCACTTTGATATACATTTGAAATATTTTATAATGAAGGGAAAAAAGCAATTCAATCTTTCCTGATTCCTTATTTGAATTTAAACCCTTCTCAGAAATAAAAAAAATTTTTTTGACAATCAGGCTGACTTCAAAGTTAAAAAAATATACAAACCCACAAATACTTCTATTAAGAATGTTTGCAGGGACATCAAAGGAAACAGTCAACAAAACAAAGAGGCAACCCACAGAGTGGGAGAAGATATTCACAACTGACACTACAGACAAAGGGCTGATATCCAAGATCTATAAAGTACTCCTCAAACTCAACACACACAAAACAGATGAACATGTCAAAAAAAAAAACATGTCAAAAACATGTCAAAAAAAAGCAGAAGACATGAACACACACTTCTCCAATGAAGACATACAAATGGCTAACAGACACATGAAAAAATGTTCATCACATTAGCCATCAGGGAGGTTCAAATCAAAACCACATTGAGATATCACCTTATACCAGTTAGAATGGCCAAAATTAACAAGACAGCAAACGACATGTGTTGGAGAGGATGTGGAGAAAGGGGACCCCTCTTACACTGTTGGTGGGAATGCAAGTTGGGGCAGCCACTTTGGAAAACAGTGTGGAGATTCCTTAAGAAAAATAGAGCTTCCCTATGACCCTGCAATTGCACTACTGAGTATTTACCTTAAAGATACTGATGTAGTGAAAAGAAGGGCCATCTGTACCCCAATATTCATAGCAACAATGGCTATTGTGTATTCCTCAACTTTTGTATCAACATGGATGGGACCGGAAGAGATTATGCTGAGTGAAATAAGTCAGGTAGAAAGAGTCAAGTATCATATGGTTTCACTTACCTGTGGAGCATAAGGAATAACCCGGAGGACATTGGAAGATGGAGAGGAAAAGTGAGCTGGGGGAAATTGGAGGGGGAGACCAACCATGAGAGACTGTGGACTCTGAGAAACAAGCTGAAGGTTTTGGAAGGGAGCTGGGTGGGGGATTGGGTGAGCCTGGTGGTGGGTATTATGGGGGGCACATATTGCATGGAGCACTGGGTTTGGTGCATTAACCATGAATGCTGGAACACTGAGAAGAAATAAAATAAAATAAAATGGAAAAAAAATAAAAGAATGTTTGCAGGGGTGTCTGGGTGGCTCAGTCAGGTTTTGATCTCAGGGATGTGAGTTCAGGCCCCACATTAACTTCCATGCTGGCCATGGAGCCTACTTAAAAAGAAAAAAAGAATGTTTTCAAACACATAAAGAGAAAATAGCATGCAATCCTCATGCTCATAGCATACAATCCTTTGTACTTGTTGCCCAACTTAATTAGCAACTTTCTGGTGTTTTTACTCTTTCAATCTGGAAGGGAAAGGCAATTACATGTGTGCAGTCTTCTGGCTCCTGTTTGGCTGAATGAGAATGGGTGTAGAGCCTAGAATTCTTTTTCAAGACATATAGAGCCTTGGCAGCCTGTGCTGGGTTTATCACCTTGTATGACAGTATCTTTCCCTGCCTCAGATTCTATGCAGTCCTTTGTTCTGCTTAAGATGTGGGGTCCTTAGCTTGTAGCCAAAGAGGGGTGAATGCAGGCCATTGCCCTGGGACCAATGCAGGCTGGGACCTGATGACCATGACGGACTAAAACCTATTGTTGAAGCTGATCTTGCTTTGTTTCCTATGTGTGAGAGTTAAGTGTTGTTCTATCCAGTGCCAATGTGAATCATGTCTCTCTTGGTGACCCTGGCATTTATAAACTATAGGGTGAGTAGACATCTTGTGATTACTGCTCTTGGTGGCAAGTATCCATACCCTATTTTGCTATCCTCCCTGCAGTAGGAATCTTCTTGCGGGGAGGTGGTAACAGGTGTCATTTGCTTGATAAATCCATTTGCACATATGCTTACACACTCATTTTATCTCCTCATGAAATTTTAAAAAGCAAATCCCCAGTGTAATAATTTCATATGTAAATACTTTAGTAGTATTCTATAACAAAGATATTAATACAACTACAATTTCATTAGCACACCCAACAAAATTAACAATCATTTTTTAACATTAACATTAACATTCTTTTTTTTTTAAAGATATTTTTTATTTATTTGACAGAGAGAGAGAGAGAGGGGCCACAAGTAGGCAGAGAAACAGTCAGAGAGAGAGGAGGAAGCAGGCTCCCCGCCAAGCAGAGAGCCCGACGCGGGGCTCGATTCCAGGACCCTGGGATCATGACCTGAGCCGAAGGCAGAGGCTTTAACCCACTGAGCCACCCAGGGGCCCCTAACATTAACATTCTTTAACATTAACCCCATTTATATTCAATGTGACTTCAGACTCTTAACATAACATTTAACACCAGAAGATGAGACAATGCCTACAATGTTTTAGGTAAAGAAAGTACAGTTTGAAAATACTATGTTTTCCATTTTGTTGTTCAGGCAAACATTCCATAACAAAAGAACTCAAAGATTACAACACCCATGGTTGTTTATTTTTAATATATGTTCATTGAAAATTTTCTAGGGAATTAAGAGAGAGAAAATTGGTTAAAGGATGATGCAAATATGAACCCAGTTAAATATATATGTAAGATTATAAAAATACAGAATTATGAATACAGGGTAGTCTGCAAATGTTATATACCTTGACAAAATTTAAAAAAAAAAAACACAAGGAGATGGTAAGTGAGCAGATTTCCTCATTTGTCATTGCAAGGAGTTAAGTCATACTGTCTAAAAGTTAAGAGTTAAGAGAAACATAGTAACTCCCATCTCATAGTGTTTTTCACTCACCTTAATTTTAGAGGAATCTTTTAGGAACCCGAATCTCTTGTGGTAGAATAGTACTTAGCTTCAGCGGTCACTCCATTTTTATACCAGCTTTTTATTTTTTATTTTTATTTATTTATATTTTAAAAAAGATTTTTGTTTGACAGATCACAAATAGGCAGAGAGGCAGGCAGAGATAGAGAGAGAGGAGGAGGCAGGCTCCCCGCTGAGCAGAGAGCCCAATGCGGGGCTTGGTCCGAGGACCCTGAGATCAGGGCCAGAGCTGAAGGCAGAGGCTTTAACCACTGAGCCACCCAGGAGCCCCTATACCAGCTTTTTAAATGTTAAATCCAGATAATATATAGTGTTTGCTTTCAAATTAAAATACCGTATGTGCCTTCCCATTTGATAAATGTCTATCCTTTTTCTCATATACTCATATGGAAAAATGTTTGGAGTTCTTAATGGTTCTAATAGTTATTTTAGGGTGATGGAATTTGGGGTGAGGTTTTATATTCTCTGGCATTTATTAAATTCACTGAGTTGTTTTGTTTTTGTTTGTTTTTTTTAAAGATTTTTATTTATTTATTTGACAGACAGAGATCACAAGTAGACAGAGAGGCAGGCAGAGAGAGAGAGGGAAGCAGGCTCCCTGATGAGCAGAGAGCCCGATGCGGGACTCGATCCCAGGACCCTGAGATCATGACCTGAGCCGAAGGCAGTGGCTTAACCCACTGAGCCACCCAGGCGCCCTGTTTTTTTTTTTTTTTAATGAGCATGACTATTTTTGCCAAGAGCTCTAATGGCATTATTTAAAATTTACATATATACATGTGTTAAATAATACTGGCATTATTAGAAAAGTAAATAATTTTGGTTCTTTTGGCAATGCTGTTGCTGCTGCTTTCATTTGCTTGCTTCTGCTAAGATTTATGGTAGAAGTTAGTATTTATTTCAGGAAACATCACTTACGCTCACAGGTATATTTAAAAAGAATAAGCAATCACTTCACACCTATTAGGATAACTATTAAAAAAAGACAACTAGAAAACAACAAAATTGGTGAGAATGTGGAGAAATTGGAACCCTTATATCCTGCTGGTAGGAAAATGGTGCAGAGACTATGATAAAGTTTGGCAGTTCCTCAAAAACATAAACATATAATTACCATATGACTCAGCAATTCCACTCTTAAATACACTATACCCAAAATATTTTAAGTCAGGTACTCAAAGAGATACTTTCATGCTCATGGTCTTTGCAGCATCATTCACAAAAGCCAAAGGGTGGGAACAAACCAAATGTCCACCAACAAATAACAGAAAAAATGTTGTGTATATATACAATGGAATAATACTCAGCTATAAAAAGGAATCAAGTTCTGACAGATGCTACAATATGGATGAATCTTAGAACCAAGGGAAAATCAAACTAAGTGAAATAAGCCAGCCGCAGAAGGACAAATATTTGTATAATGCCATTTAAACAAAATATCTAAAATGGGCTAATTCATAGAGACTGAAAGTAGATTATAAATTGTCAAGGAATAGGGAGAAGGAGAAATGGGGATGACTGCTTAATGGCTACAGAGCTTCTGTTTCAGATAAATGGACAAGTTTTAGAAATAGTGGTGAGAGTTGCCCATTGTCAACATAATTAATGCCAGTGAACTGTACATTTAAAAATGGTTAAAATGGCAAGTTTTATGTTATACATAACTGACTTTTGAACAAAGTGGGGGTTAAGGGTCAGACCCCTTCCCTACACAGGAAAACCTGGGTATTCCTTTTGATACCCTAAAAACTTAACTACTACTAATAACCCACTGTTGACTAGAGGCCTTATCAATAACATAAACAGCAGATGAACACATATTTTATGTTATATGTATTATATACTGTAGTCTTACAATAAAGTTACAGAAAACATCAAGAAAATCATAAGGAAGGAAAAATACATTTATAATCCTATATATTTTTTTTAAGATTTCATTTATTTATTTGACAGACAGAGATCACAAATAGGCAGAGAGGCAGGCAGAGAGAGAGAGAGGGGGAAGCAGGCTCCTTGCTGAGCAGAGAGCTGGATTTGGGGCTTGATCCCAGGACTCTGGGATTATGACCGGAGCCCAAGGCAGAGGCTTTAACCCACTGAGCCACCCAGACATCCCTATAGTACTATATTGTTAAAAACACGAGTATAAGTGGACTCAAGCAGTTCAAACCTTGGGTTGTTAAGAGTCAACTGTTACAACAAAAAAGAATAAACAATGGGCTACACTCATTCAGCATAAAAGTTTTCATACAGAATAGTGTATGATTTCATATTGCTCCACAAGCTAATAATGCTGTATAGATTTACACACTTTAACCTAGTATTTTAAAAATTTAGGAAGATGTTTATTACAGCATCATTTATAGTAGAGAAAAAACTGGTAGCCAAACCAAAAATTGCTAAATAGTTGGACAAATTATGGTAATTAACTTTATGGGAAATTATACTGTCATTAAAATAATAATTATATAGCAACATGGAAACTGACTATAACATTATAGTAATATAAAATGGATATTTTATATATTGTAATTGGAAATATGTAAAATTATGTACCTAAGGGAAAACACCTAAATAATAATTAGGCTAGGGTTGTGGGACTGTGAAATTTTTAAATAACTATTTCCTCATTTCCGAAATTTGATATATTTTATTAAAAATAAATTGGGAAATTAGTACGGTTACAAGCTCACTGCTCCATTATGGAGGCAGCTTGATTTCACCCTGGTCAGTCGTCCCATTTGAGCGTCTACAGCTGAGTTGTCCAGGTATCTCAGGCCCTACTAGAGCTTTCCTCATTGGCCTCCGCCGAGAGGCTTTGTGGGAATCGGTATCCCAGCAAAGGCTGCGTCCTGCCGGTCCGGGGTGGTCCCAAGTATTGCATGGGACACATACTAAAAAATTACTTATCTGAGATAAAACTTAGTGGGCTTCCTGTGTTTTCATTTGCCAAATCTGGGAACGCTACCTGCACCCACCCTCCTACCGCCTTTCCCTTTCCTCAGTACCGCCCCTTTTATCACTCCCCTCTCTCAATTCCTTCCTCACTGTCAACTCCTCTCCTCTCCACTCCCACTGTCCTCCCAGAGCCCCGGATCCATCCTCCATCTCAGGGTCCGCGGAACCCGGGCTCCACCCCCACTAGCCGAGCCCCGGGTCCCCTCACCGCAACCTTGTCGCGAGTCCAAGTTCCCCTCCTCCTCTTTTCCGCCTCTGCGGAACTCGGAAATCTCTCCAACCCCCACTCCGTCACTGCCCCGCAGATGCTCAGATCCCAACCCCAACGTCTACTTTGTCCGGTGCCCGCGGATCCCCGGGTCCACACCCCCACCCCCACCTCCGGACCGGGCGCACGCGGCGCGCAGGCGCAGGCGCGGAGGGCGGGAGCGGGCGGAATGGGGACTGCAGCGGCGGCAGCGGCGGCGGCCGGGGAGGGGGCGCGCAGCCCGAGCCCCGCCGCCGTGTCGCTTGGCCTGGGCGTGGCCGTCGTGTCGAGCCTGGTGAATGGGTCCACGTTCGTGCTTCAGAAAAAGGGCATCGTGCGCGCCAAGCGGCGAGGTAGGGCGGGCCGCGCGGGCTGTGCTCTGAGTTGGGGGTGGGGGTGGATGGAAGAGCGGCCGGGCGGTGGGAAGGCGAGCGGCCGCAAGTTGGGGGGCGTTTGGGTCGCCGCTTGGTGCCGGGCCTAGGGAGAAGGCGGAGCATCTCGAAGGGGCGCGCTGCGCGGGCGGGAGACTCCTCGCCCACCTGCACGCAGGCACGGTTGCGGCCCTCAGCCCCAGAAGCGTAACAGTGGCTGCGGTGTTTTGCCCACCCGCAGTTCCAGAAGCGGCCCGGGCCCTGGTAGTTGTGTGTCCCCCACGCTTTCTCTCCCTCCCTAGCGGCTGGAGAGGCCTTGTTCAGTCTGATAGGGTTTCTCTAGCTGACTTCTTTCTTTCTTCCCAGACCCTCCCACTCCTTCTGCAGTCGCGCAGCCTACCAACCTGCCCTCCGTTTGGAGCCAGGTGTCCCTGTCACCCGCATCCACCCGCTACTAGGGAAACCTTCCTGTTTATCGTACTCCCGAAATGGTTGAAGGGCAGTGCTTGCCCAGAAGGAGCGAGGACCCTTTAGCCTTGGCTGTGGCCCTGGCCTCGTGTGCACTTGTGAGAGCAAGACCCGCTCATTTGCGCCCCCCCCCCCCCTGCAGTGGCCACGCCAGTACTGAAATAAGAACTATGCACCTGGCAGGCCAGGGTGGGACCGGTGGGCCAAGGAGGCGCTCACTCTCAGGGTCAAGGAAGAGGTCTGTGCTTTGCTTTAACTTCTGTTCCTGGAGTCCTTGATGGAGCCACTCTAGTTTAGACTTGAGCCATCTGATTACAAGTGATCTTTTACTGTGAAGAAAGCGCAGGGCAGATTTTTTTTTTTTAAAAAAAAAGCAAAAAAATGGACCAAGTTAGTATTCCTCTGGTGGATACACCACCAAACCCCACTCCTTAGTAATGTGGAAAGTGAGAGAGATGTAGCACAGTTCTTTGCCAGTGTCCCTCTGTTTTAAGAGACGCCTGAGACAGTTTACTGAATGCAAAATGTAGCATGCTTTGAAACTGAAAAGAAATGCTGCTCCCAGAAGGACAGAGAAACTTGTGGTTGTTAGCTGTATTTTCACAAGAATGGTGTTAAGAGTTCTGTGGAGGAAAACGAGACCACCAGGTCATGCATTTGATAGTTCTGATTCCAGATCATAGGTGAAACTTTCTCAGAGTGTCCTGAATGGTGAGTCAGGAGTCCCTTCAGGAAAGAGATAAAGGGGCCTGTAATCTCAAAGGACAATGTAAAATCAGGGCTATTCTTTTAAAGAATTAAACTTTGAAGTGAAAACACTGAAGTTTACATAAAATCTAAATAAAAGCAAGTATGACTTCCTTAGGATGCAGATGTGAAGACACATCTGGCAGTGGTACGTTCACAGGGAGCATGTATCAATTTGATTGGCTTCAGGGATATGTTAAATTTTTGCAGTGACTCAAAACTAAGCAACACATGTGCCTACTGGTAAGATGTGTGAGAGGAGAATTCCACCTCTATGGTGGTCCTTCCAAAAACCTACAACCCCAGTCTCACCATGAGAAAAACATCAGACAAACATGAATTGAGGAACAGCCTGCAAAATGCCTGACCAGTCCTTTGCTGAGGTTGTAAAGTCTGAGAGACTGTCACAGACACATGGACACATGACAATATTAGGGAAAATCTAAGGAAACCTTAATACAGACTTTAGTTAATTAAAAAAAAACCAATTTTCGAGTAAAACTTAAGTGTTATTTTAGCTCAGCTTATGTGTTTGAGGGAATTAGTGAATAAGAAAATAAAAAATCAACCAGAAAAAAAACCAGCCATGATTGATACTGTTATTTATAACTACATACTATGCCTTTAAATGAATAAAAGTGAGAATGTGATATTTGCTAATTTCATGCTTTGCCACTTACCCCCCAGTGCCACAGATTCAAGTTAGGTGGGTTGATCACAGTGATGGAAGGCAGACATATACATTTGTTTTGATAAATTTAGTGTTGATTTTTTTTTTAAAGATTTTATTTATTTACTTGACAGAGATCACAAGTAGGCAGAGAGACAGGCAGAGAGAGAGAGGAGGAAGCAGGCTCCCCGCTGAGCAGAGAGCCCGATATGGGGCTCGATCCCAGGACCCTGAGATCATGACCTGAGCCGAAGGCAGAGGCTTAACCCACTGAGCAACCCAGGCGCCCCTAGTGTTGATTTGTTCAATAAATATTCATGAAGCTCTTATTATGTGCCAGGTACTGTAGGTACTGAGGATATGCAGTTTTAGAATCTACTCTCCCCAAAATCTCTTCCTACCTCTGCTAACAAGCAGCAGAGTTGACCATTATGAAATGTCTGAAATGGAGGAGATAGGAGGAATGAAGAGGTAGCTAAGGACTAGGAGGTCAAGTTCCTGCATCAAAGGAGACTGGTCAGTTTCTTACACTATAAAAACCTGTCTCACTGAAAATTTCCCCTTTATTTTCTTTACAGATTTTATTTCTATATTTGACAGAGAGAGAGAGTGAGAGAGAGCACACAGCAGGGGAGTGGCAGGCAGAGGGAGAAGGAGAAGCAGGGAGAGGGAGAAAGGGAGAAGTGGGCTCCACACTGAGCAGAAAGCCAGATGTGGGGCTCCATCCCAGACCCTGGAATCATGACCTGAGCCGAAGGCAGACTGAGCCACCCAGGTGCCCCCTGAAAGTTTTAACTTTAAACGAATTGCCACAAGAGAGCATTTCTTTGGAGTTTTAACTTCAGGAGGGGTCTAGTCTCAGCCCTTCTACTGGGGGTTTTAGGGCAAGGCTTCCTCTATTACAGGCTTTCACACACTTTTGAAAGGCCCTTCCTTGTGAACGGAGTATGCAGGTAGTCCAGGAGCACTATCCACAAAACAAGTTTATGGGGGACTGCCTGACTCCTGGGAAGGACACTGCATGGGAAGAGGGAAGAGGACACACAGATTGTTTACAGTGTTAGAACCCATTTAAAGCAGGACTTAAGTGAGAGAAACAAGGTAATCATTGGGTGTGAAAGCATTTGTAGAAAGCCAGTTACAACTTTTAGAATTTCTGTGCACATAGGTGAGGATGCCCAAAGAGACTGATGGCATGAGGGTGGTATCCTGCCCTCAAACAGGCTTTGTGGAAGCAATCTCGGGAAAGTCATGTGTTTGAATTTGCTGCAGGCTTGCATAGTAAGAGAATTGCATAGTAAGTTACTGTATGTACAATGCCCTAGACCAGGATGAACCAGCTGATCTTTTTAAAATCCCTTTCATCGGGCACTTGGGTGGCTCAGTGGGTTAAGCCTGTGCCTTTGCTCAGGTTATGATCTCAGGGTCCTGGGATCGAGGCCTGCATTAGGCTCTCTGCTCAGCAGGGAGTCTGCTTCCCTCTCTCTCTGCCTGCCTCTCTGCCTACTTGTGATTTCTCTCCCTGTCAAATAAATAAATAAATAAATAAAATCTTCATCAAAACCCAGAGATGCCATCTCATACTCATTAGAATGGTTATTGTAAAAATAAAACATAAAATCACAAATACTGGTGAGGATGTGGAGAAATTGGAACTCTTGTGCGCTGTTCATGGGAATGTAAAATGATGCAATTGCTATGAAAAACAGTATGGCGAGTCCTCAGAAAATTAAATATAGAATTATTATATGATCCAGCAATCTACCTCTGGGTATAGACCCAAAAGAAGTGGAAGCAGGGTCTTGAAGGAATATTTGTACACCCATGTTTATAGTGGGAACAAAAGGATATAGCATAGGCAAAAGGTAAAAACAACCCAAATATCTAGATACTGACAGATGAATGGCTAAACAAATTGTGGTATATACATTCAAGAGAATGTTATTTAGCTTTAAAAACCATGGTAATTCTGACACATGCTGCAACATAGATCAACCTTGAGGACAATATGCTGTGTGAAATAAGCCAGTCAGAAAAGGGCAAACACTTTATGATTTCACTCATATGAGGTAGGTAGTCAAATTCACAGACACAGAAAGTAGGATGGAGGTTGCAGGGACCGCAGGAAGCAGGGAATGGAGAATTAGTGTTTAATGGGTACATTGTTTCTGTTTGGGAAGATGAGAAAGTTCTGGAGATCAGTGGTGGTAATGGTTGCACAACAATGTGATTGTACTTAATGTCATAGAATCACATACTTAAAAATGTTTAAAATGGTAAATTTTATGTTACATATATTTTACCATAATGAAAAAATCCTTTTCAGATTTCATAGTCTCCTTGCTGAGGAGTACAGCCTAGAGGTATAGTAACACTGTTAAGACACTCAGAAGTTGAGTGAGTTGTCTTGTGATAGTGGAAACTGGTAATTCAGGTGTTCCACCTGTTACCCCAAGCCTTCTGTACATCATTTCTAAAGGGCGCATTTTCCCTGGCTATGGTATATATGTGTGCTTTCTCCTTGCCTCTTCAGCCATCTCCAGAAACACACATAGGCACATGTGCCTCTACACCCAAAGACAAGACAAGCACATGTTGTCTTCAGGTAGCTCTTTGGTCTGTGGTTAGTTTCCACTGCTTCTGTGAACCCTCCAGATCTTGACAAATGAGGTCAGTTGTCTCTTCCCTTTGCTTCCTTAGCACTAGTCCTCATCACCCTTCTGCCCCTGAAACCCATGGGTTGATGGCCTGTTTACTTGTCTGTGTTCCCCTGGATCTTGGCTTGTCAAGGCAGGGCACAGCTCCTGTCCACTTAGGATGCATGTGGTGGACACTCAGTAATGTTATCTGACTGGCCATGAGTAACTGTGGAGTGAGGAGGGTAAAACTGAACCTTATATTTCCTGACAAAATTGCAGCATGTTCTTCAGTCTATGTGAAGCTAACCTCATTTATCTGTGGCCCCTACTAAGTAAAGGAGGCCAGAGTTACTGCTAGATCTGAACATCTACACCTATCTGATCTCTGTCTAGTCCTGAGGAAAGAGCACTGATAAGGAATATGGTGAGAGGTAGCAGGAGAGCAGCTCTGCAGCCTGTCCCTAGTTTAACTGATACTGTTTCCATAAGAAGAGAAGATAAAGAAGACTTACAGAAGACCCATGGTGTCCCAGACTCATGTATCCATCAACTTGCTGAGCCCCCCTCTCTCTTTCTGTTCCTTCCTCCTTTCTCCTGTCCTCCATCTCTCCATGTGTTCTCTTCACATGTTGCCACCTTGGGCTTCCTTACACTATGGTGATCTCAGGGATGTCAGACTCCTTACACAGTGGGTAGTTCCCCCTAGACCAAACTTCCAGGACCATAGTGGAAGCCGTGTAGATATTTGTGACCTGATCTGAGAAGTCTTGCCACATTTTATTAGCTTACTCAACAACTAGCCAGGTTCAGTGTGGGAGGGGAATATATGAGAGAACGAGGTGTGATACAGAAGACGAAGTTGAGACTTGCACCTGATGTAGGGACTGCTGGTGTCAGGATTTGAACCCAGCTCATGCTGATTATGAAGATCATCTATTTTACCCCGGTCACTATAGGGAAGGTAAGGGGGAAGATAGACAAATTTCACCTGCAGAGGATAAGGCTTTTCTCTTAAGGGTCTTCACAGTTTATTTAGTAATACAATACTGAGTTATTATAAGTGTGGATAATACCCAAAGACACGAGGGCAAATAATTTATTCTTGGGGCACCTGGGTAGCTCAGTTGGTTAAGTCTCCAACTCTTGATTTTGGCATGGGTCATGCTCTCATGGTCAAGTCTGGAGTGGACGCTCAGCACAGAGTCTGTTTGGGATTCTCTCTCTCCCTCTGCCCCTCCCTTTGCTCGTGTTCTCTCTCCCTTTCTCTCACTCTCTTTAAATAAATAAATAAATAAAATCTTAGAAAAATAATTTATTTTTATTTTCATATGATATAAGCAAAATACCCTTGGTCTTATTGGACTCGTGTTGGACAGAGTATATTTTTTCCTCAAAAATATTTATAAATATAGTATAAAATATAATGTTACTTATATTTTCAATCTTTTAATTAAGTCCTTAGTGAGTAAACAGTCCTTAAGAAAATTTTTTTTGACCCCGAGGCACTAGAAAAGACCACTCTTCACATTAAATAGCTAATGGAGATTAAGCAGTCCACTTGTGATGAGCACCAGTTGATGTATGGAGGTGTTCTATTGTACACCTGAGACTCATACAACATTGTATAATTGGAATTTGAATACAAACTTAAATACCACTTTTCAAAAAGTAATATGCACAATCTCACACACCCTAGGCCCACACTACCTAATACTTCTGTGCCAGGAACTTGTTAATGTGAATTGATCCCATTTAGACATTGCCTGGAATAGCCTGAGAGGCAGTGCCCTTGACCCAGGAGACAGCAGGCAGGCAGAGGGTTTGCCTTGCTTGTTCATGCACAATCAGAGTTCTTTAGGGTGATAGCAGAGTGTATCATGAATTCCCAGAACCTGGGCATAGTCATGTTCTTTTAAAAAAGCATCTTATTCCTGACTGTAGAGTTTTTGGTCATTGTTTAAAATCTGGGAAGTACATAAAACTATGAATAGGAATGTAAAAAGTATCACCTCCTCAACTTGAGATAACTACTGTTATATTTAGGGTGTACTTCTTCCTTGTCACTTTTTTTTTTTTTCTTTAAAGATTTTATTCATTCATTTGGTAGAGAGAGAGAGAGCACAAGCAGAGGGAGCAGCTGGGAGAGAGAGAAGCAGGCTCCCCTCCAAGCAAGAATCCCAATGTGGGGCTCTATCCCGGACCCTGGGATCATTACCTGAGTCAATGGCAGACTCTCAACTACCTGAGCCAACCACGGTGCCCCTCTTCTTAGTCACTTTCAATAATTATCTTTCAAAATAGAATTTTAATGAAAAAATTCAACATACAAAATATATCTAACACTGATCTAGGGTATAGAGTAATAAACACCACCCATCAGATATTCCAAAAATATATGTACCCTTAAAATCTCAAAAAACCCCACTTTTTATTTTGGAAAATATCAAACACATACATAGAAAAAATAGTGTAGTAGACCCCAAGGGTACCTAACACTCAGCTTCAACAGTCATCAGTTTGGCCAGTCTTATTTGATCTACACCTCAAGGGCCATCCCCTTAACCCCACCCCAGTAGAATTTTTTACCCAAATTTCAGGTGGAATACTATTTCATCTAGATATTTCAATAAGTATCTCTTTCTTAAATAAAAACACAACATATTTATTGCACCTAAAATTTAACAATCTTTGTTTAATACTGTCATGGTCAGTGTTTAATATTCTGGGATTATCTCAAGTTTTCCCTCACTTTATCTTTAGAATCAAGATCCAGTTTTGGCCCATATATTGCTCTTAGGTAGTACATGTCTTCATGTACTTTTCTAAAAATTTAAATTCAATTAGACAACATTTAATACATAATTAGTTTCAAATGTAGCCTTCAGTAATTCATCAGTTGTGTATAACACCCAGTGCTCATCATATCATGTGTCCTCCTTAATGCCCATCTAATGTACTTTTTTGTAGTCTTTTTTTAAAATTTAATTTTATTTTTTCAGTGTTCCAAGATTCATTGTTTATGCACCACACCCAGTGCTCCATACAGTACATGCCCTCCTTAATACCTACCAACAGACACCATCACATGTACTTTTAAAAATGAGACAGAACATACATGAGTCTGTGCTCTGTGTGTCAGTTTATATCCTGTGGTTATGCTCCATCTGTCATGAATTCATCCCATGTTGTTAAATATTTGAAAAAATATTCAGTGGCTGCATAAATGTTACCATTCTCCTTTTGTAGGACATGGATGTTTCTAGTTTCTTTGTTTGTGTAACATGTTATATTGAATATCCTTACATCTAAATCTTTGTGGGTTAGTTCCTTTGGGTAGCTCCCTTGCAATAGAATTTTGAAAGTGATGTTCTTATAAGCTAAATTAATTTCCAGGAAAAAAATACATAATATCTATTCCATTCCCACCAGCAGTGCTTGAGAGGAATGCTCATGTTTAAATGTAGTAGAAATATAAACATGTATGCCCAAATTTCATTTTCCACAATTTTGGCTTATCTCTGTTATAGTTCCATTCTAGTAGTCATAACTGAGAGCTCAGTATCCTAGATCGTTCTGTTCACATCAGTAGAGCACACTAGTACAGGCATAAATATCTGACATCTACCTTCATGAATGCAGGAATCAACTACCTTGGCTTCTTTGCCCTCAAGGTGTGTCCGGGGCAGCCTCCATCTGTGTGCGGATAAAACTGGGAGAGAAAGATCTGCAGTTATGGCAAGGATAAAGTGCATGCTCTTTAAGGGTAGAAACCATGCCTTGGGAATCCTTTTAAGTCTGGTATTCACTAAGGACTGTGTACCTGATGGTTCTAGTAAATACTTAATAGATGGGCAGCGCAAGGAAATAGATTACAACTATTGCACTGAGCTTCCTGGAGGGAGTAGGATGAGAAAGGAGAATGTGTTGATATATACCACATTAATTCTCCTTTGGAAACACAGAATGTCATTTTCTGAAGAAACAGAGAAACTTTATCACAGAAGGTAATGCATTATAGTCAACATCGTGTGGGACAAACTAGAAGTTTAAGTATTGTTTATAAACTATTTTTAAAAATATTGGAGTATAATTACATAGAGTAAACTGCACAGATCATAAGGGTACAGTTTGATGAGTGTTGACAAATAAATATACTTGTGTAACCAACACCTCAGTAATGATTATTTGCCATAACCCTAGAAAGTTCCCTCATATCCTTTTTCATTCTATCCTCCCCACTCTTCTGATACCTACCTGCATAGAGTGAATTAGTTTTGCTTATTCTTGAACTTCGTATAAGTGGATTCATACAGTATGTATTTTCTTATGTCTACTTTTTTTTTTTTTTGGTTCAGCATGGTTTGAAGATTCATCATGATGTGTTTATCAATAGTACATTTCTTACATTGCTTAATAGTGTACCATTGTTTGAATATACCATAATTTGTTTATTCATTTTTCTGTGATGAACATTTTGGTTGTTTCCAAATATTTACTATTTGAATAAAGCTGCAATGACAAATCTTACATAATTCTTTTTAAAACAAAATGTTTTCATTTCTTTCCAATAAGTGCCTTGGAGTAATAGTGTTGGATCATGGAGTAGGTATTTAATTAAATTTTAAGAAACTACTAAGCATTTCCCCAGTATAATTGTACCATTTTACATTCTCATTAGCAGTGTATGAGGGTTTCAGGTGTTCCACATTCGCTTCAACATTTTGCGTCATCACCTGTTTAATTTGAGCCTTCCTGGTGAGTGTATAGTGGAATCTTGTGACTTTCATTTGCATTTCCCTGATACCATATGATATTGAGTATCTTTTTTTTAAAGATTTATTAGAGAGAGAGAGAGATTGAATGTGTGTGTGCACACAAGCTAGAGGGGCAGAGGGAGAGAGAATCTCAAGCAGATTCCACGCTGAGCGTGGACCCCAACATGGGGCTTGATCCCACAGCCCTGAGATCAAGACTTGAACCAAAAACAAGAGTGGGTTGCTTAACCAACTGCACCATCCAGGTGCCCCAATATTGAGTATCTTTTTTTTTTTTTTTAAGATTTTTTATTTATTTATTTGACAGACGGAGATCACATGTAGGCAGAGAGGCAGGCAGAGAGAGAGAGAGAGAGAAGAGGAAGCAGGCTCCCTGTGGAGCAGACAGCCCGATGTGGGGCTCGATCCCAGGACCCTGGGATCATGACCTGAGCTGAAAGCAGAGGCTTTAACCCACTGAGCCACCCAGGCGCCCTTGAGTATCTTTTAATGAGTTTATTGGCCATTTGTATATGCTCTTTAGTGAGGTACTTTTAAGGAGTTTTGCCTATGTTTTATTGGATTGTATCTTTTTATTATTTATTGTTTGTGTATATACAGACACACACACACACATATATATGTGTGTGTGTATATATATATATATATTCTGGATACAAATCCTTTGTCAGATCGAGGAATTGAAAATCTTTCTCTGTGGCTTGCCTTTCATTTTCTTAATGGTGCATTTGGAAGAACAGAAAATTTAAGTGTTGATAAAGTGTAACTTTTTAAAAAAAATTTTTTTTTAAATTCCAGTTAGTTAACATACAGTGTTATATTACTTTTGGATATACAATATAGTGATTCAGCAGTTCCAAAAATCACCTGGTACTCATCACAAGTGGAGTGAGTACTTAATATCCAACCCCTATTTAACCTATTCTCCTCTAGTAACCATCAGTTTGGTCTCTGTAATTAAGAGTCCTTTTTCTTGGTTTGTCTCACCTGCTTCTGTGCGCCCCCCCCCCACTTTGCTTGTTTGTTTTGTTTCTTAGGTTCCACATATGAATGAAATCATGTGGTATTTGTCTTTTTCTGACTGACTTATTTCACTTATAATTTCTAGCTCTATTTATGTCCTTGCAAACAGCAAAATTTAATTCCTTTTAATGGCTAAATAGTAATCCATTACATATATACATACCACATTCTCTTTATCCATTCATCTATTGATCCATAGATGGCCTTTATTATATTGAGGTATGTTCCCTGTATCCCTACTTTGTTGTGGGTATTTATTATGGATGGATGTGTTGTACTTTGTGAAATGCTTTTTCTGCATCTACTGAAAGGATCATATCCTTTCTTTTATTAATGTGGTGTATCACTTTGATTTCAGAATATTGAACCACCCTTAAAACACAGGAATAAATCTCACCGATTGTGTTGAGTAGTTTTTTTAATGTATTGTTGGATTGGGTTTGCTAGCGTTTTGTTGAGGATTTTTGCATCTATGCTCATCAGGAATATTAGCCTGTACTTATTTATTTTTTTTTTTAAAGATTTTATTTGTTCATTTGACAGAGAGAGAGACTACAAGTAGGCAGAGGCAGGCAGAGAGAGAGGGGGAAGCAGCCTCCCCGCTGAGCAGAGAGCCCTGATGCGGGGCTCAATCCCAGAACCCTGAGATCGTGACCTGAACCGAAGGCAGAGGCTTTAACTCACTGAGCCACCCAGGTGCCCCTGTACTTCTCTTTTTCAGTGTTATTTTTATCCTGTTTTGGTCTCAAGGTAATGCTGGCCTCATATAATGAATTTGAAAGTTTTCTTTCCTTTTCTTTTTTTGGAACAATTTGAGAAGAATTGGTATTAACTTCTTTTTAAATTCTTGGTAGAATTTGTCTGTGAAGACATCTGGCCCTGTGCTTTTGTTTGTTGGGAGATTGTTGATTAGTGGTTCACTTTCTTTCTTGGTTATCAGTTGGTTCAAATTTTCTGTTTCTTCTTGTTGCAGTTTTGGTAGTTTATATGTTCCTAGGAATTTATAGTTTTTTCCTAGGTAGTCTAATCTGTTCACATATAGTTTTTTATAACATATATATATATTTTTTAAAGATTTTACTTATTTATTTGACAGACAGAGATCACAAGTAGGCAGAGAGTCAGGTGGTGGTGGTGGGGGAAGCAGGCTCCCTGCTGAGCAGAGAGCTCGGACCCAGGACCGTTGAGATCATGACCTCTGGTGAAGGCAGAAGCTTAACCCACTGAGCCACCCAGGTACCCCTTCATAATATTTTCTTATGATTGTTTGTATTTCTATATGTTGGTTATTATTTCTCCTCTCTCATTTGTAATGTTTTTTTTTTTTAGTCTTTTTTTTTATAAGTCTAGCTAGAAGTTTATCAATTGTATTAATTTTTTTTTATCAAGGAACCAGCTCAGTCATCTGTTTCTGTTGTTTTCATTGATCAGTTCTATTTGTTTGTTTGTTTGTTAGTTAGTTTTATTTTCTATATCATTTATTTCTGCTCTGATCTTTATTATTTCCTTCCTTCTGGTTTTGGGTTTTGCTTGTCATTCTTTTTCTAGCTCCCTTAGGTGCTAGAAAGGGTAGGTTGTATTTTTTTGTTTTTGTTTTTGAGATTTTTCTTGCTCCTTAAGATAGGCCTGTATTGCTATAAACTTCCCCTGTTAGAACTGCTTGCTGCATCTCAGAGGTTTTGGACTGTTGTGTTTTCGTTTTCATTTGTTTCCACATACTTTTTAGTTTCTTCTTTGATTTACTGGCTGACCCTTTCATTGTTTAGTAGCATGTTACTTAACCTCCGTGTATCTTAGGTGTTTCCAAATTTTTTCTTGTGGTTGACTTCTGGTTTTGTAGCATTGTGGTCAGAAAAGATGCATAGTAGGACTTTGGTCTTCTTGAATTTGTTGCAGTTTGTTTTGTTGGCTAATATGTGATTTATTATAGGGAATATTCCATGTGCACTTGAAAAGAATGTGTATTCTGCTGTTCTAGGATGCAGTATTCTGAATATACATATTAAATCCAAACCTTCCAGTATGTCATTCAAACCATTTTTTCCTTGATTTTCTCTTTAGATGATCTATTGATGTAAGTGGGATGTTAACGTCCCCTACTATTGTTGTATTAATATCAATTAGTTCCATTATGTTTGTTATTAACTGTTTTATATATTTGGGTGCTGTCATGTGGGGTGCATAAATATTTACAATTGTTATATATTCTTGTTGGATTGCCTTCTTTAGTGTTATATAGTGTCTTTCTTTGTCTCTTGTTACAGCCTTTGTTTTAGTCTATTTCGTCCAATATAAGTATTCTTTGCACACTTTCTTTTGACATCTATTTGCATGATAGATGTTTTTCCATTCCCTCACTTTCCATCTGCAGGTGTCTACATCTAAAATGAGTTGCTCTCCCTTATAGATCAGTCTTGTTTTTATGCATTATATCACACTATGTCTTTGATTGAAGCATTTAGTTCATTTACATTTAAAGTAATTATTAATAGATATGTATTTATCATTATTTTATTATTTGTTTTGTGGTTTTTTCTGAAGAATTTCTCTGATCTCTTTTTCTCTTTTAAGTTTTGCTGATTTTCTTTAGTGATACATTTTCTTTCTCTTTATTTTTTCCATGTTTATTAATGGTTTTGATATATTGTGATATATATATATAGATATGTGTATATATATATGTGTGTATATATATATATAAAATCTCCTTTTGTGGTTATAGCAGTGTATATTAAGTTGATGGTTAAGTTTGAACCCATTCTTTACTCTTCTCCTCCCACATTTTAGCTATATGTTGTTATATTTTGTATTTTTTTTAAAGATTTTATTTATTTATTTGACAGAGAGATCACAAGTAGGCAGAGAGGCAGACAGAGAGAGAGGAGGGAGCAGGCTCCCCGCCGAGCAGAGAGCCCGATGCAGGACTCGATCCCAGGACCCTGAGATCATGACCTGAGCTGAAGGCAGAGGCTTTAACCCACTGAGCCACCCAGGCGCCCTATTTTGTATTTTTTTTGTGAGTTCCTTGACTGACTTTTTACAGAAACATTCATTTTTACTGCTTTTGTGTTTTTTATCTCTATACTGTTACTTTTGGTCTCTCCTTTCCACTCAGGGTCCCCTTTAATATATCTTGCAGAGCTAGTTTAATGATCACAAACTCCTTTAGTTTTTGTGTGTATGGGAAAATCTTTATCCCTCCTCTATTGTGAATGATAGCCTTTCTGGTTAGAATATTCTTGGTTGCAGATTTTCCCCATTCATTACTTTGAATATATTATGCCACTCCCTTTTGACTTGTGAGGTTTTTGCTGAAAAATCTCCTGCTAGCATTATAGGTTTTCCCATGTAAGTTACTGTCTTGTGTTTTACACTTAAAATTCTTTTTTTCTCCCCCACTATATTTTACCAGTTTAATTACAATATGTCTTGGTGTGGATCTGCTTTTGTTGATTTTGTAGGTGTTTCTCTGTGCCTCCTGGATCTGGCTATATCTGTTTCCTTCCCCAGATTAGGAAAGTTTTCAGCCATTATTTCTTCCAATTACATTTTCTACTCCCTTTTTACTCTCTTCTTCTGGCACTGACATAATACAAATCTTAGTGTTTGATGGAGTCACTGAGTTCCCTAAGTCAAGCCTCGTTTTACTTAATTCTTTTTTCTTTTTTCAGCTTGATTACTTTCCATTATTCTGTCTCCTAGATCACATTAAGCTTGTTTCTCATTTCGTTTATTGAGCCCTTTATCTCTACTATGTTATATTTTTCAGTTTTTTTTTTAAATTTAAATTTTGTTAGGTAGCATATAGTGCAATATTGGTTTCTGGAGGAGAATTCAGTGTTTCATCATTTATATATAACACCCAGTGCTCATCACAACAAGTATTCTCTTTAATACCATCACCTATTTAGCCCATCCCCCACCACTCTCCATCAACCCCAAGTTTGTTCCGTGTCATTAAGAGTCACTTATGGCTTCTTTTCCTCTTTCCCTTTTTTCTTCCCCCCTTCCAATATGTTTATCTGTTTTCTTTCTTAAATTCCACATATCCTTGAGCTCATATAGGATTTGTCTTTCTCCAACTCACTTATTTCATAGATAGCTATGTTATGCCTTATTTCTGTGTTAAGGGTCTCACTCATGTCTTCCACTCTTTGATCAAGTACAGTGAATATCTTTATGACGGTTATTTTAAATTCTCTTATCAGGCTGCTTATATCTGTTTTACCTAGATCTCTGGCCATGACTTGTCCTGTTCTTTTATTTGGGATAAATTTCTCTGTCTTCTCATTTTGTCAGATTTTGTCAGAGTCTCTGTACATCTCCTGGTCTAGAGAGTAATGATCTTATGAAGACTAGGCCATGTAGTGCCCTGCAGTGTGGTGTCCTCTGTTGCCTAGGGCCTGGCACTTCAGAGAGTATCTCCAGTGTGTGCTGCATATGTTCTGTTGTTTTGTCCTAGCTGCTTTATTGTTCAGGCCAGTCATTTGCAGAGGTTGTCTTTGTCTGTTGTGGGAGGTTTGCTCTGGTCTGTTTGTAAAAGGAGACCTGTCACCACTACCACCTAAACCAAGGCTCCTCAAAACCTCCAAGGTCGAGGAGGCACAGCGTGAACAGGAGTTTGTGCTGGTCTTCTGAGGGGGGGGGCCTGATGTGCTGGGACTAAGGCAGGGGTGACCGAGAGGGGTCGTTCCACCAGAGTGTGTATGTGGGGGTGAGGCTTGTTGTAAGCAAGTTAGGTAATTTCAGTGCTATGCTGGTACCTGCAGGTAACCCTGTGCTTATGAGAGGCAGGGGAGGGAAATGGCACCAGCCTGTTCTTTTGTTTTTGGAGGGGTCTCTCTCTGTGGACACTGTCTTTCTGGGATGAGCTCTGAGAGGAGTGAATGACCTTCTTACTGTGTACCCTAGGCGCTCTTCAGATTGCTTGTTTCCACATTGTATGTCCCTGGATTGTTGCCTGCCTTCTCTCTAAGACCAGCAGAATGCCCTCTGGTCTCTAGCCCGGCCAAGTCTGATACCTTTAAAACTCCAGGTTTTGAGCCTGGCTGGTTGCCACAATTCAAGAAATTTGTCCCCTCTTGCTTTCCAAGCTGATTGCTATGGGGATTTGTTTTCCCTGAGGGCTTCCCTATATGTTAGCCTGTCTCTCACCCTTCTCCATGACTGTGGCTACTTCTCCACCACAGTTGCCATGGTTTCTCTCCCAAAACATGTCTCTGCACGTCCTGCCTTCAGTGATGTGGCGTCTTCTCTACGTTTAGTTGTGGAGTTTGTTCTGCCAGGCTTCAGGTGGATTTCTGGGGGTATTTAGGATGTTGGGATAGTTATCTAGTTGTATTTGAGGGATGAGGAGAACCTAGGGTCCTACTCTGCCACCATCTTCTAACCTCTGTATTTTTTTTTTTTTTTAATTTCTTCTATGTCAATGGTGCTTTTGGATTTGATTTCTGCCCAAGAACTCATTGTTTCTTCTTGGGTCATGGTGGCATCCTTCTGTATTTTATAGCTTTTACCTTTAGGTCTGCAAGCTATCTTGAGTTAACTTTTGTATATAGGTGAGGCATGATTCAAGGTTCAGTATTTTCCTTACCAATATCCAGTTGATGCAGCACCATTTGTTAAAGAGACTTCCCCATTGAGTTATACTGCTGCTTCCCACTATGATTTGACTACATGTGTGGGTCTGTTTCAGAAGTTTGTTCTGTTTCTTTTTATATGTCTATCCTTATGCAAGTGCCACAGTCTTGATTCTGTAGTTTTATAGTAAATCTTAAAGTCAAATAGTGTAAGTCTTACAACTTTGTTTCTCTTTTTCAAGACTGTGAAACTATTTCTTTAGGAAAATAAGTTCTACATATTTAATAATTGAAGTACAAAAGGACTTTGAGTACTAAATCCCTGTATAAGTCATTGAATACTAGTGCTCAAATTGATTTTAATGCATACCCTCATCTAGGTATGTTGGTGTTTGGAAATAAAGTTTCTTTATTCTAAGTACTTTTTACAGAACTCTTTTTACACATTTTTTGAAGTCAAGGTGTAACTTCATTAGTAAAGGACATAGTGATGGACTCTAGTTTTGCTGTTTGCAGCAACTTCTATTTGTTGCTGAAAGAGCACATGAATTGAAGCAATTTTTCTGTAGTATAATCCAGAAGGTAAATAAACTAGATGGCTATCTGTATTTTTATGCTAGAAAATCATATCTTAAGGATATTTCTGATGCACTTACATAACTAAATGGAAGGTTTTAGAAGCCACAAGTCCATGGTTGGACAGTGTCCCTGCCAATTGATGTTATCATCCTGACAAGTCTCTTTTGTATTTGCACAACATATCTTTGTTTTATCCTTCAACTGTTACAAACTGCCATTCAACCCCCAGTTAGCACCCAAGTTTTCCAATGTGAGACAAAAACCCATACAACTTAGGTATTGGTACCTCTCCAGCCCATACCTAGGAGTGGAGGGTAGAGGACACATAAGTGTAATCAAACAGACAAACAGAAAATCCTCAGTGTTCTACAATTCTGTGGCTCTCTGTTCTTGCGGAGTCCTGAGGAGTTGAGGTGTCTTGGGCATCAGCTGGGAAGAGGAGTGTGGGAATAGGCTTGAATGAGTGCCTCCTGAGGTTATCAGGTGAGTGACTTTAGGATCTTTAGATACAGTGATGTTTGAAGATGAAGCTGTAGAGACCAACCGAGATTAGAACACAAGAGAAAAATATCTATGATGGGCTGAAGGGTATTATGGAATGCAATCACCCAAGAACTCACGGCTGAGAAGTAGGAAGAATCCTGCGGCAGCCAGCTCAGTAAGGAGGCTGTGCACAGGTGGATAGGTAAGCAGAGCCATGGACCTCTTTCAGGGCAGAGAACAAGGGATGCTACTGGTTTGAGGCCTTTGGGGACAACCTGGAGGAGCTTCACATTGGTCTGTAGAAAGGGGTGGTGGGACAGGTATCCAGATAGAAAATCTGACTTAGTAAGTATTCATAGAAGCAGAAAAATTTTGCCTAATGGCTTAAAATGTGAGGTGATCTAAACAGCTTTTAGATTTCAGCAAATACAAGCTCTTCCTGGAGTGTGTGAATGGAAGGACTGAAAGATTTGGAGCTGATTTGTACCCTTCGACAAAAGGGTGACCAAAAGCTTGTCATTTTCCCATCCCTTAGTACCTGCTATCCCAGGTGTCTCCCCATTTTACTAACACATTTTTTTTCAAACCTCTAAATTCATGTGCTATATGGTGGTCAGTGGTGCTGGGAAATGTAACAATGAAATAGGAGAGCCCATGGTTCCCATTGCATTGGCCACTGGCATCCTTGGACCAGTTTTCACTTCAGGATGGTCACTCACACTCCAGTTACTGCTGTGGCAGCAATCCCTGGCTCCATAAGCACTGATGACCAAACTACAACCATTACAATAAAAGCAGTTGGTGTTTCCTTCCCCCAATGTTCTGTGTACCCCATTAAGAAAGATTATTTGTGATTCTTAGAATTTAAGACCCTAAAATCTTTTTATAGAACTTAAAAAAGTTGTTGAGTACATGATTGTGTGCATCTGCCATAAAAATGAACTTCAAGATGTTATAGAATGATAATACATTTATAATTATTTGAATTAATGAATAAGATATTAAACTGATAAGAACAGATGCTACACTTGATCTTAGCCAAAAGGCCAAGAAGTGAAAAAATTATTGAATAAGAATATTTACTTATACACAAAAGAGAACTGGGGTTATTATACTAATGTGAAACAAAATAGATTTTTTTTTAAGATTTTATTTATTTATTTGACAGAGAGAGCTCACAAGTAGGCAGAGAGGCAGGCAGAGAGAGAGGAAGCAGGCTCCCCGCTGAGCAGAGAGCCCGATGCGGGGCTCGATCCCAGGACCCTGGGATCATGACCTGAGCTGAAGGCAGAGGCTTAATCCACTGAGCCACCCAGGTGCCCCGAAACAAAATAGATTTTTAAGACGAAAATTGTTATCAGAAACAAAGGACATTTTATAACAATGAAATGGTCCATTTATCAGGATGATGTCATGATTATAAATCAATATGTGCCTAACAAAGTCTCAAAATACATTAAACAAAACTAACAGAATAAAGAAATAGGAAATTAAATAATAATAGTTGGAAGAATCAGTACCCTATTTAAAAAATTTATTTTAAAAAATTTTAAAGAAAAACTAGGCAGAAGATCAACAAGGAATAGAAGACTTTGATGACACTATAAACCAACTGATTTTAGTATTTTAATTATTATAGTTGGATTTATGTATGCCATTTTCTCTGTTGTATTTGTCTCGTACTTTCTGTTTGTATACTCATTTATTATTTTATTTGCAAAAAATGAAATTTCCTAACGTTTTTTAATTCCTTTAGTCATTTTTCACTATATATATTTTTGTTATTGAAGTATTTTATTGAAGATGACATTCAACATTATATTAGTTTCAGCTGTACAATGTAGTGATTTGATATTGACATCCATTACAAAATGATCATGACGAGTCTAGTTACCATCTGTCACCATACAGTTATTAAAGTATAACTGACTATGTTTCCTGTGCTGTTCTTTATATTCCCATGACTTATTTTATAACTGGAAGTTTAGACTTCTTAATCCTCTTCACCTGTTTTGCCCATCCCCCCACACTTCTGCTCTCTGGCAGTAGTTCTTTTTATGAATCTGCTTCTATTTTGTTTTCTTTGTTCATTTGTTTTGTTTTCTAGATTCCACATGTAAGTGAGATCACACTATATTTGTCTTTTTTTGTCTGACTTCATTTGGCATAATACCTTCTAGTCTATCCATGTTGTCACAAATGGCAAGATTTCATTCTTATGACTGACTAGTATTCTACTGTATGTATATGTCTATGTATCTATGTCTATATCTGTCTACATCCCCCCCACGCCCCACATTTTCACCCATTCATCTGTCAATGGGCACTTTAGTTGCTTCTATAATTTGGCTATGGTAAATAATGCTGCAGTAAACATGGGTGTATATAGCTTTTGAAATTAGTATTTTTGTTTCTTTAGGTAAATACCTAGCAGTGGAGTTATTGAATCACATGGTAGTTCTATTTTTAATTTTTTGAGGAAGCTTCATATAGTTTTTCCTAGTGGCTACACCAATTTACATTCCCACCAACAGTGCATGAGGGTTCCCTATATCTGTATCTTTACTGTCATTTCTGGTCTTTTTATTAATAGCTATTCTAACAAATGTGAGATGATATCTCACTATGGTTTAGATTTGCATTTCCTTGATGACTAGTGATGTTGAGCATCTTTTCATGTATCTGTTGGCCATCTGTATGTCTTTGGAGAAATATCTATTTCAGGTCTTCTGTGCATTTTTTAATCAGATTGTTTGGAGTTTTTTGGTGTTGAGTTGTGTGAGTTCCTTATATATATATTTTAGATGTTAATCCCTTATCAGGTATTTCATTTGTAAATATCCCAGTCATCATGGTGCCTCTTTGTTTTGTTGATTGTTTGCTGTACAGAAGATTTTTAGTTTGATATAGTCCCAATAGTTTGTTTTTTTCTTATGTTTCCCTTGCCTGAGAAGATGTATCCAGAAAAATGTTGTGGAATGTTACGTCCACAAAATTACCGCATATTTTTTCTTTTAGGAATTTTACGATTACAGGTCTTACATTTCGGCCTTTAACCCATTTTGAGTTAACTTCTGTATATGGTATAAGAAAGTGGTCTAGTTACATTCTTTTACGTGTAGCTGACCATTTTTCTGAATATCAGTTATTTTCTCCATTATTTTTCTCCATTATATGCTCTTGTCTTCTATGTTATAGATTGACTATGCAAGCATGGGTTTATAACTTGCTCTGTATTCTTTTGATCTGTGTGTGTGTGTGTTTGTGTGTGTGCATGTGCGTGTGTGTGCCTGCACACCAGTACTGTACTATTTTGATTGCTATAGCTTTGTAGTATAGTTTGAAATCGGGGAACATGATACCTCCAGTTTTGCTCTTTTCAAGAACACTTTGGCTCTTTGGGGGTTTTTTGTGGTTCCATAAAAATTTTAAGATTATTTGTAATATTTCTGTGAAAAATGCCATTAATATATATATTTTAAAGATTTTATTTATTTATTTATTTGACAGACACAAGTAGGCAGAGAGCCAGGCAGAGAGAAAGGAGGAAGCAGGCTCCCTGCTGAGCAGAGAGCCTGATGCGGGGCTCGATCCCAGGACTCTGGGATCATGACCTGAGCCGAAGGCAGAGGCTTTAACTCACTGAGACACCCAGGCAGCCCGCCATTAATATTTTTGATAGAGATTATATTGAATTTATAGATTGTTTTGAGTATGCACATTTTAACTATTAATTATTCCAGTCCATGAGCAGGGTATGTCTTCTGTTTGTATGTGTCATCTTTAATATCTTTCAGCAGTGTCATAGTTTTCAGCAGTGTCTTATAGTTTTCTTTCACCTCCTTGGTTAAATTTATTCTTAGATATTTTATTCTTTATGATGCAGCTGTAAAAGGCATTATTTCCTTAATTTCTCTTTCTGCTAGTTCATTATTAGTGTATAGAAACACAACAGAGGAGTTAAGATGGTAGAGGAGTAGGGGACTTTAAGTTTGTCTCATTCCTCAAATACAAACAGATAGTTACCAGATATTTCTGAACAACCAAGAAATCAATTAGAGATCTGAGAAAACATATGCTGCAAGTCTACAAGTAGAAAAGCAACCACTGTTTGGAAGGTAAGAGGTGCGGAGACTTGAATCCAGTGTGATATGTGTGATAGCTTAGGATATGTCAGTGGGGAGGGAGCCTGTTTAAGAAGGCTATACAAAGTATTGTAAACAGCAGAGTGCAAAGTTGGAACTTTTAGAAGTCTGCTATACTGGGATACGTGCCTGGCTTAAAGGTGTTTAGGTGGTAAGTGGGGTGGAATCCCAGGTATGATGTTGTGACCTCAGGATCCTGGGGGTTACGAGAGGAACAGGTGGTGCCCGAGTTTAACGGAGTTCCCAGGTATAGGAGCTTAGAAACTGGCTGAGAACAGTGTGTCTATGTGCTGACTTTATGCTCTGTGTTGACATAAACTGCAAACTGATATGCAGTCATAGGACTATTTTCTGGGAGTGGTCCAGCAAAGGGCAGAAGTGTAGAGAGGACCTCCTCCCTCCCCTGGGAGGAAAGGTGCAGGTCTGTGCTGTGGGAATCCCTAAAATTTGGAGTTTTGAAACTCAGTGACATGTCTGAGATAAAAACGCTGGATCACAGGCTGGATAAGCACAGAATTCTGATGGTAACAGCAGAGACAGAGTGATCGATTGTTTTTCTCTAAGAGCTCACTGAAGAGAGGTGGGGAGGGCGTGTGTGTGAATTTTCAGCTCTGGGGGCTAGAGAGAGGGCACAGCTGTGTTCATCCTTCCCATCAGTGCTGAAAGCCTTCAGGGAGCAAAACAGTGCCACCTAGTAGAGTCTGAAGCTGCTTACAACGAGCCCTGCCTCCCTGTGCCCTGGAAAAGCATTTTTACTAGGGCAGGTCTTTTGCCAGTGCAACAGACCCATCCCCTAGAAAACCAGCTCAAACAACTTGTTCTTGCAGATTTTACTGATCATAGAATGCTGCAAACCTTCAGCTCTTATGGGAAACAGTATATAGCATTCTTTGTGTTTTTATTCTTTATTCTTTTAGTTATTTTCTTACTTTCTCAATTCTTTTTTTACTCTTTTTAATTTTAATTTTTAAATATACTTTACATATTTTTAAATTTTTTGTTTCCTTTCATTGTAATGTATATGTTTTTCTTATTTTAGGATCTAGTTTCTTTTAACAAGCAGAACAAAACACACCTAGGAGCTAGGTTTTTTTGGTTATTGTTTTCTTTTTCTCTCTTCTTTTCTTTTCTGGAAAAAAATGAGGAGGTGGGGAAGCTTACCCCAAAAAACAGGAGGTAGTACATACTAGCAGGGACTTAATCAGTATGGATGTAAGTAAGATGTCTGAACTAGAATTTATTTATTTTTGTTTTTTAAATTTTTTAAACAAGATTTTATTTATTTATTTGATAGAGATCACAAGTCTCTATCTCTAGATGGAGGGGCAGGCAGAGAGAGAGGAGGAAGCAGGCTCCCTGCAGAGCAGAGAGGCTGATGCGGGGCTTGATCCCAGGATCCTGGGACCATAACCTGAGCCGAAGGCAGACGCTTTAACCCACTGAGCCAACCAGGCACCCCAAGAATTTATTTATATTTTAAAGATTTTATTTATCTGACAGAGAGAGAAAGAGAGAGTACAAGCAGGGGGAGTGAGAAAGGGAGAAGTAGGGGAAGCCCAATGTGGGGCTCGATCCTAGGACTCTGGGATTATGACCTGAGCTGAAAGCAGACACTTAACTGACTGAGACACCGGACACCCCTCTGAACTAGAATTTAAAACAATGATTATAAAGATACTAGCTGGGCTTGAGAAACACATAGAGGACCTAGAAAATCTCTTCTGTAGATGTAGAAGAACTAAAATCTGGCCAGGCCGAAATTAAAAATGCTGTTTCATAGAGGCAATCCCAAGTGGAGGCCATAAAAATGAGGATGAATGGATCAGTGGAGCCAATCAGTGATATGGAACATAAAATGATGGAAAACAATGAAGTTGAAAAGAAGAGGGAAAGAAAACTATTAGATCACGAAGGTAGACTTAGGGAACTAAGTGAATCCATAAAGCAAAATAATATCCATATTATAGGAGTCTTAGAAGATGAAGAGTGGAAAAAAGGGGTGGAAAGTTTATTTGAACAAATTATAGCTGAGAACTTCCCTGATCTGGGGAAGGAAACAGGCACAGAGAACTCCCCTCAAAATCAATAATAATAGATCAAAGCTTGCAAATTTCAAAGACAAAGAGAAAATCCTGAAAGCAGCTTAAGACAGCAGGTCCTTAACCTAAATGTTAGACACGTAAGTCTGGCAGCAGACCTATCCATGGAGACTTGGCAGGCCACAAAAGACAGGCATAATATATTCAAAGAGTAAATGGGAAAAATATGCAGCCAAAAGTACATCATCCAGTAAGGCTGTCTTCAGAATAGAGAGAGAGAGAGTTTCCAGGGCAGACAGAAACTAAAGGAAATTATGAACACTAAACCAGCCCTGCAAGAAATATTAAAGGGGATCCTTTGAGCAAAGAGAGAGCCCAAAAGTAACATAGACTAGAAAGAAGAGAAATAATCTACAGAAACAGTGACTTTATAGGTAATATAATAAATAGCACTAAATTAATCTTTCTGTAATTACTCTGAATGTAAACGGACTAAATATATCAATCAAAAGACATCGGGTATCAGAATGGATTAAAAAAACAAGATCAATTGATATGCTATCTACAAGAGACTTTTTATTTTTATTTTTTTAAAGATTTTATTTATTTATTTGACAGAGATTACAAGTAGCAGAGAGGCAGGCAGAGAGAGAGGAGGGGAAGCAGGATCCCCGCTGAACAGAGAGCCCCACATGGGGCTTGATCCCAAGACCCCGGGATCATGACCTGAGCCAAAGGCAGAGGCTTTAACCCACTGAGCCACCCAGGCACCCCGAGACTATTTTTAGTCCCAGAGATACCTCTAGATTGAAAGTGAGGGGATGGAGAACCATTTATCATGCTAATGGACATCAAAAGAAAACCGGAGTGGCAGTCCTTATATCAGACAAACTGGATTTTAAGCCAGTGACTATAATAAGAGATGAAGAAGAACACTATATCATAAGAAAGGGGCTTATCCAACAAGAAGATCTAACAATTTAAATATTTATGCCCCTAACTTGGAAGTAGTCAAATATACAAATCAATTAATAACACACTTAAAGAAACTTATTGAAGAAATACAACAATAGTAGGGGACTTTAACACCCCACTCAGCAATGAACAGATCATCTAAGCAGATCAACAGAGAAATGAAGGCTTTGAATGACATGCTGGACCAGATGGACTCCACGGACATATTCAGAGCATTTCATCCTAAAGCAGAATACACAGTCTTCTCGAATGCAAATGGAACATTCTCTAGAATTGATCACATACTGGGTCACAAATCAGATCTCAACCAGTACAAAAACATTGAGATCATACCATGCATATTTTAAGACCACAATGCTATGAAACTTGAAGCCAACCACAAGAAGATATTTGGGAGGACCCCAAATATTTGGTGGTTAAAGAACATTCTACTGAGGAATGAATGGGTCAGCCAGGAAGTTAAAGAATTAAAAAAATACATGGAAACAAATGAAAATGAAAACACGACAGTTCAAAATCTTTGGGATACACCAAAAGCAGTCCTAAGAGGGAAGAATATAGCAATACAGGCTTCCCTCAAGAAGCAAGAAAAGTCTCAAATATATAACCTGACCTTATATCTAAGGAAAAGAACGGCAAATAAAGCCTAAATCCAACTGGAGATGTGAAATAATAAAGATAAGAGCAGAAATCAAGGATACAGAAATTAAAGATTCCAGGAGAACAGATCAACAAAACTAGGAGTTAGTTCTTTGAATGATTTAGTAAGATTGATAAACTACTAGCCAGACTTATCAAAAAGAAAACAGAAAGGACCCAAATAAATAAAATCATAAATGAAAGAAGAGCGATCACAACCAACACCAAAGGAATACAAACAATTAGAGTATTATGAGCAATTATATGCCAACATTAGGCAATTTGGAAGAAATGGATGCATTCCTAGAAACATATGAACTACCAAAATGGAAACCAAAAGAAATAGAAAATCTGAACAGGCCCATAACCAGCAAAGAAATTGAAGCAGTAATCAAAAATCTAACAAACAGGAGTCCAGTGCCAGATGGCTTCCTAGGATTATTCTACAAAATATTTAATGAGGTAGTAATACCTATTTTCTGACACTGTTCCAAAAAATAGAAATGGAAGGAAAACTTCAAACTTATTCTCTGAGGCCAGCTTTACCTTGATCCCCAAACTAGACAAAGATCCCATTAAAAAAGAGAATTACAGACCAATATCCCTGGTGAACATGGATCCAGAAATTCTCACCAAGATACTAGCTAATAGGATTCAGTAGTACATTGAAAGGATTATTTACCATGATGCGTAGGATTTATTCTTGGGCTGCAGTGGTTCAAACCCAGAAATCATTCAATGTGATACTCCACATTAATAAAAGAAAGGGTAAGGACTGTATGATCCTCTCAGTAGATGCAGAAAAAATACATGACAAAATACAGCATTCTTTATTGATAAAAATCATCCCCCATATAGAGATAGTGGGAACATACCTCAATATCTTAAAAGCCATGGCAAAAGACTCACAGCGAGTATCATCCTCAATGGGGAAAAATTGAGAACTTTTCCCCTAAGTTCAGGAACATGACAGGAATGTCCACTCTCACCACTGTTGTTTAACATAGTACTGGATATTCTACCTCAGCAATCAGAGAAGTAAAGGAACTAAAAGGCCCCTGAATTGGCAAAGAAGTCAAACTTTTACTCTTCACAGATGACATGATACTCTTTTAGAAAACCCAAAAGACTCCACCCCCAAATTGCTAGAACTGATACAGGAATTCAGCAAAGTCACAGGGTATAAAATCAATACACAGAAATCAGTTCCATTTCAATACACTAACAATGAGACAAAAGAAAGGGAAATCTAGGAATCAGTCCAATCGTACCAAAAATCGTAAGATACCTAGGAATAAACCTAGCTAAAGAGGTAAAAGATCTGTACTCTGAAAACTATAGAATGCTTATGAAAGAAATTGAGGAAGATACAAAGAAATGGAAATCATTCCATGCTCATGGATTGGAAGAACAAATATTAAAATGTCTATACTATCCAAAAGCAATCTATACATTCAATGTAATCCTTATCAAAACACCATCAGCGTTTTTCACAGAGCTGGAACAAACAATCCTTAAATTTGTGTGGAATCAGGATAAAAAAACAACAACAACAAAAAAACACCCCGAAGCCAAGAATGTTGAAAAAGACCACCAAAGCTGGAGGCATGACAATTCCAGACTTTAAGCTGCATTACAAAGCTGTAGTTGTAAAAACATAATGGTTCTGGCACAAAAACAGACCTATAGATCAGTGGAACAGAATAGAAAACCCAGAAATGGGCCCTCAACTCTATGGTTAACTAATCTTCGAGAAAGCCGGAAAGAATATCCAATGGAAAAAAAAAAAGACAGTCTCTTTAACAAATGGTGTTGGGAAAATTGGACAACCACAGGCAGATGAAACCGGACCACTCTGTTACACCATACACAAAAGTAAATTCAAAATAGATGAAAGACGTAAATGTGAGACAAAGCATCCTTTAAAATACTTTTAAACACAAGCAGTAACCTCTTTGACCTCAGCCACTGCAACATCTTGCTACATATATCTTCAAAGGCAAAGGAAACAAAAACAAAAATGAACTATTGGGACTCCATCAAGATAAAAATCTTTTGCACAGCAAAGGAAACAGTTGACAAAACTAAAAGGCAACCTACAAAATGGGAGAAGTTATTTGCAAGTGTCTTATCAGATAAAGGACTAGTATTCAAAATCTATAACTTATTAACCTCACTGCCCAAAAAACCCAGAAAATCCATCCAGAAATGGGCAGACAACATGAAAACATATTTCTCCATACTAATACATATAAACATGACATGAAAACACATTTCTCTATACAGAAGACCTAAGAAATGGTCAACAGACACATGAAAAATGCTCAACATCACTCAGCATCAGGGAAATACAGATGAAAATCCCAGTGAGATACCATGTCACGCCAGTCATGGGTAAAATTAACTCAGGAAACAACAGATGCTGGTGAGGATATGAAGAAAGGGGAACCCTCTTACACCGTTGGTGGGAATGCAAACTGATACAGCCACTCCGGTAAACAGTATGGAGGTTCCTCAAAAAGTTAAAAATAGAGGTACCCTAGGACCCAGCAATTGCACTACTAGGTATTTATTCAGAGGTTACAGTGATTCAGTGGGGCATATGCACCCCAGTGTTTATAGCAGTAATATCCACAATAGGCAAACTGTGGAAGGAGCCCATATGTCACATACACACACACACACACACACACGCACATTGGAATGTTACTCCATCATCAAAAAGAATCAAATCCTGCCATTTGCAATGAGGTGGATGGAACTAGAGGATAGTATGCTAAGCAGACTAAGTCAGAAAAAGACAAATATGATGATTTCACTCATGTGAAATTTAAGGAACAAAACAAATGAACATAGGGGGAAGAAATGAAAAATAAAATAAGACAAAATCAGAGATAGAGACAAACCATAAGAAAGTCTTAACTATAGGAAATGAACTGAGGATTGCTGGTGGAGGGGTAGGTGGAGGGATGGAGTAACTGGGTGATGGGCATTAAGGAGGACAGTTGGTGTAATGAGCACTAGGTGTTATATGCAACTGATGAATTACTAAATTCTATCTCTGAATGTAATAATACACTATATGTTAATTTAAATTTAAATAAAAAATTATTAAAAAGCTTACAAAGAAAAGCAAATATAGATTTACAGAGTTCTGTATGTTAACCTGCTTATTTACCATTCCTTGTTTTCTTTATTTTTATGGCATTCAGGGTATCAATTACCATGTTCTTAACTCTTACCATGTTCACTTACTTTATGTGAGCCATAAAACTGCTCACTACTACATCCTTTGTGTTGTTATTGTCAAGTATATTACAGTTCTATGTTATAGATCCAACAACACATTTATATGTATATTTACCCCATAGTTTTTCAAATCAGATAAGCTGAGAAAGGAGAACAAATTTGTGTTTTATAATTAAACATTTTAAATTTAAGTTTCAGTTAAAATTTGCTGAGATGTCTGTTGTTAATCTTACTTAGATTCTCTTGCATATTATCAGTCATTTTTCTATTCTTTTAAAATTCTCCATCTTTGAGCGCTTTTATTAACACGTGACTTGTGTGTGGAGCTCTTCGGAGCTTGTTTAGCTTTTTGGATTTTCATCACATTTGGTAAATTTCAGCCCTTTTTTTTCTTGAATTTTTTTTCTATTACTCTTTTCTCTCCTAGTAGTAACATTATGACTCTGCTGATTTGTGTGATGGTGTCACATTTCTCTAAGGTTCTGTTCATTTTTCTTTATTCTTTTTTCCTTTTTCTTTAGAACGTATGATCTTTATCAATCTATCTTCAAATTCACTGACTCTTTCTTCTGCCAGAAATATTGAAATGTGGTATTGATTTCTTTTTTCATTCTAGTTATACTTTTCAACTCCAGAATTTCAGTTTGGGTTTTTTAAAAAATTCACTTCAATTTCTTTATTAATAGTCTCTATTTGATAATTTGTTCCTTTACTTCTTTAAGCATACTTTCGTTAGTTATTTGATCTTACAAAGTTTTTATTTTAATTCCAGTTTGAATATATTTTTAATGAATGGTTTGAAGTTTTTGTTAAGTCTAATGTCTAGGCCTTCTTACAGGCAGTTTTTGTTGCCTGCACTTTCCCTATTTGTATAGTATATGTGATATAGGTCACATTTTTCTGGCTTTTTTGCATGTCTTGGTTTTGGGGGTCTTTCAGGGACTTTTTTTGGTTCTTATTTTTATTATTACATGTCCTCTCCCAGCACTTTTTTCCTCTCAACTTTTACACCTAATACAATGGAAACCAATATCATTCAAGCAGTTAATTATAGTTTTATCTTGTATTCTTCACTTCTGTTTCATGTGTAACAAAAGGAACAAGAGTATTTTATCTATAATCATGACATCAGGGGCGCCTGGGTGGCTCAGTGGGTTAAGCCTCTGCCTTCAGCTCAGGTCATGATCTCAAGGTCCTGGGATTGAGCCCCACATCGGGCTCTGCTCAGTGGGGAGCCTGCTTCCCCCCTCTCTCTCTCTGCCTCTCTGTCTACTTGTGATCTCTCTCTCTCTCTGTGTCAAATAAATAAATAAAATCTTTAAAAAATATATAATCATGACGTCAGTAAACAATAGCTTTCACATAAGTATAAAATGTTCCTCATTCCCAACATGCAGAATAAGCAGAAAAACTTGCCTTGTTTCTTCCTGATACTACTTAATCCCTGAGAGACCTACAAGGAAAAAGATGAAGACAGATTGTGAATAACACAAAGGCATAGAATCTCTGCAGAACGGTCCTTTTACCCATCTTCTTGGTACACTTGAACACCAAAAAGAAATTTTGAAAGACAGTTTTCACATCAAGAAGCACAGCCTGCAGTGATTTGATTGGCCAGCAACTGCTCCTTCTGAAGTTAAATAGCATCTAGGTTATAGGAGACCCAATGATATAGGGTTCAAGGACCACTAGATGTCAATAGTATTAGTGTAAGATGGACTACAGATACTATGAAGGTTCCAGGCACTCCTACCATGGGCATTCTGGTTTATGACTCAGAATGTTGGAAGCTCTTAAATCAGTTCCTACCTTAAGACGAAAGGGGAGTCATGGGGCTTAACATTTTCAGGCCTCTGTTCCTCCAGCTATTTTTTGTTGGGGTAAAATATATATATTTTATTCATGCCATAACATTTACTATTTTAACCACATTTGATTGTACAATTCAGTAGTGTTAAATATATTTATGTTGGGGGTGCCTGGGTGGCTCAGTGGGTTAAAGCCTCTGCCTTCGGCTCAGGTCATGATCCCAGGGTTCTGGGATCGAGCCCCGCATCGGGCTCTCTGCTCAGCAGGGAGCCTGCTTCCTCCTCTTTCTCTGCCTGCCTCTCTGCCTGCTTGTGATCTCTGTCTGTCAAATAAATATATAAAATCTTTAAAAAAATATATATACATATATATTTATGTTGTACAAAATATCATCAGTATCTATCTCTAGAACTTTTTCAAAATCCCTTTATGAAACACTGTACCCATTTAACAGTAACTCCCATTCCCACTCCCAACCCCTGGTAACCACTGTTTGCCATTCTATCTCTATGAATGTGATTACTCTAAGTACCATACATAAGTACACTCATAAAATATTTGCCATTTTAAAAAAATATTTTATTTATTTATTTGACAAAGATCCTAACTCTTTGAGGAACTGCTGTTCTGTTTTCCACTGTGGCTACACCATTTTCCATTCTTCTCATCAGTGCACAAGGTTTCCAGTTTCTCCATATTCTCACCAACACTTGCTTGTTTGTTTTTCAGTAGTCCCTGTAATGAGTGTGAAGTGATAGGGATTTTATTTTTGTGTTTCCCTAATGATTAGTAATGTTGAGCATCTATTCATGTGCTTATTAGCCATTTGTGTATCTTTTTTGGAGAAGTGTCTATTCAGGTCTTTTGGCTATTTTTGAATTGGGTTGTTTGTTTTGTTGTTGTCGTCTGATGAATTTTGTTGCTATCTGGGCATTTTAGGTAATATGTGGTATCAACTCTGGAATCTGATTCCCCTTCCTCTCTCTCTGGATTGTTGTTTGCTTGTTTGTTTGTTTAGTGGCCTGAGTGGAGTATTTTGGTAGTCCATTTCCCCTGCAGTGTGAAGCCTGTAATGTACACCTCAAAGGTTACAGTCTTGGCTATGTACATCTTTATTTGGGATGACTAGCTGGGCTATCTTTGACTAGTTCTCTTCCCGGTTTTTCTCTTATCTGTCTCATTGGGTATTATCCAACTGTTAGACTCTACTAATTGCTGGATGATTAGTCTGTTACTTCAACAATGTTCTGGTGTATAAATTGCCTTACAGTCTTGTCCAGTTGACTCCAGGCTGGTATATTCATTGATACTAGTTATTGGGAGTGGTTGGTAACATCTGATCTTGCTTGCCTCTCCAGGTATGAAATCTGTACTCTACTTTCAAGCTTGGAACAGGATGATCAGGGCCTGTCCTAGGAGGGGTAGAGCCTCCGGGTAGGGATTGAGTTGGGGAAAGAAGCCCCCAAATTCTTGGATGCAGTAACCAGATATTTAACCTCTTCAGTGTGGGGAAGAGGTTGAGAAATGCTGAAGGAATGCTCTTCCTGGTGATGGAGAACTAAGAGGAGAGGGGACCCCATTTTCTTTGTCACCATTCTGGAGTACAGCTTCTGTGAAACTGAATTGCAGTTGGGGAGAGAAGGAGTGGGTTGTAGCTACTGTGCTAAGGACTTACAGTGTTTTCGCTGAAATATAATAGATTTTTCTTGAGTACATGTTTCTTCATTTGCTATATACTCTTAGAACAATTTCAGAGCCTTGAAAAATATTTTTAGTATTTTATTCTCCAGTTGTTGTTTCACTGGGCAACTCGTCCATGGGGAGTTCACACCAGCATTCTGGAAGTAAACTTTATGAACTTGCATCCTTCAACTTTTTTTTCCTTATTATTATTATGTTCACTTAGCTACCGAGCCAGCCCTGCAAGAAATTTAATGAACTTTTGGGGCGCCTGGGTGGTTAAAGCCTCTGCCTTCAGCTCAGGTCATGATCTCAGGGTCCTGGGATCGAGTCCCACATCAGGATCTCTGCTCAGCAGGGAGCCTGCTTCCTCCTCTCTCTGCCTTCCTCTCTGCCTACTTCTGATCTGTCTCTGTCAAAGAAATAAATAAAATCTTAAAAAAAAAAAAAGAAATTTAATGAACTTCCATCCTTAAAATTCAGCATGCAGGGGCGCCTGGCTAGCTCAGTTGATAGCATGTGACTCTTGATCTCAGGGTCATGAATTCAAGCCTCACATTGCATGTGGAGCCTACTTAAAATAAAAATTAAAAAAAAATTTTAAAAATTCAGCATGCATTGTTGGGATACTGGGACATTCTCTTAAATAGACACAGTGTGATTAGCACATTCAGGAAATTCAACATGGATTTTGTACTAATAGCTGATAACTGTTCTACAGTACTTACTGGGAGGTGGCTTTCTTAGGCTCAGCTCTACTTTCCTACTTATAGGACAACATGGTCCACATTTACCTCAGACACACTCTGAGGGACACAGGAGAGGAGCCATAGCCAATGTCATGCCCTTTCCTGCTGGAGATTGGCAGCAGAGGCAGACTTTGTCTCAGGCCTGGAGGCAGAGCTGCAGCAGGCATTGCTACAGCAGCCCTGCCTTATGAACCCTGTTAAAGTCACAGAGACAGAACTCCCAAGCCTGACAAGACATGCCTGTTCCCAGAGACATTGCTCTCTGGGGAGTCCAAGTAATAGGATCTCTTTCAGATGTTCACCAGACTCCCAGTCATGTGTCCATCAAAAGTCATTTCTAGGTGCTATCCTCTGGCCACATAGCTATCAGGTTCCTAGACAGAAAGTGAACCTAGAGTCACGTTCTCACGCAGAAAGAGAAGGGGTTTGGGGAGTCTTTTATTTACAACAGTCTCTATTCATATTTTGCCAGTTGCCCCAATACTGTCCTTTATAGCGCCTTTTTTTTTTTTTTTAACATTTAGCATCTTTGTGTTGAGTCACCGTGTCTTCTTAGTTTTCTTTTGTCTGCAGCAGTCTTTTAGCCTTTCTTTGTCTTTAGGAGCTTGCCTTTTTTGAAGAGGGGAAGCCAGCAAATTTATAGCCTGTTTAATAGTTTTATGATTAGATTCAAGTGATGCATTTTGGCAGGAATACCAAAGATGTGATGTTGTATCCTTCTCAGTGCATCCTCTCAGGAGGCATGTGATGTTGGTTTGTCCCATTGCTGATGATGTCTACTTTGACCGCTTGGTTAAGGTGATGTCTATCAGGTTCTACAGAGTACTATAAAGATAAGTTTTTCTCTTCATAATTAATGAGAAACTGGTAGAAGTGATTAATGGAGACTATGTTGCAATCCTACATTCTTCCTCAACAAACTTTTATCCACTTGCTTTCATTTCCATTGATGATTCTTGCCTAAATTGGTTTTATTGTGATGTTACCAAATGGTGATATTCTAACTCACCATTCTTCCTACTCTGTCATTACTTATTAGCCCAATTTTATTTTTTTCAAGTACTTATTGTAATATCTGTAGCTCTGTTCCTCCATGAAGCAGGCTGAATTCCTGTGTTCATTATACAAAATTACTATGAATTAAAATGTCTGATTAGATTTATTTTTTTAAAATAATTTCTCTAAAAGAGTAATTACAGAGTTACTTTTTTATTTGAGTGTAGTTGACACAGAATGTTACATTAGTTTCAGGTGTACAGCTTAGTGATTTGGTAAGTTTATACATTATGCTATGTACATCATAAGTATAGCTTATCTGTCCCAATTACATTACTATTATAATATCATCAACTACTGAATGAGAGAACATATTTGCAAATGATATATCTCGTAAGGGTTAATATCCAAAGTATATCAAGAACTTAAATAACTCAACACCAAAAAAGCCAAACGATATGGTTGAAAAATGGGTTGAGGACCTAAATAGACATTTTTCAAAAGAAGACATACTGGTGGCCAACGGACACATGTAAAGAGTCTCAGCATCACTCATCATCAAGGAAATACAAATCAAAACCACAATAAGTCATCACCTCACACCTGTTAGGATGGCTAAAATCTAGAATTAGCTATTTTAATCTGAAGTGAAGAAACCTGTCAGATGAGCATTTTGACCTATCTGAAGTAGTACAGCTGTGTGTCTCAAAGGTTGGGAGACTATCTTGCTGCGGGTTCCTGTCATATAGGCAGGAAGAGGGACCCATCTGACGGGGAGGCCCGGGCCCCTGCCCATGTTTCTGTCTGACTATACATGGGGATACATGAGGGTAACCTAAGAGAATATGGTTGGCTGTGTAATGTCATATCTATGTAATGTCAAATCACTGAGTGAGTGAAAAGTCTGCTGCCCATATGGTTGAAAAAAGAGCCATATCATAAAGGCTCTACTAAATGAAATTTGAGTAACTTGTTCAGGCACTAAGTCATTGAATCCTATGCTCATAATTATCATATAAATGGGTTGCTATAATGTATGAAAGAGCTGGACTTCAATATAAAACTTCATGCCAAAGAATATTTGTATCTCTGGGTGGCATGATGAGCCAAAAAATATTTTTTAATAAAGGTTTCACTTGTTGTTTGGGTTAGCTTGTTTTCATTGCAAAAAATATCTGTATTTGCCACTTGTAGTGGTTTCTCATGCTGCTATCTATAGACTAAACGATTCTTTAAAGGGTGAATAAGCAGTATGGCATTCATTATTCTTCTCAATTTTATTTTCATGTAAAAACTCATCTTCAAGTGTATAGTTTGTAAACCTCTTGCTTTGTACTTTTCTCACATTTTTATCTCACTCTCTCATAGGCACCTCCTATTTAACAGACATTGTGTGGTGGGCAGGCACAATTGCAAGTAAGTACCCAGTGTGGTGAAGAGCTTGGTTTGCTTGCTTTCTTAAGATCAGTCATTCTTCTGGCAGGACTGGAGGAGGTGGAATGAGTACAGCTCCATTCTTTGGGCTGAGGACTAGGCTGGGAGGAATTGGAGGGAGGAAATAGAGGTTCCGTACTGCCTGCAGTTAGCTCTGAATTTAGTCCAGGTCAGACTGTCCAGGGCCCAAAGAAATTGAAACGCTCCTTCTTACTCATCTGTAATCATGCTGTTGATATCTGGTGAAATTATGTTTTGTTAAACATAATTGGTTTTACAAAGGAGAGTTTCTTCACTTAGCCTTAAGTACAGGATCATATGCTATTGTATAAAAGAGGTCATGTGCAGAGGTTATCTAGTATCATATAAAAATAAATAATAAAATTGAAGTTCAGAACCCTAAATATATAAAGAAAAATTATATTAGAAAATTCAGAAATATCATGAGGTTTATTTGTCACACATTATCTTTTAGGCAAGCTGTTGTCTAGCAGATGTTGTTTCCTTTCATTGAGGAGCTCATCTTTAAGCTCTGTCTCGGTATAGCTCTGTGTGCAGTCCTCTGCAGGCAGTAGTTTTTCCAGGTGATGTGCCTGCAGCATGTCACTGTGGCCAGTAGACTGTACTGGAGTAGATCCCAGACCATTGAAAGGACAGGAAATTCTACATGATTAGTGTTAAAACAAGGATGTGTTAAGGAGAGAGTGGAAATATACTTTGTTGCACCCACTGTCAATCACAGCCATTTAGTTTGGGAATTTCCACAGAGGGCTGAAACTACTCCTGACTGATTGGGTCCGTGATGCTCTGGGGCCTGCTCTCTCTGCCTTCAGGACCCTTAATTATGCAAATGATGCTCCACATTTGCTTCCTCACAAGTAATGAAAAGAAGTAGCCCTTTCAGAACAGAGCCTTGCCAAATTAAACTCTGTGATCATTGCTAAAAGAAAGCTGTAATTGCAAGTGGTATCCTTGTGATTCTCTTGACAGTGGCTGTTGGCCAGATTGGAAACTTTCTGGCTTACACTGCAGTCCCCACGGTCCTGGTGACTCCACTGGGTGCCCTTGGAGTGCCGTTTGGGTAAGAACTGGGATGCCGTGTTTTCATTTTTATTTTTTAAATTTTTAAATTATTTTTTTAATTTAAATTTATTTTTTCATTGTTTCAAGATTCATTGTTTATGCACCACACCCAGTGCTCCATGCAATAGATCTTCTCCTTAATACCCACCACCAGGCTCACCCAGCTCCCCTCTCCTCCCCTCCAAAACCCTCAGTTCGTTTCTGAGTCCACAGTCTCTCATGCTTCTCTGTAATCACCAAGACAGCATGGTACTGGCACAAAAACAGACACATAAACCGATGGAATAGAGTAGAGAGTCTGGATATGGACCTTCAGCTCTATGGTCAAATAATCTTCGACAAACCAGGAAAAAATATCCAGTGGAAAAAAGATGGTCCCTTCAATAAATGGTGCTGGGAAAATTGGACAGCTTTGTATAGAAAAATGTGTTTTGGTTTTTAATGTGTAGTTTTAGTTATAAACAAACTTTCTGTTTAAATGTTTCTGTTTAAATAATAAAAGCAAAATTATAACTGAAGGTAGGTTTTCAGTATTCTACTCTATATGGTTTAATTTTAACTTCAAATTTAGTTGTTGTTGTTGTTTTTTAAAGATTTTATTTATTTATTTGACAGAGGTCACAAGTAGGCAGAGAGGCAGGCAGAGAGAGAGAGAGAGGAGGAAGCAGGCTCCCTGCCAAGCAGAGAGCCCGATACAGGGCTCGATCCCAGGACCCTGGGATCATGACCGGAGCCAAAGACAGAGGCTTTAACCCACTGAGCTACCCAGTCGTCCCTCAAATTTAGTTTTTTGAGTTAACCATTCTTTTAGAAATTTGCTTTAGTATATTTCAGACCCTAACTTATGAGTGGACATCAGAGGATGTGATTCTGTCATTCTCCTAGTCTTTACCCCGGAAGACTTCCAAGAGACTAGAGTCTTCCTGGTAACTTGGCAAGTGATTCTGAGAACTCATTAAGCAAAACTAGTCTCTTGGTATTTTATTTGTGTGCCTGGCATCCCCTACCAGACACTGAACAATTCTCCCACTCACTCCACCTGGGAAATTATGGAAGTGAGACAGATGACACCTGGTTACCAATGGGTATAAAATAGAATTTATAACTCCTAACAGTTAACAATAGATGGATCCCCATGCCCAGGGGAAGGGCTTCTGTGTGGTTCAGAGAGAAAGGAGGGAGATGGAGCTTTGGGTTTTTATTGTAGTTCAAAAGGGAGTGTGGTGAAGGTTCACTCACTCAGGAGGGACTTGGATGGTTTGAAATTTCTGCCATTGCCAAGGGCCGGAAGACACCAGGGTCTGAGCGTGCTTTCTTATAAGGTCGCCCAGATGTGGGGCAAAGGGAGTAAAATAGAACTGGGGACTTGATGGCTGCCAGCCACCATGCATTACAAGTGGAGTCTTTGTATTACATTTGGCTTACTTACTAAAATGATTTTATGAGACATTTATTGAATAGCACAACACATATCCTCCCATGAACCTATTTATATTTTGTTTTACCTTTGAAGAAATTACTAAGAAATAGATATAATAGAAGAGAAATAAAATCCCAGTTTCTAACTCATTTATATAGCGATACTCTGCTGTATTCTAGACAGATTTCCAGATTCTTTCAGAGAAGTGTGTCTATGATGGATATATTTAAATTATACTTTCAAGTCAATGAGGCTTTAAGATTCTATAGCCTAAAAAGCATAAATATGTTTTATGCAGGTTAACCTTTGGAAATGTGTTTATAGAATGTTTTTCTTAGCCAAACAAAAGACTAATATAATATGTAGCTTGATGTCACTTTGTGTTTGGATGGTCCTGAAGAGCTTGGATTGCGTGAGTGATACTCACTTCAGGGAATCACTACTCTAGCTTCTCACAGCCCAGCCTCACTCTTTGATTTGTTCTCCTGAAAAAACTTCAAGCAAATAAGTAATCTGACCCTAGGGTCTTTGCACATTGCACATTTAATATGTATATATTAAAATATCTTGCCTAAAATAGGCAAGAACTATTCTCATGGCTTTGAAAATTAAGTCACCTCACCAGAAATGTTCAATGCTGTAAGTCTTCAGGAGATAGACTAGAAATAGAGAAGAGAAGTAGAGAAATAGAATAGACTAGAAATAGACTAGGAAGCCCCAAAATAGGTCCACTTTTCTCTGTAACGATTCATTGTATGATAAAGTAAACATCACAGCACAGTACTTTTAAAAGAAGTTTAAAAACACCTTATTTGGAAGTAATTTCCAAATTACAGAGAAGTTACAAGATTAAGAATAATCAAAATGGGATAGTTAAATGGGTGGTGGGGATTAAGGAGTGCACATATTGTGATGAGCACTGACTGTATTATGTAAGTGTTGAAACACTATATTGTACCCTAACTGGAGTTAAAATGAAAACTGGAAAATAAAAAGAATAATCACAACAACACCTGTATACCCTTCACCTGTGCACACCTTCTGTTGATATTTTATCTCACTTACTCCATTATTTGCTTTCTCTGTATCAAGGTTTCTCTGCCTCAACACTGTTGACATTAGAGGCCAGATCATTCTTTGTTATGAGGGCTGATTTGTGCATTTTAGGGTGTTTTGCATCCCTAGACTTCACCAACCAGATGCCAGGAATAACCCCCACAAAAATGTGTCCAGACATGGCAAATGTCCTGGGAGGGGACAAATCACCCCCAGTTAAGAACCATAAATGTGGTATTTGCTTTGGGTTTTTTTTTGTTCCTTTGTTTTTTATTCTTTTAGGCTACTTCTGTCATGACTCTTCACCCTTAAATAGGTTGATTTGTGTTTCCTAACACTACAAATATTCTTTTAATAACCACAGTACAATAATCTATTTCAATACATTTAACATTATAGTACATGTATCTAATCTGCCTTCTGTATTCCAGTTTTGTTAATTGATCCATTCTACCCTTATTTTATGCCATTATCCTTTATACCTTTATTTTTATAATATGCCATTACTTTTATACCATTATTTTTTATTTTTTCCTTTGTACCATCATTTTTGCTTCTATTAAAAGATCCAGTATAGTATTGGGAGCTGCATTTAATTTTCATGTCTGCAGTCTACAAGAGAGATTTTTTCTTTAAATAAATAATATTGGGAGAACTGGTAAGAAATTTATAGGAACATCAATTTGAATCATAGCACTGTCAAAATATGACCTAATTGAATTAAGTATTATATACAGAATGGCCATCAAATGTGAAAATAGAGGCAAATACAACCTTGAATGGTGTGTTGATACTATTCCAGTGCATGACTGAAGTGGTGTATTGAAGTATGTTGTCCTGCTCAGTAATGCAGAGTTCAGTGTTCTGTGTAAAGCTGTGGTAAGCCCAATAAATTAATGTGCCCAATTATCTGTTGCATACAGTTGTAGACATTTTCTGTCTCTGATTTTCACTGATTAAGACAGCATCTCTAACATAACCCAGAGTATATATTACAGAGGTTTAATCTGTAAAGGAGGAGGAAAAAAAACTTAGCTATGTTTCCATGGTTTATGGCCTATGTATAAGAAAAATATTTTTACAACTTGAAAAAACGGAAGTCTTTTAGATCTTAAAAGGATAAGAAATTTCTAAAGTTTGAAGTAATAAAAATGAAAAGTTTAACTTACTACAGTAAAAAAGTAAAATGGGAAAAAAATTTAAATCAAATATGATAGTAATTAATATGATGTAAGGAGTTTCTTAAATTGGTCAGAATAATATGAAAATCCCAGTAGATAAAATGACAAAGGGCAAAACTGACAATTTGTTCATAAGAAAACACATTTATTTCAGTAATATTTACCCTCATTTTCAATAAAATGCACATAAGCAACCTGATATAGTGTAATAAATACCTGTGTATTTAATAAATATTTCAAAACTAATAAGAATATTTGAAAAGATACCTGCTAACTATAACAAACTATAAATACATATTTGTTCTCCTTTTTTTTCTCAGCTTTTTGAAAATAGACATAAATTTTACAAAATAATAATTACAATAATGTATTATTGGGTTTGTGAAAGACCCAAGTAGCACACACAAAAAAAAAACAGCGCAAAAAGAAAGAAGTAGGAATTGAGCTATAGAGGAGTAACACTGTATCTCACTGAGGTTAATTTAGTATCATTTTGAAAGGTATTCTGATAAGCCCTAGAGAAACCACTAAAAAAATAACAAAGAAGTGTGGTGAAAAAAACCAATAAGGAACTAAAATGTTATGCTGGAAAGATTCACTTAATGTAGGAGAAGGCAGTAAGTGAAGAATCAGGAACAAAATGTAAAAAATAAAAAGTCAAATGGCAAACACACAACTAACAGTATCAATAAAAATATTTAATGTCAGTGAATAAAACAATCCAGTAAAAAGGCAGAGATTAGGAGCACCTGGATGTCTCAGTCTGACTCTTGATTTTGGCTCAGGTCATGATCTTGGAGGTGGGATTGAGCCTGGAATCAGACTTTGCACTCAGTGTGGAGTCTGGTTGGGATTCTCTCTCTAACTCTCTCTGCTCCTCCCCCTCTCTCACTTTCTCTCTCTGAAATAAATAATTTCTTTTTTAAAGCAAAGGTTGTCAGGCGGGATAAAGATCCAACTTATGCTTCTACACAAGACATTTTAGATTCAAAGATGTAAATGAATTGAAGGTAAAAGGAAGGAAAGAAAATATATTATGCAAACAATCCCATAAGAGTTGGAGAGGCTATCTATCAAAGTAGATTGTAAAACAAAAAATATTATTCCTGATAGAGACATCTTGTAATGACAAAAGTTCAGTCCATCAGAAAGGTGTAACAATTATAAACAAATATGCACCTAAAAACAGAGCTTCAAAATATATGAAACATACCTGAATGAATAAAGAGTAACAGACAATTCGAGAATAATAGTTATGACTTTCAATACCCTACTTTCAATAATGGATAGAAAAACTAGGCAAAATATCAAGAAGGATATAGAAGACTTGAATGACACTATAAGCCAACCAGACAAAATAGACATCTATAGAACACTCCACTCATCAAACAGTGGAATTCACATTCTTCCCAAGTGTATATGGAACATTTTCCTGGATAGACCATATACTAGGCCATTAATGAAATCAGAAAGCAAAGCCAGTGAAATCTGTGAAATTTACAAATAGTGGAAATTAAACAACTTATTACTAAATGACCAGTCGGTCAGAAAGAACCTCACAAGGGAAGTTAGAGGATACTTTGAGATGAATAAAAATGGGAGACACACATCAAATCTCACGTGACTCAGGTAAAGCCATACCCAGAGGGAAATTTATATCTGTAAATGCCTGCATTAAAAGGAAAAATCTGAAATCAACAACCGTTAGAGGGCCAACTAACCCAAAGGAGGTAGAAGGAAGGAAATAATAAAGGTCAGAGTAAATAAATGAAATAGAGATTAAAAATAAATACTGAAAAGCAGAAAAACCCAAGGATTGTCCTTAGAAAAGATTAACAAAATTGATAACACTTCAGTTAGACTGACAGAGAAGACAAATTACTAAAATCAAGAACAAAAAGGGGATATTGCCACCAACTCTACAGAAATTGGAATTATAAGCAAATACGATGAAAAACAGTATACCAACAAATTAGATAACTTAGATGAAATGACCATATTTCTAGAAAGACTCAAACTAATGAAAATGTTTTAAGAATAGAAAATCTGAATAGACTTAGAGAAAGTAGAGACTGAATTGGTAAAAAACAAAACAACTTCCAACAAAGAGAGGTTTAGGTAGAGGGGATTTCACTGATGAATTCTTTCAGACGTTTAAAGAAGAATTAATGAAATTCTTCACAAACTCTTCCCAAAAAATAGGAGAGATGGGAACTCTTCCCAACTCCATCAGGTAATACTATCTTGTAATGAAACCAAAGTAATCACCAGAAAGGAAAACTACAAACCAGTTCTCTTATTAATATAGATGGAGGGTTCCTCAACAAAATACTAGCCAATTGAATTCAGCAATATATAAAAAGGATTAAACACCCTGACCAAGTGGGATTTATCTCAAGAATGCAAGGTAGATTTAGCATCAGAGTAAATTAGTTAATATACGTCATTGATCGAATAAAGGTTAAACATATCTCAACAGACACAGAAAAGTCATTTTATAAAATTCAACACCCCTTCATGATGAAAACAATCAATATGCTAGACATAGAGGGACCCCTGGGTGGCTTAGTTGGGTAAGCATCCAACTCTTCACCTCAGCTCAGGTCTTTAGCTCAGCGTTGTGAGTTTAATCCCTGCATTGGGTTCCACACTGGGCATGGAGACTACTTTAAAAAGTGCTAGAAATAGGGGCGCCTGGGTGGCTCAGTGGGTTAAGGCCTCTGCCTTTGGCTCAGGTCGTGATCCCAGGGTCCTGGGATCGAGCCCCGCATCGGGCTCTCTGCTCAGCGGGGAGCCTGCTTCCTCCTCTCTCTCTCTGCTTGTCTGTCTACCTACTTGTGATCTCTCTGTTAAAAAAATAAATAAAATCTTAAAAAAAATAATAAAAAATAAAAATAAAAAGTGCTAGAAATAAAGGGTAACTTCCTAAGCTGGCAGAGTATCTCTATGAAAACACCCCAGCTAACATCATACTTAATGGTTAAGGAGTGGATGATTTCCCCCAGGGGATCAGGAACAAGACATATACTTTTGCCACTTGTATTCAGCTTTGTACCTTTGTATCTAAGGTTCAAGCCGATATAGTTGGGCAAGCAAATTGAATGAATGAGAATGAATTAAAAGACATCTCGATTGAAGGATGAATACCCAACTTTTGTATCAACATGGACGGGACTGGAAGAGATTATGCTGAGTGAAATAAGTCAGGCAGAGAGAGTCAATTATCATATGATTTCACTTCTTTGTGGAGCGTAACAAATAACATGGAGGACATAGGGAGATGGAGAGGAGAAGGGAGTTGAGGGAAATTGGAAGGGGAGGTGAACCATGAGAAACTATGGACTCTGAAAAACAACCTGAGGGTTTTGAAGGGGCAGGGGGTGGGAGGTTGGGGGAGCCAGGTGGTGGGTATTAAGGAGGGCACATATTGCATGGAGCACTGGGTGTGGTGCAAAAACAATGAATTCTGTTACACTGAAGATAAATAATAATTAAAAAAAAGACATCTTGATCAGAAAGGAAGGAGTCAAACTATCTCTGTTAGCAGAGCTGATGTGATCTTATATATGGGAAATTCTAAGAAACTATTGGAACTGATAATTTCAGCAAGGATGCAATTGTATCTGTATAGAATAGCAGTGAGCAAGCCAAAAATGAAATTAAGAAAGCAATTCAGTTATAGTATAGTACCAAAACAAACAAAATACTCAAGAACACATTTTTAAAAAGAAGCACAAAACTTGTACTCTGAAGCCATAAAAACATTTTTAAAATAAATTAATTCTAAATAAATGGTCCATATTCACATATCCCATATTCCAATATTAATAAGAATTAATATTGTTAAGATGATGATACTGCCTCATCTACAGATTCAGTGCAATCAGAATCTTAGGGGGCTTATTTGAAATTGACAAGCTGATCTTAAAATTCATATAGAAATGCAAGAGACCAAGAATAGCCTAGTCATGATAAGTGAATACACAGTTGAAGGACTCACATTTCGTAATTTCAAAACATTTTATAAAACTACAGTAAGCAGAACAGTGTGGTACTGAGTTAAGGAGATACACACACACACACACACACACACACATAATTTATATATATATATATATATATATAAATAAAATTGATATTCCAGAAATAAACGCTAACAGTTATAGTCAACAGATTTTTACAGGTGGTTAATGACAATTCAGTAAGGAAAGAATAGTCTTTTCAATAAGTGGTGCTCTTATAACTGGGTATCCAAATTCAAATGAATGAAGTTATACTCCTACCTCACAATATATACAAAAATTAACTCAAAGGAGGTCAAGTACCTAAATTTAAATGCTTAAACTATAAAACTCTTGAAGGAAAGTTATAAATTTTTGTGACATTGGATTAGGCAATATTTTCCTAGATTTGACACCTAAAGCACAAGCACAAATTTATCTAAAATAGATAAATTTGGCATTATATAAATTTAAAACTTTTCTGCTTTAAAAAATCCCATCAAGAAAGTGAAAAGTCAGGAAAAAACAGTGTCACCAAAATGGTTATGTGTGGGAATCCACTCTCTGTCCCCTCAGAAAGATTAATGATTAGACAGTTATCCATGAAGAGAAACATTTCTGGGAGAGCTCTGGGAGAGGTCTGGAGTCTGTTTAAGAAACTTCAGCAATACTTTAGAACAAAAAACGTGGAATAACCACAAAAGAATAGAAAGAAGACAACTTCATTTTGCCTGCATCTTTCCTTCCTCCAAGCTGACATTACACAGCACCAGGAGGGAACTTCTCAACTGGAAAGAGTTTCCCTTGCCAGGAAAGGAGGAGCAGAGTGAGCAACCAGCTTTCCCAGCCTTTCAGGACATTGCCACAAGGTTCTGCTTTGGTTTCACTGCAAAAGCTGAGACAGAGGTGGCTAGGAGGAACAAGGCAGAAAAGGGATACCAGTAGCAGCCATGCAGTGAGAATGATTGTGGCTCACTCACCTGCTCTGCAGACAAACCCAGCAGATTTTGCCGCTGAAGAAGCCAATGGCAAGCACAGTTGCCACGAACACCTGGAGCTTTCATCAGCTTATACCCCAGAGGCATTCACATTCAGTGATACTAGCCATCAGCATCCCTCCTCATTCCAATTCCCACCCCACCATTGCCAGCTCCCAGGAACCACATGAGCATCCATCCCAGAACTCTGTAGCTATATGAGTACAAGACATCAGCCTAGACTCCTCCAACTGACCAAGTGTGTGTTCAGGGTTAGCCTTTCCAGCTGTGCCCTTCCATACTATAGGGTGCCATGTGTGAGTTTGGGGCTAGCCTGTCCATCCGTGCCCTTCCATACTTTAAGTCTGAAATCTATCACCAACTTCTACTTCATTCTGCATGTATGCAGGGGTACTACTGTGCAGCCATGACAGAATATGCTGACAACTGGAATCTTTGCAGCAGCCTGTTGGCCCGATTAGTCCTTACCATCTGTCACTGCCCTGCACCATTATGTTCACCTGAAGCCAGATCCTCCCCTTTTGCACCTGCACACCTCCAGCCTGACCCCTATGACTGGCGTACAATATAGGCACACCAATAGCCAGGGCCCTTGTAGCAGTCAATTAGCTTGTAGTTGGCCCTGGCCTTTACTGCCTGTGTTAGGCCTGAGCACTATATATGTGTCTGCAACTGGATCCTGTGACTACACAGGCACATGCAGCTGGCCCCTGCAGCCAGCCATGTGCACACCAGCCCTGGCCATCGCCACTGCCTGCCTGTGTGCTCTCATCCACAAGTAAAAGTCTTCAGTAAAGCTTCAGTAAAGCTGATACCATTGCCTAAGGTCTGGAAGAGGTGACAACATTTTCAAATGCACAGACACCTACACAAGGCTACAGGGACTCCTCCAAACAAATACAGAAACTTCTGGTTACTGGCCTCAAAGAAATACAGATCCAGGAATTGCCTGACCAAGAATTCAAAAATAGTTCCCTTAAAGATGCTATGAGAATACATATAAACAATTTAAAGACATTTGGAAAGTAACCCAAGAACAAAATGAGAAGTTCAAAAAAGAGGCAACCTAAAAAAGATCCAAACTAATTTTGGAGCTGAAGAATAAAATTGATGTACTGAAGAATTCAATAAAGAACCTCAACAGCACCCTTGACCAATAGAAGAAAGAAGTAGTTAGCTAGAAGACAGATCAGTTGAAATAATCTACTCAAAGGAGCAAAAAGCAAAAAGAATGAAGAAAGGCTATAGGACTAATGAGGCACCTATATGGAAACAGTACCATTGTTGGAAAAAGAGAGGGAAAGGACTTAGAAAGCTTATTTAAATAAATAGTGGTTGATGGGGGCATCTGGGTGGCTCAGTGGGTTAAAGCCTCTCCTTTGGCTCAGGTCCTGATCCCAGGGTCCTGGGATTGAGCCCCACATCAGGCTCACTGCTCAGCAGCGAACCTGCTTCCCCTTCTCTCTCTCTGCCTGCCTCTCTGCCTACTTGTGATCTCTGTCAAATAAATAAAACCTTAAGAAAAAAGAATTTAAAAATAAACACACACACACACACACACACACACACACACACACACAAATAAATAAATAGTGGTTGAGAGCTTCCTAAACCTGGGGAGAGATTTTGGACATCCAGGTTTTTGAAGCTCATAAGTCACCCCAAATTTTCAATCCAAAATAATCTTCACCAAGACATATTATAATAAAACTACTTTAAGAACAGCAAGAAGCGGGTGCCTGGATGGCTCAGTTGGTTAAGCATCTGTCTTCCACTCCGGTTATGATCCCAGGGTCCTGGGATCAAGCCCCATGTTGGGCTCCCTGCTCACCAGAGGAGTCTGCTTCTCCCTTTCCCTCCCTATTCTTGTGCATTCTCTCTCTCTCTCACAAATAAATAAATAAAAATCTTGAAATAAAGAAGAAAGAAAAAAAAAAAACAACAGCAAGAGAAAAAAGATTCTCTCACAAGAGGAAACTCCCATATTATCATCAGATTTCTTACAAAAGACCTTGTAAGCCAGGAGGTAATGGGATGGTATATTCAAAGTGTTGAAAGAAAGAAACTGTATAGCAAGAATACTTTACCCAGCAATGTTTCCTTCAAAATTAAAAAGAGATAAAGACTGTGCAGAAGCTTTTTATAGTTTATTTTTGCTTTTGTTATCTTTGTCTCAGGAGACATATCTAAAAAACTGTTGCTGTGGCCAATGTCAGAAATGTTACTGCCTATGCTCTCTTTTAGGATGTTTATGGTTTCATAAATGGTTTCTGGTTTAAATGGTTTCAGGTTGCACATTAGGTCTTTAATCCATTTTGAGTTTATTTTTGTGTATGGTGTAAGAAAGTTGTCCAGTTTCTTTCTTTCTTTCTTTCTTTCTTTTTTTTTTTTTTTTTGCATAGAGCTGATCATTTTTAAAAAGATTTTATTTATTTATTTGACAGAGAGAGCAAGGGAGGGAACACAGGCAGGGGGAGTGGGAGAGAGAGAAGCAGGCTTCCCTCTGAGCAGGGATCCTGACAGATCCTGAGGGATCCTGACGAAGGGCTTGATCCCAGGATCCTGGGATTATGACCTGAGCCAAAGGCAGATGCTTAATGACTGAACCACCCAAGTACCCCTGATCAGTTTTTCCATAGAGAACAAACTGATGGCTACCAGAGGGAATGTGGGTGGGGGAATGACTTAAATTGGTGGTGTATATTAAGGAGTGTACTTGTGATGAGCACTGAGCAATGCATGGAATTGTTGAACAAATAAATTGTACACCTGAAGCTAATATAACACTGTATGTTAACTATACTGGAATTAAAATTTTTCAAAAAGAGATAAAGACTTTACCTGATGAACAATAGGTAAAGGAGTTAATCACCACTAGACCTGCCTTATAAGAAATTCTGAAAGTTCTTCAGCCTGAAATGAAATGGTGCTAGTTAGTAACATGAAGATATATAACATATGGGTAAAAGTAAGCAGATAGTCAGATTCAGTATATTCTACTACTGTAATATGGTGGTGTGTTAATACTAACTTCAGTATACTGGTTAAAGGACAAAAATATTAAAAATAACCATAACTACAATGATTTGTTAGTTGATACACAGTATAAAAAGTTGTAAATTGTGCCGGCAAAAACAAAACACGGGTAGTAAAAGGGTAGAGTTTTTGTATGGGATTAAAGTCAAATTGCTATCGTTATAAAATAGACTGTTAAAAGTATAAACCGTTTTCTGTATGCCTCATGGTAAACATGAAGTGAAAGCCTACAGTGGATTCACACAAGATAAAGACAAGGGAATCAAAGTATATCACTATAGCAAACCATCAGTTCAGTTCATGAAGGAAGATAGAGAAAATTTAAGTTAGGAACAAGGGAACCACAAACAGCCAGGAAACAATGAATTAGATATTAATAAGTCCTCACCTATCAATAATTACTCTAAATGCATGTGGTGTGAATTTTCCAATCAAAAGACAAAGATTAGGTGGGTGGGTAAAAAAAAAAAAAGGACCCTACATTATACTGCCTACAAAAAACTCAACTCATCTTTAAGGACACACATAGGCTCAAAGCAAAGAGATGGAAAAAAACTATTCCAAGCAAGTAGAAACCAAAAGGGAACAGGGATAGCTGTACTTGGACAAAATAGACTTTAAGTGAAATATGGCAATAATGGACAAAGGACAAAATAGACTTTAAATGAAATATGGTAATAAAGGACAAAGACATAATGATCAATTCGTCAAGAAGATATAACAGTCATATATGCACCCAGCATCAGAGCACCTAAATATATTAAGCAGATACTAACAGATACAATGGGAGATAATCCAACAATACAGTAATAGTAGGGGACTTTGATGTCAAACTTTCAGTAATGGATAGATCATTCCGGCAGAAAATCAAAAGGGAAATATGAGACTTGAAACACACTTTAGACCAAATGGACCTAAGAGACGTACACAGAACATTCTATCCAACAACAGGAGAGTACACATTCTTCTCAAGTGCACATGGAACATTCCCCAGGATAGATAAAGTTATAGGTCACTGAAGAAGTCTTAGCAAATTTAAGAAGGTTGAGATCATGCCAAGTATCTGACTATAATGGTATTGAATTAGAAATCAATAATGGGAAAGGAGCAGGAAAATTCACAAATATGTGAAGATGAAATAACACTTAAACAACCAAGGGTCAAAGAAGAAATCTAAAGGGAAATAAAATGATCTTGAAACAAATAAAAATGGAAATTCAACATATTAAAACCTATGGGATCCTGCAAAAGCAATTCTAAAAGGGAAGTTTATAGTGATAAATGCGTGTTTTAAGAAAAAAATTATCTAAACCTAACTTCACACCTCAAGGAATGAAGAAAAAGAACAAGGTAAACCCAGTATAGTCAAAAGGTAGGAAATAAAAAAGATCAGAAATAGAGACCAGAAAAACAATAGAGAAGATTAATGAAACTAGGAGCAGCTTTTTAAAAAGATAACATGGACATAGCTTTAGTTAGATTAAGAAAAAGGAAAGAAGACTCAACATTAGGAATGAAAGAGACCTTACAAGTGATACCACAGAAATACAAAGGATCATAAAGCACTACTATGAACAATTATATGGCAACAAATTGAACAGCCTAGAAGAAATGGATAAATTCCTAAAAATATACAACCTACCAAAGACTGAATAATGAAGAAACAAAATCAGAATAGACCAATAATAAGTAAGGAGATGGAGTCAGTAATAAAAAACTAATGAAGAAAAGCCCAGGGGCACCTGGCTGGCTCAGTGGGTTAGGGCCTCTGCCTTTGGCTCAGGTCATGATCCCAGGGTTCTGGGATCAAGCCCTACATCGGGCTCTCTGCTCGGCAGGGAGCCTGCTTCCTCCTCTCTCTCTGCCTGCTTCTCTACCTACTTGTGACCTCTGTCTGTCATATAAGTAAATAAAATCTAAAAAAAAAAAAAAAGAAAGAAAGAAAAAAGAAAAGCCCAGGACCAGATGGCTTCGTGAGTGAATTTTGCCAAATGTTTGAAGAAGAATTAATGCCAGTCCTTTTCAAATTCTTCCAAAAAACTGAAGAGGAGAGAACACTCCTAAGCTCATTTTATGAGCCAGCATTACCCTGATTCCGAGGCCAGATAAAGACACTACAAGAAAAGACAACTAACTACCAATATCCCTGATGCATTTATTCTCAATTTGTCAACAAAAATTCTCAACAAAATATTAGCAAGCCAAATTTAGTAGTATATTAAAAGAATCATACATCATCATCAGGTTGGGATTTATCTGTGCAATGCAAGCATGGTTCAACATATGAATACTAATACATGTCATATACCACACTAATACAGTGAAAGATCAAAATTAAATTTCATCTCAGTACATGCAAAGAATCTTGATAAAAATCAACATCATTTCATGGTAAGAAGCTCTTAACAAACTGGATATAGAGGTAACATATCTCAACATAGTAAGAGCCATATATGACAAGCTCACAGCTAACATAATCAGCAGTGAGAGTGTTTGAAAACTTTCCTCTAAGATCTAAGACAAGTGTGCCCACTCTCACCACTCCTATTAAACATAGTACTAGAAGTCCTAGTCAGTGGACTTAGGCAAGAAAAAAGAAAGAAAAGGCACCTGAATCAGAAAATGAGAATTAAAATTTTCTTTGTTTGAACACAACATGATCTTATATACAGAAAATCCTAAAGACTCCACCAAAACACTGTAAGAACAGATATAAAAAATTCAGTAAAGTTTCAGGATAGAGAAATCAGTTGTGTTTCTCTACATTAACAACAAAATACCTGAAAAACAAATAAAACAATTCTGTTCACAGTAACATCAATAAAATCCTGAGGAATCAATTTCATCAAGGAGGTGATCTGTACACTGAGAGCTACAGGAATTTAAGATTATTTGTTTGCCAGAGAGAGAGAGAGAGAGAACACAAGCAGGTGAGTGGCAGGCAGAGGGAGAAGTGGGCTTCCCACTGAGCAAGAAGCTTGATGCGGGATTTGATCCCAGGACTCTGGGATCATGACCCAAGCCAAAGGCAGATGCTTCACTGACTGAGCCACCCAGGCATCCCAAGAGTTTTTTAAAATTAAAATTGACCTGCAATGTTATATTAGTTTCAAGTACACAACATAAATAATTCAACATTTCTATAAATTACACAGTGCTCATCACAATAAATGTAGTTACCCTCTGTCACCAGTTATTACAGTCTTACCGTATTTCCTGTGCTCTACTTTTCAACCCCGTGGTTTATTTTATAACTAGAATTTTAATCTTAATCCCCTTCACCTATTTCACCTATCTCTCCACATCCCTGCCCCTCTGGCAACCACCGGATTGTTCTCTGTGTTTATGAACCCCCAGGGTTTTGTGTGCTTTGTTGTTTGTTCACTTTGTGATTTAGATTCCACATGTAAATGACATCATACAGTATTTGTCTTTCTTTGTCTGACTTTTTCACTTGGCATAGTATTCTCTAAGTCCATCCATGTTGTCACAAATGGCAAGATTTTGTTCTTCTTGTGGCTGGGTAATATTCTATTGTGTGTGTGTATGTGTACATACACATACCATTCCTTCTTTATCCAATCATCTATCCATAAGGACTTAGGTTCTTTCCATATCTTGACTCTTAAAAATAATTCTGCAGGGGCACCTGCGTGGCTCAGTGGTTTAAGCCTCTGCCTTTCGGCTCAGATCGTGATTTTGGGGTCCTGGAATTGAGCCTCACATTGGGCTCTCTGCTCAGTGGGGAGCCTGCTTCCTCCTCTCTCTCTCTCTCTCTCTGCCTGCCTCTCTGCCTGCTTGTGATTTCTGTCTGTCAAATAAATAAATAAAAACTAAGAAAATAATAATAATTCTGCAATGACATGATACTTTATATGGAAAACCCAAAATACTCCACCCCCAAACTACTGGAAGTCATACAGAAATTCAGTAATGTGGCAGGATACAAAATCAATGTACAGAAATCAGTTGTTTTCTTATACACTAACAATGAAAATAGAGAAAGGGAAATTAGGGAATCAATTCCACTTACTATAGCACCAAGAACCATAAGATACCTGGGAATAAACCTAACCAAATAGGTAAAGGATCTGTACTCGAGGAACTACAGACCACTCATGAAAGAAATTGAAGAAGACACAAAAAGATGGAAGAGCATTCCATGTTCATGGATTGGAAGAATAAACATTGTTAAAATGTCTATATTGTCTAGAGCAATCTATACTTTCAATGCCATCCTGATCAAAATTCCACCAGCATTTCTCAAAGAGCTGGAACAAACAATCCTAAAATCTGTTTGGAACCAGAAGAGACCAAATTGCTAAGGGAATGTTGAAAAAGAAAAACAAAACTGGGGCATCACGTTGCTGATTTCAAGCTTTGCTACAAAGCTGTGATCACCAAGACCCAATGGTACTGGCACAAAAACAGACACATAGACCAGTGATACAGAGTAGAGAGCCCAGATATGGACCCTCAACTCTATGGTCAAATAATCTTCGACAAAGCAGGAAAACATATCCAATGGAAAACCGTCTCTTCAATAAATGGTGCTGGGAAAATTGGACAGCTATGTGTAGAAGAATGAAACACGACCATTCTCTTACACCATACACAAATACAAACTTGAAATGGATAAAAAGCCTCAACGTGAGGCAGGAATCTATCAAAATCCTAGAGGAGAACATAGGCAATAACCTCTTCAACATCGCCCACAGCAACTTCTTTCAAGATATGTCTCCAAAAGGCAAAGGAAACAAAAGCAAAAATGAACTTTGGGGACTTCCTCAAGATCAAAAGCTTCTGCACCACAAAGGAAACCGTCAACAAAACAAAGAGGCATCCCACAGAATGGGAGAAGATATTCACAAATGACACTACAGACAAAGGGCTGATATCCAAGATCTATAAAGAACTCAAACTCAACACACACAAACAGATAATCATGTTAAAAAATGGGCAGAAGACATGAACACACACTTCTCCAAAGAAGACATACTAATGGCTAACAGACACATGAAAAAATGTTCATCATCACTAGCCATCAGGGAGATTCAAATCAAAACCACATTGAAATACCACCTTACAGGGGCACCTGGGTGGTTCAGCGGGTTAAGCCACTGCCTTCGGCTCAGGTCATGATCTCAGGGTCCTGGGATCAAGCCCCGCATCGGGGTCTCTGCTCAGTGGGGAGCCTGCTTCTTCCTCTCTCTCTGCCTGCCTCTCTGCCTACTTGTGATCTTTCTCTGTCAAATAAATAAATAAAATCTAAAAAAAAAAAAAAAATACCACCTTACACCAGTTAGAATGGCCAAAATCATCAAGACCGTAAACAACAAGTGTTGGAGAGGATGTGGAGAAGGGAGCCCTCTTACATTGTTGGTGGGAATGCAAGTTGGGGCAGCGACTTTGGAAAACAGTGTGCAGATTCCTTAAGAAATTAAAAGTAGAGCTAGGTTATGTCCCTGCAATTGCACTATTGGGTATTTACCCCAAAGACACAGATGTAGTGAAAAGAAGGGCCATCTCTACCCCAATGTTCACAGCAGCAATGGCCACAGTTGCCAAACTGTGGAAAGAGCCAAAATGGCCTTCAATGATAGAGAAAAGATATGGTCCATATATACAGTGGAGTATTATGTCTCCATCAGAAAGGATGAATACCCAGCTTTTGTATCAACATGGATGGTACTGGACGAGATTATGCTGAGTGAAATAAGTCAAGCAGAGAGAGTCAAGTATCATATGGTTTTGCTTATTTGTGGAACATAAGGAATAACACGGAGGACATTAGGAAATGGAGAGGAGAAGTGAGTTGGGAGAAATTGGAGGGGATGACCAACCATGAGAGACTGTGAACTCTTGAGAAAAAAACTGAGGGTTTTGTAGGGGAGGGGTGGGGAGCTGGGAGAACGTAGTGTTGGGTATTATGGAGGGCATGTATTGTATGGCACACTGGGTGTGGTGCATAAACAATGAATTTTGGAACAGTGAAAAAAAAAAACTTAAAAAAATTCTGCAGAAAACATTGAAGTACACATATCTTTTGAATTAGTGTTTTCCTTTTATTTGGTTAAATACCCAGCAGTGGAATTATTGAATCATAAGACAGTTCTATTTCTCATTTTTGAGGAACCTCCATACTGTTTTTCATAGTGGCTGCACTAATTTACAATCCACCAAAAGTACATGAAGAGTTCCCCTTCCTCCTTATGAACACTAAGTTTTTCTTGTCTTTTTTTAAAATTTAAAATCAATTAAATAACATATGGTGTATTCTTAGTTTCAGAGGTAGAGTTCAGTCATTCATCACTTGCATATAATACCCAATGCTCATTATGACAAGTGCCCTCCTTAATGCCCATCACCCATTTACCCCATTCCTTCACCTGCCTTCCCTCCAGCAACCCTCCGTTTGTTTCCTATAGTTTAGAGTCTCTTATGGTCCCTTTCTAATTTTGTCTTATTTTATTTTTCCTTCCCTTCCCCTATGTTCATCTGTTTTGTTCCTTAAATTCCACATATGAGTGAAATCATCTGATACTTGTCTTTCTCTCACTTATTTCAAATAGCATACCTTCTAGTTCCACCCACGTTATTGCAAATGGCAAGATTTCAGTCTTTTTGATGCCTAATACAATTTCAGTGTGTGTGTATATATATATATATATATATATATATATATATATATATATACACATCTTCTTTATCCATTTTTTATTGGTGGACATCTGGTCTATTCCCATGTTTTGGCAATTGTGGACATTGCTGCTATAAACATTGGGGTGTGTGTGCCCCTTCGAATCACTGTGTTTGTATCCTTTGGATAAATATCTAGTAGTGCAATTGCTGGGTCATAGGGTGGTTCTATTTTTAACTTTTTGAAGAACCTCCATACTGTTTTCCAGAGTGGCTGCACCACGTTGCATTCCCAAAAACAGTGTGATAGGGTTCCCTTTTCTCCACATCCTCACCAGCATCTGTTGTTTTCTGAGTTGTTAATTTTAGCCATGCTGACTAATGTGATGTATCTCATTCTGGTTTTGATTTTTATTTCCCTGATGTTGAGTGATGTTGAGCATTTCTTCCTGTATCTATTGACCATTTGGTCAAATTTCCTGTATTTGTCGACCATTTGGTCTCCAAAACACATTTTGGAGAAATGTGTTTTCTTCATGTTTTCTGCCCATTTCTTCACTGGATATTCTGCTTTTTTTTTTAGTTTAGTTTTGTTTTTATTTTGTTTTTGTTGTTGTTGTTGTTGTTATTGCTGTTGTTTGTTGGTTGGTTTTTTGTGGGGGGAGTGTTGAGGTTAATAAGTTACAGATTTTGGATACTAGTCCTTTATCTGATAAGATAAGGAAAATATCTTCTCCCATTTTGTAGGTTGCCTTTTAGTCTTGTCAACTGTTTCCTTTGCTGTGCAAAAGCTTTTTATCTTGATGGAGTCCCAGTTGTTCATTTTTGCTTTTGTTTCCCTTGCCTTTGAAGATGTATCTAGCAAGACATTGCTACAGCCGAGATCAAAGAAGTTGCTGCCTATGTTCTCTAGTATTTTGAAGGTTGCTTGTCTCACATTTAGCCATCCATTTTGAGTTTTTTTTGTGTGTATGGTGTAAGAGAGTAGTCCAGTTTCATTCTTCTGTACGTGGCTGTCTCATTTTCCCAGCACCATTTGTTAAAGAGACTGTCTTTTTTTCCATTGGATATTCTTTCCTGCTTTGTCAAAGATAAGTTAACCATAGAGTTGAGGGCCCATTTCTGGGATTTCTATTCTGTTCCACTGATCTATAGGTCTGTTTTTGTGCCAGTACCATACTGTTTTTATGACTATAGCTTTGTAATACAGTTTAAAGTCTGAATTTATGATGCTTCCACCTTTGATTTTCTTTTTCAACATTCTTGCCTCTCTTCTTTCACTCATGGCAGCCAATTACCACTTTGGCATAGCCTTCCCATCAACCCAGGCTCTCCTCTTTCTCTCTCTTAGAGCCTCCCACTCCTCTGGTTTCCACCTAATGTGCCATTATGTGTAACCCCTCAAATGAACACCCAGTTGTGTATTCTGATATATTTTGTTGGTTCTTTTAGGGATGTTGTTTATTTTTCCAAGTACATTGGCAAGGTTTCCTTGAGGACCAGGCTATTTAGAGATAGACACAAAATGGTATAAGTAAAAGGAACTTTGGCTTTATGTTGTATCATTACCATGATTTTGTCTCTTCTTAGCCTTGTGGCTTTGGGTTCAGTGCATATCCTTTTTGAGGCTGTCTCTTTATCTGTAAAATGAGGATTAAAAAGGAAATAATCCCATATATCTACTGTGCCCTCTTGGTGGATATTTGTGTTCCCTGAGTGCCTTTGGCAAAGACAACAACAAAGTGACAGTTACTAGTCCCATGATTACTAAAAGCCTAGAATTTCCAATTCATACTGCATACTAATGTTACATGGGGAATTAAGAAACATATTATGAATCTTTTTTCTAAAGAGAATTTATTTTATTTATTTTTTAAAAAATATTTTATTTATTTATTTGACAGAGATCACAAGTAGGCCGAGAGGCAGGCAGAGAGATAGAGGGAAGCAGGCTCCCTGCTGAGCAGAGAGACCAATGTGGGGCTCGATCCCAGATATTATCCCTGAGATAATGACCTGAGCCGAAGGCAGCGACTTAATCCATTGAGCCACTCAGGCACCCCCATATTATGAATCTTAAGATTATAGAAGTTTTAAAAGGAATACTTTTTTTTTTTTTGTATTATAAAAGTAATGTGACCACATTTTTAAAGATTGGGATATTGGGGCACCCAGGTGACTCAGTCATTTAAATGTCCAATGCTTGATTTTGGCTCAGGTCATGACCTCAGCATTGTGAGATCAAGCCCCAATGTGGGCTCTGCACAGGGTGTGGAGCCTTCTTAAGATTCTCTCTCTCTGGGGCGCCTGGGTGGCTCAGTGGTTAAAGCCTCTGCCTTCAGCTCGGGTCGTGATCTCAGGGTCCTGGGATCGAGTCCCGCGTCGGGCTCTCTGCTCAGCAGGGAGCCTGCCTCCTCCTCCTCTCTCTCTGCCTGCCTCTCTGACTACTTGTGGTCTGTCTGTCAAATAAATAAACAAAAAATCTTTAAAAAAAAAAAAAAAAAAAGATTCTCTCTCTCTCTCTGTCCCTTCCTCCCTCCTTCCTTTTCCTCTTCCTTCCCTCCCTTTCTGCTCCCCCACCTCTCGCTTTACAAAAAGTGTTATAGAAGAGAAAAATTATCAATGACTCACACATAATACAATTACTATTAGCATTTTGGTTTTTTCCCTTTTTGTGTGTGCATTTTATCAATTTATTTTAACTTAAGTGTTTTCATCATGAATGACTGACTTGTAATTATTTTAAGTTTTTATATCTACTTGCCCACTTAACATAGTTTGTTTGCTTTCATTTTTTTATTTTAAAAAATACTTTATTTATTATAGAAAGAGCAGGAGAGTAGAGAGAGGAACAGAGAGAGAATCTCAACAAAACTGCACTGAATGGGGAACCTGAGGGAGGGCTTGATCTAACAACCCTGAGATCATGAACTGAGTCGAAACCAATAGGTAGATGCTCGACCAGCTCTGCCACCCAGGCACCCCAATTGTTTGCTTTTAAAAATAAGGAAGGGCAGATTGGAGCAGGATGGTAGAGGAGTAGAAGACCTTAATTGCTTCTGGTCCCAGAAACTCAGCTAGATCGTTCCCAAACCATTCTGAACACCCACAAACTCAACAGGAGATTGAAGAAAAGAATAGCAACAATTCTGTGGACAGAAAAGCTACCACTTTCTGTCAGGTAGGACACGTGGAGAAGTGAATCTGAGGCAATATACTGGAAGATAGACCGCAGCAAGGAGGGAGCCTCCCTTAGCCGGCTTCCAGCAAGTGATAAAGCAGTGCAGCACAATATCGGAACTTTTATAAGTCTGCTCCACTCGGACATTGCTCCAGAGGCTCAGCAGAGGGTGGTGCCCTTGCTGAGACAGTGTGGTCTCAGGTCCCTTGGGGGTCACAGAAAGACCAGGGGTCCCTGAATGCAGCACAGTTCCCAGGTATTGGAGCGGGGAAGCTGGCTGTAGAGATAGAGCCAAGGAGTGGGCTCTCAGCTCAGAGTTGCCAAAACCGTGAACCCCAGCACAGCTGCACCACTGCTTTTTGAGCAGTGACCCCACAAGTGGCAGATCCAGGGAGACTCCCCCTTCCTCCACTAGGAGGAGTGGTGTGGAAGCACACTGCCAGAATCTCAGAACCTCTTGGTCACAGGCCAGGTGAACATGGAATGCAGGAACACAGCTGGAGACCAGGGAGATAGGTCTGATTAAATGCTTTTCTCTCAGAGCTCACTGAAGAGGGGGCCTCGAGCTCTTGGCTCCTCTAGGGCTGGAGATTGGGAAGCTGCCATTTTCATTCTTGTCCTCCAAAGCTGTACAGAAAGCGTTCAGGGAACAAATGCTACCAAGAGCAAAACTGAGCAGATTACTTAGCCTGGTCCCTGGCAAGGGTGATGCAATTTCACCTCAGGCAAAGAAATTTGAGAATCACTGCAACAGGCCCCTCCCCCCAGAAGATGAGCAAGAACATCCAGCCAAGACCAAGTTTACTGATCAATGAGAACTGCAAAACATCAATGCTAGGGGAATATAGCACATAGAATTCATGGTTTTTTTCCCCATGATTCTTTAGTCTTTCAGAGTTTAATTTTTCAAATATTCATTATTTTTTCTTCTTTTTCTATCTTGTTTAATTTTTCTTCCTTCCTATTTTAACTATCTTATCAATACCTTTTTAAAAATATTTTTTAATTTTCATTTTTATAGTCATATTCTATCCCTTCATTGTATTTAACCTTATTTTTTCTATATATATAAGTTTTTCTTTCTTTAAAATTTTGGGATACAGTTTCGTCTGTTAAGAAGAACTTTGGTCTGTTAAGACCAAAATATACCTTAAATCTAGCATATGGCTTTGTTCTGGTCTCCAGCCTGATCACATTCTCTCTCTCTCTCTTTTTTTTCTTTTTTTCAACCAACTTCTTATCTTATCAATTACTCTTTTAAAATCTTTTTAAAATTTTCATCTTTATAGTCATATTCCATCTCTTCGTGTTTACCCTTATTTTTGTATATATGTAAGTTTTTCTTTCTTTACAATTTTGGGAGGCAATTTCTTCTAACAGACCAAAATGCACCTAAAATCAAGTGTGTGGCTCTGTCCTATTCATCAGCCTAATCATATATTCATATAATTGGATACATGACATATGTTCACATATATGGTAATATATAATATAGATAACATTGTAATATAATATGATATATTATATATATAAATATATGTATATGTATATTTGTATTTCTTTTTTTTCCCCCATCTCCCCCTAGTTTTATGCCTCTTCTGATTTGGTTAGTGTATATTTTTCTGGGGTCGTTTTTACCCTTTTAGCATTTTGTTCTCTCATTCATCTGTTCTTCTCTAGACAAAATGACAAGGTGGAACAACTCACCTCAAAAAAAAAGAACAAGAGGTAGTACTGACTGCGATGGATCTAATCAATATGGACATTAATAAGATATCAGAACAGAGTTCAGAACAACGATTATAAAGATGCTAGCTGGGCTTGAAAAAAGCATAGAAAATAGATAATCCTTTTCTGGAGAAATAAAATCCCTTTCTGGAGAAACAAAAGAACTTAAATCTAACCAAGTTGAAATAAAAAAAGCTATTTATGAGGTGCAATAAAAAATGGAGGCTCTCACTGCTTGGATAAATGAGGTAGAAGAAAGAATTAGTGATACAGAAAGACCAAATGATGGAGAATAAAGAAGCTGAGAAAAAGAAAGATAAATAACTACTGGATCATGAGGGTAGAATTCGAGAGATAAGTGATACCCTAAGATGAAACAATATTAGAATAATTGGGATCCCAGAAGAAGAAAGAGAGAGAGGGGCAGAAGGTATATTGGACCAAATTATAGTGGAGAACATCCCTAATTTGGGGAAGTAAATAGGCATCAAAATCCAGGAGGCACAGAGAACCCCCGTCAAAATCAATAAAAATAGTTCATCACCCTGTCATATAATAGTAAAATTTACAATCTTCAGAGACAAAGAGAAAATCTGGAAAGTAGCTTGGAACAAGAGGTCTGTATCCTACTATGGTAGAAATATTAGATTGGCAGCAGACCTATCCACAGAGATCTGGCAAGCTGGAAGGGACTTTCATGATATAATCAGACCACTAAATGAGAAAAATACGCAGCCAAGCCAAGAATACTGTATCCAGCTAGCCTGTTGCTGAAAATAGGAGAAATAAAAAGCTTTAATAAGGGACGCCTGGGTGGCTCAGTTGGTTAAGCGGCTGCCTTCGGCTCAGGTCATGATCCCAAAGTCCTGGGATCGAGTCCCACATCGGGCTGCTTGCTCAGCAGGGAACCTGCTTCTCGCTCTGCTTCTGCCTGCCACTCTATCTGCCTGTGCTCACTCTCATGCTCTCTCTCTCTCTGACAAAAAAGTAAATAAAATCTTTAAAAAAAAAAAAGCTTTAATAAATAAATTTAATAAATTAAAAGCAGGACAAACAAAAACTAAAAGCATTTACAAACACCAAACCAGCCCTACAGGAAATATTGAAAGGGGTTCTTTCTAAGCAAAGAGAGAGCCTAAAAGTAACAAAGACCAGGAAGGAACAGAGACAATATACAGTAACAGTCACCTTACAAACAATTCAATGGCACTAAATCCATATCTTTCAATAGTTACCCTGAATGTAAGTGGGCTAAAATGCCCCAGTCAAAAGACACAGGGTATCAGATTCGATTAAAAAAAAAAAAAAAAAGACCCATCGATATGCTGTCTGCAGGAGACTCATTTTAGACCCAAAGACACTTCCAGATTTAAAGTGAGGGGGTGGAAAACAAATTACCATGCTAATGGACATCAAAAGAAAGGTGAGGTGGCAATCCTTATATCAGACAAATTAGATTTTAAGCCAAAAACTATAATAAGAGATGAGGAAGGACACTATATCATACTTAAAGGGAGTGTCCAACAAGAAGGTCTAAAAATTTTAAATATCTATGCTCCTAATATTAGAACAGCTAATTATATAAGCCAATTAATAACAAAAGCAAAGAAAAACATTGACAATAATATGATAATAGTAGGGGACTTTAACACTCCCCTCACTGAAATGGACAGATCATCTAAGCAAAACATCAACAAGGAAATAAAGGCTTTAAATAACACAGTGGACCAGATGGTCATTACAGACATAGTCAGAACATTCCATTCCAAAGCAACAGAATACACATTCTTCTCTAGTGCACATGGAACATTCTCCAGAATAGATCACATCCTGGGTCACAAATCAAGTCTCAACTGGTACCAAAAGACTGGGATCATTCCCTGCATATTTTCAGACCACAATGCTTTGAAACTAGAACTCAGTCACAAGAGGAAAATTGGAAGTTACACAAATACATGGAGGCTAAAGAGCATCCTACTAAAAAATGAATGGGTCAACCAGGAAATTAAAGAAGATTTGAAATAATTCATGGAAACAAATGAAAATGAAAACACAACTGTCCAAAATCTTTGGGATGCAGGAATAGCAGTCCTAAGAGGGACGTATATAGTAATAAAAGGCTTTCTCAAGAGATAAGAAAGGTCTCAGATACACAACCTAACCCTACACTGAAAGGAGTTGGGGAAAGAACAGCAAATAAAGCCTAAGCTCAGCAGGAGAAGAGAAATATTAAAGATCGGAGCAGAAATAAATTCAATAGAAACCAAAAGAACAGTAGGACAGATCAACAAAACTAGGAGCTTGTTCTTTGAAAGAATCAATAAGATTGATAAACCCATAGCCAGATTTATCAAAAAGAGAAGAGAAAGGACCCAAAGTAATAAACTCATGAATGAAAGAGAAGAGATCACAACCAACACCAAGGAAATAAAAACAATTATAAGAATATGTTGTAGACAAGTATACACCAGCAAATTAGACAATCTAGTAGAAATGGATGCATTCCTAGAGGCGTATAAACTACCAAAACTGAACCAGGAAGAAATAGAAAACCTGAACAGACCTATAACCAGCAAGGAAATTGAAGCAGTAATCAAAAATCTCCCAACAAAATGCTCAGGGCTAGGTGGCTTCCCAGTGAAATTCTACCAAACATTTAAAGAATTAATACTTATTTTCCTGAAACTCTTCTAAAATAGAAAACAGAAATGGAAGGAAAGCTCCTAAACTCATTTTATGAGGCCAGGAGTACCTTGATCCCAAAACGAGACAAAGACCCCATCAAAAAGGAGAATTACATACTAATATCCCTGATGAGTATGGATGCAAAAATTCTCACCAAAATACTAGCCAATAGGATACAGCAGTACATTAAAAGGTTGTGGGATTGGGCGCCTGGGTGGCTCAGTGGGTTAGGCCGCTGCCTTCGGCTCAGGTCATGATCTCAGGGTCCTGGGATCGAGTCCCACATCGGGCTCTCTGCTCAGCAGGGAGCCTGCTTCCCTCTCTCTCTCTCTCTCTCTCTCTCTCTCTGCCTGCCTCTCTGTCTGCTTGTGATCTCTCTCTGTCAAATCAATAAATAAAAAATCTTTAAAAAAAAAAAAAAAAAGGTTGTGGGATTTATTCCTGGGCTGCAGGCTTGGTTCAACATCTGCAAAGTTGGCTCAACATCCGCAAAACAATCTATGTCATACAATACATTAATAAAAGAAAGAACAAGAATTTATGATAGTCTCAATAGATGCAAAAAAGCATTTGACAAAGTACAGCATCCTTTCTTGATTAAAACTCATCACAGTGTTGTGATAGAGGGTACATACCTCAATATCATAAAAGCCATTTATGAAAAACTCACAGCAAATATCATTCTCAATGGGGAAAAAGACTGAGAGCTTTTCCCTTAAGGTCAGAAACAGCAGGAATGTCTACTATCACCACTACTGTTCAACATAGTACTAGAAGTCCTAGCCTCAGCAACCAGGCAACAAAAAGAAATAAAAGGTATCTGAATTGGCAAAGAAGAAGTCAAACTCTCACTCTTTGCAGATGACATATCCTTTATGTGGAAAACCCAGAAGACCCTATCCCAAAACTGCTAGAACTCATACAGGAATTCAATAAAGTGTCAGTATACAAAATCAATACACAAAAATCAGTTGCATTTCTATACACCTACAGTAAGATAGAAGACAGAGAAATTAAGGAGTCGATCCCATTTACAATTGCACCCAAAACTATAAGATACCTAGAAATAAATCTAACCAAAGAGGCAAAGAATCTATACTCAAAAAGCTATAGAATACTCATGAAAGAATTTGAGGAAGACACAAAAAAATATAAAAATGTTCCAAGCTCATGGGTTGAAAGAACAAATATTGTGAAAATATCTGTACTACCTAGAGCAGTCTACACATTTAAGGCAATCCCTATCAAAATACCATCAACTTTTTTCAAAGAAATTTAACAAATAATCCTAAATTTATATAGAACCAGAAAAGCCCCCACCTAGCCAGAGGAATGTTGAAAAAGAAAACCAAAGCTGGCGGAATCACAATTCCAGACTTCAAGCTGTATTACAAAGCTGTCATCATCAAGACAGTTTGGTACTGGCATGAGAATAAACACATAGATCAATGGAACAGACTATAGAGCCCAGAAATGGATCCTTAGCTCTTTGGTCAACTAATCTTCGACAAGGCAGGAAAGAATGTCCAATGAAAAAAGACAATCTCTTCAACAAATGGGTGTTGGGAAAATTGGACAGCCACTTGCAGAAGAATGAAACTGCGGAATTTCCTTACACCACATGCAAAAATAGACTCAAAGTGAATGAAAGACCTCAATGTGAGATAGGAGTCCATCAAAATCCTTGAGCAGAACACAGGCAATAACCTCTTCGATCTCAGCTACAGCAACTTCTTCCTGGACACATTGCCAAAGGCAAGGAAAGCAAGGGCAAAAATGAATTATTGGGACTTCATCAAGATAAAAATTTTTTTCACAGCAAAGGAAACAGTCAACAAAACCAATAAACTGACAGGATGGGAGAAGATATTTGCAAATGACATATCAGATAAAGGGCTTGTATCCAAAATCTATAAAGAACTTATCAAACTCAATACCCAATGATCAAATAATTCCATCAAGAAATGGGCAGAAGACATGAACAGACATTTCAGCAAAGAAGACATCCAAATGGCCAACAAACACATGAAAAAGTGCTCAGTATCCCTCAGCATCTGGGAAAAAGAAATCAAGACTATAGTGACATACCACCTCACACCAGTCAGAATGGCTAAAATTAACAAGTTGGGAAATGACAGGTGTTGGCAAGGATGCGGAGAAATGGGAACTCTTCTACACTGTTAGTGGGAATGCAAGCTGGTGCAGCCACTCTAGGAAACAGTATGGAGGGCCCTCAAAAAGTTGCTACCCTAAGATCCAGCAGTCACACTACCCTAAAGATACAAATGTAGTGACCTGAAGGGGCACATGCACCCTAATGTTTATAGCAGCAATGTCCACAATAGCCAAACTATGGAAAGAGCCTTGATGTCCATTAGCAGGTGAATGGATAAAGAAGGTGTGGTATATATATATACAATGGAATACTGTGCAGCCATCAGAACCCCAAAATCTTGCTATTTGCAATGGCATTGATGGAACTAGAGGGTATTTTGCTATGCAAAGTAAGTCAATTAGAGCAATACCATTATCATATGATTCTCACTGATTTGAGGAATTTGAGATACAAGACAGTGGATCATAGGGGAAGGGAAGGAAAAATGAAACAAGACAAAACCAGAGAGGGAGACAAACCCTAAGACACTCTTAATGTCAGGAAACAAACTGAGGGTTGCTGGAGGGAAGGGGAGTGCAAGGAATGGGGTGACTGGGTGATGGACATTGAGGAGGTTATGTGGTATGGTGAATGCTGTGAATTGTGTAAAACTGATGAATCACAAACCTGTACCCCTGAAACAAATAATACATTATATGTTAATAAAAAAATAAAAATAAAGAAACAGTATTTTTATTTAATAATAAAACATGATAAATTTACTTTCCTATTCTGGTATATTTCATATTTATTGAAATAATATATAGCAGTATGGGTCAAGAGTCATTAGCTATATACTGACTGCATGGAATTGGTATGAAAATCCTTCATGTTTAAGTAAAATTTCAATAAATTTCTAATGTTTTCTATTCTTAAAAACTGAATTAAAAACAAATATGGCTATCAAGAAAATACAGCTTTTCCAAAATACATATAATTAGTAGATACAGGTGAAATATATGGTTTACATTTTAATGATTTTTCTCTTTTTTTAAACAAAGGTCCATTTTAGCTTCTTATCTTCTGAAGGAGAAGCTCAACATCTTGGGCAAGTTGGGGTGTCTGCTAAGCTGTGCAGGTTCTGTTGTGCTGATTATCCACTCCCCAAAATCCGAGAGTGTCACTACTCAGGCTGAACTGGAAGAGAAGCTGACTAATCCAGGTAACTCCTTTGTAGCAACACTACCAAGAAAGCCTGCTTGTCAGTATGATCCTTCCAGGCATAGGCTGGAATTGACTTACCTATGGTCTGTTCTCCTAGACCCTCTGTTTGACTTTGCCTATGAGTGGCCCTCAACTGTGCCCTGCAGGCTATAGCATCCCTCACTCCTGCTGCCCCAGGTATGGGAATAGGCCTGGTGGTCCCTGTGTTCCAGACCTTGCATATTCACTCCATGATGTTCAGGATCTCTTCTGCTTTCTTCTGGACCTTGGAGACCTGGTGCGGGTCACTGCATCATCTGGCTCCCTCCACAACAGTCTCATCCATTCCAGCCTCCCTTTCACTCCTACCCAACTCCTGCTTACCATGACCTTCCCATTCCCCTACCTCCCATGACTCACATTCCCCGCATATCTCCCCCTTCAGCCTCTCACTTCTCCCCACCTCCCAGTTTTCCTACCCTACCTCTTTCTTGCATTCCTGCTGTCACTGTTTCTTGGTGTTATTCCTTCTGGGGTCTGCTTTGGGTCATGTTCCTTTCAGGTCCACTTTGTGTCCAAGCCTCTGCACTTCCCTCTGATGTGAAGCTTAGAGCTGAGAGCCAGTTTGATTTATCTTTGGATATCCCATAGAAATCTCTCTGTGTTTTTTCTGTGTATTTTTGACATACTATATATTGCTTGACCAATGCTATATATAAAAAAGCAACAGTCTACATAATTATACCAGCCTAAAGTATAGATTCTTCTAAATTATTCCCAGTAGACCATCTTAATGTTGTTTACCAACAATTTTAGACAGGTACCAGCACAAAACTGCATCCACACGAATATCCCAAATCCAGACATCTCTGGGCCACAAAAAATCTGACCATTCTTTTACATCTCTCAACTGGCCATGACTGAGTTTGCAGCAGAAATTTCTGTAAAATATAAAAGGGATTCATAATGAAATTAGCCAAGGCTATTTTTCTGTAATCCGTAAATATTTAGTATTATTTTATTTACTTCATCCTATAAAAGCCAAAATATTTTCAAAACTGTGAGAAATGAGAGTACAAATACATGAAAAAAAATCAGAAAACTGGATATGAATGTCCTGCAGAATTTACTTTATGTAATTTTCAGAACAATGTATCTTGTTTTGTTTTTTCTTTGAGTGGGGGCTGCAGAGGGAGAAGGAGAAAGAGAATCTCAAGCAGATTCCCCTCTGAGCCTGGAGCCTGACTCCAGGCTTGATCTCACAACCCTGAGATCATGACCTGAGCTGAAACAGAATCAGATGCTTAACAGACTGGGCCACCCAGGTGCCCAAAGGCCTCTTACTTTTTGATAAATCTGGATGTTACCAGTATATTCAGGTCCTAACTTAAAAAAAAAAAAAAAAGTCTAATTTGAATACTACCATAACAATTTGATGTGAAGATACAATGTCAGTAAAAAGATTTTTGTTTTTAACATGAATAACTTTGTTATAACCTGGAATATAAATTTATATTATCCACTTAATGTATTAAGTTAAAGAGGTTTCTAGTTTTTTTAAACTTTTTAAAAAATATATATTTTTAAAAGATTTTATTTACTTATTTGACACAAAGAGAGAGATCACAAGTAGGTAAAGAGGCAGGCAGAGGGGGTGGGGGATGCGGGCCTTGATCCTAGGACCCTGAGATCATGACTTGAGCTGAAGGCAGAGGCTCAACCCACTGAGTCACCCAGGCGCCCAAGGTTTCTAGTTTTTAAAATTTTTTTTCTAAGGTGGAAAACCAGAATGAATTTTTTTTAAAAAAGATTTTATTTATCTATTAGAGAGAGAGAGCACATCTAAGTAGAACAGCAGGCAGAGGGAGAGAGAGAGAAGCAGGCTCTCCACTGAGCAGGGAGACCGATGTGGGGCTCGATCCCAGGACCCTGAAATCATGATCTGAGCCGAAGGCAGTCGCTTAAACAACTGAGCCACCCAGGCGCCCCCAGAATGAATTTTTTGTCAAATAATTGCCTGAGAAGAAATTTTAAGGTCATTTTCCTGGATCCTTCCCCAGAACAGAACTCCATAGTTCCTTTTTCTTACCTTTGTTTGATAGGGGACTCCCACAGCCTGTCTGGTGCATGGCCATGCTGTTCCTATCCCTGTCAGGCCCAGCTCCTAGTACCTCCTTTACAATCTCAGATTGAAGTGGAAATTGTAACCTCTTTGTTCATGTAATTTCAAAGCAGATTTTCAATATGATGCCCTAACTAATATGAAGGAGAAATTGCAGGTTGGTACTTTATAATAAAACAGAATGCTCAGGTATGACTATAGAAGACATACTAAATCCAGCCGACCCCATGCCATGTGGAGTTGCTGACACCCTGGCAGCTACAAATACAGACACATAGCGGGTGTCATGCTATTAACTAACACTCAGCGGATATTGCCATCAGCAGTGGATCCTTTGAAACGGAGAATAACTCTTGATGAAGTTCTGAAAAATGCAGTGCTTATTAAATATATGCAAAAATTATTTTGTTTTATACATAAACTGGGTTCTAGACTGTGGTAATTTTTAAAAAATATTTTATTTATTTATTTGACAGAAATCACAAGTAGGCAGAGAGGCAGGCAGAGAGAGAGGGGGAGAAGCAGGCTCCCCGCTGAGTAGAGAGCCCGATGTGGGCCTCGATTCCAGGACCCTGAGATCATGACCCGAGCTGAAGGCAGAGGCTTAACCCACTGAGCCACCCAGGTGCCCCTAGGCTGTGGTAATTTTAAGCATATTTTTCACTTACAAGTCCAAGGAGACAATCAGAAGTTGTGAGGAGAATGGGATGATTTTTGATTGTGTGAAACTATCTCCACATCCTAGGCTCCATGGCCTTTATCTACTATATGTAGCCTTTGATCACTGCAACAGCCACAAATACTCCAACAGTTTTTTCACATGTTCCTTAAGAAACCTCCCACTCTGGCCACACACAAAGGAGCACCGTCTGCCTAGGTTTTGTTGAATTGACTCTAAAGTACAATCATCTGTTTTCCAGTGTTTGTGGGCTATCTGTGCATCGTGCTGCTTATGCTGCTGCTGCTCATCTTTTGGATTGCACCAGCCCATGGGCCCACCAACATCATGGTCTACATCAGTATCTGCTCCTTGCTAGGGAGTTTCACCGTGCCTTCCACCAAGGGCATCGGGCTGGCAGCCCAAGACATCTTCCACAACAACCCATCCAGTCAGCGGGCCCTCTGCCTGTGCCTGGTGCTTCTGGCTGTGCTCGGTTGCAGCATCATTGTCCAGTTCAGGTACATCAACAAGGCGCTTGAGTGCTTCGACTCCTCTGTGTTTGGGGCCATCTACTACGTCGTGTTCACCACCCTTGTCCTGCTAGCCTCGGCCATCCTCTTTCGGGAATGGAGCAACGTGGGCCTGGTGGACTTCTTGGGTATGGCCTGTGGGTTCACCACTGTCTCTGTTGGGATTGTCCTTATACAGGTGTTCAAAGAGTTCAATTTCAACCTTGGGGAGATGAACAAATCTAATATGAAAACAGACTAGGATGCAACAGGGGTTTGGGTGGCTCAAGGAATAGGAAATGAATGTGGTTTCTGGCTCTCATTTGATGTGAAGTGGAAGAGACCCTAATCAATGGTATTAAAGTTGCTTGCATATTAATGGGTGGTCTGATGGACAGTAGGGAGCATCACATAGCACCAGGGCAGGGGCCCAGCCCTTTGCAGTCTGAAGTTGCTAAATGGTTGCTTGGGCATCATCTCTCTCTGGTGAGAGGAATCTCATGTTCATTGCCATTAACCTGGAAGCTTTCATGAATACTCTTTCCTTTTAAAATATTTTAACATTATTTAATAGAAAATAAAGATGGGCTCTTTCTGATTAGTCTTTGCAGGGAGCAGATATTCTTATTTAGAAGATTACTTTGGAAATGGGAGAAATTGTTGTCTTGAAGTATGACTATACAGTAAATGTGTCCGTAGTTGTGTTATTTTGCATTAAGCATGTATAATGTTCAGGTACCTCATCCAAATGAGAAGTATATACATTTAATTTTTTTTAATCCTCTAATGAGCTGACTCTCCCACCCCTGACTCCAAGACATTTTAATTGAAAATAGAGAGAGAATACATGAACATGATACAGAGTTCCATTCACAGGATGACTTTCAATAGCTCAAATCAATTTCAGTGCCTTTATCACTTGAACTCTTCACTTAATTTGATGATTACTATGTATATGTTCTCTTAGATTAGAATAACTCTTTCATTATACTTTAATATTTCACTATTCAAAATATAAATATGTAAAGCATTTAGAAATAACAGTATTCATTTGTTGGAAGAAAGTCAAGGCGAAAGACACGTAAGAGCAAATTGATCCTTTTAGCATGTAGTTATTATCCAATTAAAGACAATCGACTTAAATAGCATAAGATTTTATTTGCATTCAGTCTATGCACCTGGGACCCAGTATCACATATATCCATGTTCTCTTTCAGTGGCCATTCAGAAGAAATAAATTATTTAACTTGATAATAACGCTGTTAGAGAGTAACTGTTTAATAGCATATATATCAAGTTCCCTATAATACAGGAACAGATTAAAGGACACAGTGAAGCTCAGTCTAATTTCTACAAATTGGAACACATATAGTAAGTTTTCAAAAGAATTTCTAGCAAAAATGAAAACAATTAACATATCCATCTCCCTATTGTTTGAGATGGCAGAGCACCCTACAGTTCATCACCCAACCTCTCATTAAGCTTCTGAAATGCAAAATAGCCACTAACTGTTCGGATCAAACAGATCATTCGTCTATTTATAGTAACCTTGTATGTATATTAAATGGGAGCAAAGCACAAAGTGATGCAAATTATTTCATTAAGATACAATGTACTTCATGTGCAGCATTTTACCTAAATAGGGAACTGTGTCAAGTTGGAAGATGGGATTGGGTAAGGTAGAGTTGGAGAACTAGAATATCAAATTTAATAATACCCAATTGAAGTTACTCACTAAGGGAAAAAAAAATATTTTTTTTCAGGCAAAAAGAACATTTCTAAAGACCAAAGAAATTGTTCCCCAGAGTGTTGAATGAAAAACCTAAATGAAATGAGGATAGTTTAACATAAAGTGAAGAACACCTTTATGAATTCAAAGTACATCTGATGATTGTGGGTTATCAGGGCTTAATGAACTAAGAGCAGCAACAGAATTGTTTTAAAATTTTTTGCATCTTATATTCACTGATAGTTAATAAATATTCAAAACTCCCTCACTCTTTTTATCAGCTCTTGAAGGTTTTTTTATTACGTGGTATTTTTAGGAATGTAAGCCTTAATTTATTGAACTGAACTTTGGAAAATGTCATGTTGTTGTATCAGTATACTTTTAGGCATAAAAATAGTTACCTAGATAAGGAGTTTGAGATATTAAAAGAATACATGTGATAACACAATTATACTGAGAAAGTTCATGTGTCTTATGGAAATTATCTTATTTATTTTGTTATAATTTACAAGTGAAGATTAGTTTAAATTCATTTATTAGTGTTTCTCATTATATTTTAATTCACAGTTATACCAGGATATTCAGAGGTGATATTTTCTGGGTGATTACCCCTATGATTTTTTAGAGTATAACAAAATCTGAAAGTAGTAATAGCGGGTCTCTTCTTCAGGGTGACTTGTTCTGGAACAGTTAGACTTTCCTAGTTTTAGCAGATTATTTTGGTAGGATGCACAGCTTTCCTTCCAGTAAACAAAGTTCTTAATGATTGTATTTCAAGTGTGTGACTCTAGCCTCAAATAGTTGACATGACCAGCAGTCTAATAACCTAATTTTCAAGTTTGACATAGAGCATATAACTTGACTTGAAATTATTATTATTTTTACAAATTTACATTTTCATAATTCATTTGGAATTGCAAAGAAAAAAGCCTCAAAGCGAGAGTTTTAGGGGAGGGCCTACAATGGGAATGGGTCTCTTTGGTCTCTCCAAAAGTAATTACATATGAAACATTTCCATTATTATACTATTCCTTGGGTTTTATCTCTGATAAAGTAAGAAAAAAAATACCTACTGTCTATTTGTTTTCAAGCTTCCTCTAAAATCTTATGTTTCTAATCACAATTTGCAGATTTATTCTGGATAGATACTTAAATAAGCCATTTCTCTCCTCTACTATTCAATCGATGCTTTGTTTTCTTATCTGAATCTTTACATTTAAAGAGATTGCTTTCTTGTTTTGCTCATTCAGGGTTAGCACTGAGACCACCCTGGGCATTTTGCTGTTTGGGAGGACCATTCCATGTGTGTAGAGAAGATTCATAAGAGGAAGGGCATTCTCCTCCTTGCCACACATACAGCAAGAATGTCACTATGATATTTTCATACTAGAATGTTAGTGAAATATACTTTCCTGCTTTTGGTTCAGCAATAAGAAATATTCTTTCAATTCCTAATTTTCAAGCCAATTAGTTATACTCAGTTTTATTTCCAGAAGTTCATTCCAGCTGTAGTAGGTTGGGTTTTGTTCTTTTTCTTTGGGTTTCATGTCTGATGGAAGAGAATACTATTAACATGTGCAGTTACCCCTCCCCCTCCTCCTTCCTTGACAGCTCCTCTCTTTGTAAATACTGTGCTCACTTATAGAAGCTAGTTCCTCGACATTTATAAAGCACTGAGATGCAGGATCTCCCAGGTATGGACAAACACTTTGGTCCATGGAGACCAAGATGTTGATGAGCTGCATAGTTCTTGTTGTAAGATGATACCTTTCTTTTCCAAGCTGCTCAGCTAATCTAGAAGAGGGGAGAAAGTGCTCCAATTGTTTACAGAGCCATGCCCATTGCTCTTTTCTGATGCCTACTTGATCCTGATTTAGGTCTCTTGTACAGAGTAGGAAACCAGAGAGAGAAAAATGCTTTAGTTTAGATCTGTTCACAACTGTCTGATTGGTTCCAGTGGTCTGAAGGAGTTGTCCTTCTCACTGTGTTTGAGACACCAAGGAAGTAGTAGTTCACCCATCAAGCAGGATTAGATGGAATCTTGGTGTTCCGCCTTCTCAGGGACCAAAAATGTAACATTAACAACTTAGCATCGACCTTCTTCCCAAGGACATGTCCATGTTAGTTTTCATATGTTTTACTCATATTCATAGCTAGAGGTCTGTTAATTTGAGTCGGAAAGAGAAAAGATCTAGTTACACACCAGTCACACACCATAAAACAGTTTATCATATAAAATACCTCAATTTTCTGTATTCCTCATTTCCACCTCACAGTTGTACTGGTGATGAATTTTAAGGATCTGTCCTTTAGCTTTGAGGTGATTTTTCACATCTGGCCAGATTCTTATACCTCCATCATATACTTGAAAAGATTAAGAATTAGAGGAATGAGAATGAGAATTTGGCTCAGTATCACTACCTGTTTATTTTCATACACATTTCTCACATGCTATTAAATGCAACAAGAGAATTATATTTTAAGAAAATGTAACTTTATGTTACATCAAAAAATGTTGTCTAGTAAAAAATTGATACTCAGTAGAACAATGATCATGTAAATAAATCTATTTCAAATGTACCCAATGTGATAAAAAGCATAGTCTAGGGCCCAGAGCATGAGCCAGGGAGAAGGATTTATTTGTTCTTTTCTCTATTTTTCCTTGAATTGTGCAACTCTAGGTGAGTCACTTAACCTTTCTGTGCCTCAGTTTCTCTACCTCTAAAGGGGTGAGATGGTTCTCCAAATCACCTGTTTTAGAGCGCTCACACTTTCAGCGTGTGTTGATAGCTTCAGACAAGAGTGTTCTGTGCAGGATTGCTCTGGAGTGATGCAGTGGAAGCTCAGCTTGCACTGGGCATCCTGTTTGCTCAGGACTGTGTTACTGACATGCAGCTTCAAGCACTGAGTAAGCAAAGGAAGTGCTGGGTGTAAAGTTTGCACGATTCCATGAAGCTTTAATTTTCTTTTTTTTTTTATTTTAAAAGGAAGGGTTTTTTATATTCTATTATAAAATATGGGAATTAAACAGGGATTTTTTTAAAAAGCTGCACTGAAAGATCACATTCTGTTGGTGTGATGAGATTTTCTGACATTCTGCATAGGTTTATGTTCTGCAGAAGATTCAGTGACCTGTGAACCAGATCGATTCTGTTGTGTTAGATTTATAATGAATGATGCTGAACTTCCTGCTTCCAAGCAACTCAACCCTGACCATGAACTACCTGATACCAGGTAAATGTCAGGAGCTCCCAAACCATTAGTGCCAAAAGGTCATGTTGAAAAGTTCAGACTCTTTCTTTTATTTGTCAAAATATGATAATTTGACCCCCACTCCCATGTCAGTGTTTTTGCACTTTGGAATAATTTAAGGGTACTGTTTTTCAGTAGCATTCCTGAGTGTTTTTGCCCTTTTAAATGATAAACATTTCTTTCTTGTAAAATGGAATATCACCGTGAAGGAGATGATGACTAGATTTAAAAAAAAATGTAACATGTTGATTGTTTGCATAAGTTTTTTTTCCTGTAAATGTATCAGGGGAGCTTCCAATTAGCATACATACACACATTGTCAATGGCTAAGACTTGCTTATATTTTGCTTTATAGAAGTAGTCACAGCATGTTGTAATTGCCTTATGTAAATATGAAAGGCTATTTATTAAGTTTCCCAATAATATTTATTAATCTGTATGTGTTTTAAAATAAAATAACTTATTTCTAGCTGAACACTCGTTACTTTTTTTTTACCCACTACTTGAAATGTTCATGCAGTCTCAGGTTCCCTATCATCCTAATGAATTCCTCAATTAAATGTTTCCCATTTTATTATAGAAACAAATAGCCCAGGTCCCCATCATGATATAGAAAATGTACCTGTGAATATCTTAGGGAACAAATCCATGATATGTGAAGGAATTTATCATCTAGTGATTACCTTCTGATAAAATGAAATGATGGTATTAAAGAAAAGCAGCTATATTTTAACATGTTAATGCATTTTACATGTTTGGGAGTGTAGAATATGACATTTTATCATATTTTAAGCACATGGAAAATTAGAGAATCATAACATATTTTAAAACTATAAGGGTCATCGGAAATCTTGTTATTAATCTTTATTAGTGTCCTGTAAGTCACTTTATTAAGTGGAAAAATATTGGATGCCTGGGTGGCTCAGTCTCATTTCAGGTCAGGTCATGATCTCAGGATCATGAGATCGAGTCTCCACTCTGGGTGTGGAGCTTGCTTAATTCTCTCACTTCTTCTCCTTTTGCACCCCCCCAAATAAAAAAAGGAAAAAAGTTTTATTTGAACAAAAATATGTATTTTTGAGGCTCTGTCCAAAAGGATTTAATTACTCACACTTTTAAAAACAGATTTTATTTATGTATTTATTTTTAAAATACTGTATTTATTTATTTGAAAGAGAGAGAATGAGAGAGACCACATGAGACAGGGGAGGGTTAGAGGGAGAAGCAGACTCCCTGCTGAGCAGGGAGCCCGATGTGGGACTTGATCTGAGGACTTCAGGATTATGACTGAGCTGAAGGCAGTTGCTTAACCAATTGAGCCACCCAGGCACCTCATAAGACAGACTTTATTTTTACTTAATCTCTACACCCAGTGTAGGGCTCCAACTTAAACCCCATGAACAAGAGTTGCATGTACCATCAGCTGAGCCAGACAGGCACCTCTAATAACTTATATTTTGATCAAAGTATAACTATATAGAAATTGGGAAAAACCATTTTTAAAAACCATCAAATGGTTTCTTTTTTTTTTTTTTTTAAGATTTTATTTATTTGACAGAGAGAGAGAAATTGCAAGTAGGCAGAGAGGCAGGCAGAGAGAGAGAGGGGAGGAAGCAGGCTCCCCGCGGAGCAGAGAGCCCGATGCGGGGCTTGATCCCAGGACCCTGGGATCATGACCCAAGCAGAAGGCAGAGGCTTTAACCCACTGAGCCACCCAGGTGCCCCCATCAAATGGTTTCTATGGATACCCCTTTCCACACAGGTTTTTGGGGTTATGAAATGGATAAGTGCCAAATTCTACAAAGACCTGCCCTGGTTGGTTACTAGCACAGAACTGTTAGTTCTGGCTTCTAGCCAAGAACAGTAGTAGCTAGTAGCTCTGCACCTAGTTCTGAGGGTTATATAAAATCAGGCATGCTCCCTGCCCTCCAAAGAGCTTATGTTCTAGTTCCTCTGTTGCTAAATCATGTGCCTGTCTGATGACCATGAGGCATGACATTTTTTGACAACTTCGTTGTAATGGTAATCAAACTGGTACACTGTATTTCCAACTTCATGTGGTAGTTTCATAAAGGTTTTTTATGTTGGAGAGCTGAGGCACAGTCAAAAAATAAGTAAAAAGATATTTTTATCTGTATTAGCAGTTGAGAAGGGAAGGAGTCATTTCAGCTGAGAAAATTTGAAAGTTGGGATTGGAATTGCACCATGGCAAACAGGATAGGAGGGATGCCAATCAAGTAACACAACAAATCCATATGAAATAACTGAGATGAAGGAACAGAAGATGGAGAAGAATTCAAACCATAGTTACCTGTCTGTAAAATGGAATCCTTTTATTTTTAACAATGATGTTTGGGGGATCTTAGTATCCTCCTTACTCTAATTTGGTATGCTTATTCACTGTATTGTTTTTCTATTGCTGCTCCAACAAATTACCACCAACTTTTTGGCTTAAAACAACACAAATTTACTATCTTACAGTTCCAAAGGTCAGAAATCCAACACAAATTTAACTGGGCTAAAATCAAGGTGTGGGCAAGATTATATTCCTCCTGGAAGCTCTTAGTAAGAATCTGTTCTCTGCCTTTTTCAGTAGAGGCCTTGCACATTGTTTGGTCCATTCTCCTTTCTCCATCTTCAAAGCCAGCAATGTTGCACCTCTCTGACCCTTCTTCCATTCATATCTCATTCTCTGACTCTGACACTTCTGCCTTCTTCTTACAAAGACCTTTGTAATTATTTTGGACCAACTTAGACATCAAGGATTATCTCCCCATCTTGAGACCCTTAATTTAATGATGCCTGCAAAGTTCCTTTTGCCTGTAAGGTAACAGTCACATGTTCTGAAGGTTAGGACTGTGGACATCTTTAGAAGGTGGGGCATAATTCTGTCTACCATATCCACTCACCATTTTATTAAATGAGGTAATTATTAAAAACCAATTCCTGGCTTTTAATGAATATCCTAGTACTTGACCTAAATTTACTTCAAGTTATTACTGTCTTTTTCATAGAAATTTCCTCTCTCCTCCCAACAAATGTTTTGGAAAATGCCCTACTACATTTCTAAGTCATCTATGGTCTTGAGTAAACTTACTAATATTAATTGGAAAACATTTATATAATACTAACCTTTTAAAATACAAGACATACCAGAGGGGAAGTGGGTGGTGGGGGAGGAGATGGGTTAAATAGGTGATGGGGATTAAGGAGGGCCCTTATTGTGATGAGCACATAGTGATGTGTAGAAGTATTGAATCACTATATTGTACACCTGAAACTAACATTACACTGTATGTTAACTAACTGGAATTTGAATAAAAACTTTAAAAATTAAATTAAATACATACATACATACGTACGTACGTAAAATGCCACTATCTACTTTGGAAGGACAAAAGGCAAATTTAGTGATAGGGAGTTGAGCTAAAGAAAAAATAATAATCTATTTTGCTGTTATGCTCCTGGCTGGCCTCTGTGGTAACAAAACCAAAACATAGAAGAGCAACTAAAGAACAATTTATATATGAGAAACTATTTGATTTACATGATTTTTAAAAACACTTTATTAAAGAAGTCTTGCTTATACTTCTATAACAAAGATTTTCACAGCTTTATTGAGGTGTAATCAACATACTCTAAACTGCACATATGTAAAATATACATTTGGTAGGTTTTAATACATGTTGTATTATAGGATGAAAGCATCACCATGAGTAAAACTGAACATATCCATCACCTCAAAGTTTCTTTTTGCCCCATTGTAATCCTTCTGCTCTTACTGTCTCCTTTACTCCCAGTCAACCATCTACTACCTGTTGCTACATGTTACCTTCCATTTCCTAGAATTTTATAGAAGCATATAATTGTTTATTATATACTTTCAGCCTGGCTTCTTTCACTTACCAAAATTATTTTGAGAATTAGCCATGTTATAGCATGTATTGACAGTTCATTCCTTTTATTGTTCAGTGGTATTCTATTATATGGATATACCACATTTGCTTTGTTATTGGATATTTGAGTTGTTTCCATTTTTTTTAGACATTACAAATAAAGCTGCTATTGAATATTCATTTACAAGTCTTTTAATGGATATATGCTTTCATTTCTCTTGGGTAAATATCTAGGAATAGAAAAGCTCGGTCATATGGTTGATATTACGTTTAACTTTTTAAGGAACTGACAAACTGTTTTCCAAGGGCACTGTTTTATAATCCCAACAGCAGTATATGTAAAGGAAATGGATTTTTAAAAATGTAAAAATATTTATGGTCAATGCTTGAACACTAAGTTGTGTAACATTGTGTGCTGGAGAAGTGGTCTGGACGTTGAAGGAGCGTGCATAATGTTAGCAGGTATATTATATACACTTATAAAAACAATGTACTGTGTAATGTGACTCTTAAGTGGGAGGTCCAAATAAATGTGAGAGGAGACTGTGAGCTACAACAAAGAAAGAAAGCTGATTAGATGAGACAGGGCTTTGCCGGGATGATGAGAATACTGGCAGAAAAGACCCTCAAGCAAATTCCTTAGGTTAACATAATTTGTAAGCATTTTCTTTTTTTTAAGAGTCTACCTATTTGAGGGGTGCCTGAGTGGCTCAGTGGGTTAAAGCCTCTGCCTTCAGCTCAGGTCATGATCCTGGGGTCCTGGGATCGGGACCTGCATCAGGCTCTAGAGAGCCTGCTTCCCTTCCTCTCTCTCTGCCTGCCTCTCTGCCTACTTGTGATCTCTGTCTGTCAAATAAATAAACAAATCTTAAAAAAAAAAAAAAAAAAGAGTCTATCTATTTGAGAGAGAGAGGGAGAAGCAGGCTGCCTGCTGAGCAGAGAGCCTGACATAGGACTCCTTCCCAGAACTCCATCATGACCCAAGCCAAAGGCAGACGCTTAACCAACTGAGCCACCCAGATGCCCAGTTTCTAAGCATTCTTTTTCACACAAACTAACCACTACTTTCATTGCAATCATCTGCATCCTACATGTATCTGATGGCACTTGTTAGTTATTGCTACATACCATCTCTATCAAAACTGGTGGCTTAGAACAATAACCATTAGTCTTTTTCATACGTCTGTGGATCAACAGTGCACATTTGTGGACCTCAACCAATCAAATCAGTCTGTTGTTAGATCAGTCTCTGGTGTCTAGACATAGTATGCTTCATCTGGGTAGCTTTGTAAGTAGTCTGTTCTATGTAGTCTCCTCCAGCAAACTAGTCCAGGTTTCTTAGCATAATTGAGGCTGGGAACCACCACATTTTCTTGGCCAAAACCAATCCCACGGCCAAGGCAGAATCAGGATGGGGTGGAACTGCAAAGTAACTCTGCAAGATGTGTGGACACATGGATGGGTAGAGAAATGTAGCCATTTTTCATCAATTTACTATAGCATCAGAGACCAACATGCCAACAATCTTTCAATATTTAATGTAATTCCTTATTTGACTATGTAATCTAGCTAGAATTTGGCTGAGACCAAAGAATTAAGCAAAAGTCCTCTGAGCCAGTTCGAAATGCAAGGTTGGCTGGTTACCAAGCTCACAGATTAAAAGCTTTTAAATTAGTAACTGCAATAAATAAGTAAGTAAGTAGGTGCACAGTCACCTATAATGAAACCGGAGGTTGGTGCCTACTCCAATTAGTCTGAAAAGCAAACTGTATTTGTTATTTTCTGGTTCAACAAGCATTCACTTAAAAAATATTCCCACCTAACATGATTTACATTTCTAGTGTTTTTGTATCTACTCAGAAACTGGAACAACTTACGCAAAGGACCTTGGCACCTGTAACTGAGATATTATTAACAGGTCTCACTCCTGATCTGGCTTGTTTTTCGCCCTCACATACCCTCCCCTTTCCCTACCCGCCTTCTTAAAAATGAGCCCTCTCTGTCCATTTTATTACTTAAAAGAAAAAAAAAAAGATTTATTTACTTCTTTTCAGAGAGAGAGCAAGTCAGCTGCATGGCAGAAGGAGAGGGAGAGAATTCTCAAGCAGGCTCCCAGCTGAGTGCAAAGCGCAAGGCCGGGATGGATCCCAGGACTCTGAAATCATGACCCGATAGAAAAAGAGTTGGATGCTCAACCGATTGAGCCACCCAGGCACCCCTCTCTCTGCCATTTTAGAGAAAACCAGGGTGCCTGGAAGTCTCTATCAGTTGGGCTTCAGACTCTTATTTCAGTTCAGCTCATGATCTCAGAATCCTGAAACTGAGCCCCAGGACCGGCTTAGTGCATGTGATTTTCTCTTTCCCTACCCTTCTGCCTGCCTGGTATGTGTAGGCGCTCTGTTTCTAAAATAAATCTTTAGAGAAAACCATGATGGTGGGTCCTAGGGAAGTTTTCCAATGGAGAAGCCAAGGCGGGATAGCCAGCCTAACAGTAAGTTTCCTATGCATCTCATGAAAAATACATCTCTGCTCCAAGTGTCTCCAGACGCTCTTTCACCAAACCACGTAACTCTCCCAAAGAACGCATCTTTCTGGGTTTCGGTTAGTTAAGAAAGCGCCGTACACTGAGCCCCGCCACTCCGCGTTCCCGACCCACTCCCAGCCTCCTGGCCCAGCTCTAGTCCACCGCTTGCCCCTTTCGGAGCACTTTTTCTCTAGGGGATCGCTAGGGACACTGCTTAAAATGCAGCTTCACAAGCTAAGTGCTCCTGGGAAGTCGCACTTTAAGAAAGCGGCAGTTACTCTGACTTGGATCACCTGGTCGGCGAACCTACTTTGCAAAATACTGCCTCCAATTCTTCTCCCTTGTCCCGCCCTCCACCCTCCTCTTTTTGCTCCCCGCTATACAGGGCCCGCTAAAGAAACCGGAAATCTACGGGAAGGAGCCCCGGAGGCGGGTCTTTGCTGCGTTGCACTGCGCGCGCGCGCGCTGTCTCTTGCGTCACTCGGCCGCGCCCAGGCTTTTCGCTACGGCCCTTGGTCCTGACCGCAGCGGGGGTCGCAGGTCGTCAGGGGCAGGCTCTCTTCGTCGCTCCCCCATGGAGGAGGCGGCGCTCACGGTTGCAGCACCGGATGCTCTCACCTCCTTCTGTACGGCGACGAAGGCGCTGGCCGCGAGAGCTCAAGAGGCGGCGGCCCGTGCGGCCTGTGTGGGCGTGTAAGCGGAGGTGACCAGGGCCAAATAGTGGAGGGGAAGCCGCATGGCCCGCCTCCAGCTGGGGTGAGGTGGCCACTCTTTCTTTCTTTCTTTCAGGCAAGCGTGAAGGGGCTAACTGGACGACTCTGCCGGTCTTGGGTTGGTGGGGGCCCTTCAGGGGCGCTTTCTCTGCCCTGGGGACACGTGTGTTCAGAAATGGAAGGGCTTTTTCTCCTCCTGCATCGAGTAATCCCGCCGTGAATTGGATTGCTATTAAATCCCTTGGAAGCCTGACTTGGCCATATCGGGCGCGTGTTCCTTAAGCTCATTCAAATAGTTCCTTTTTGTTGTGGTGAGTTTTAGATTGTTTCAACTACTGCGGAGATAATTAACTGATAACTGAACAAGCCTTAGGAGTCGGCCGTAACGTTTTGAACATAACTGTTTTAATTCCTAACTTTTATAAAGTCACTTAATCCTGTCTTCCTCTCCCTACAACTGTACAAAACTTTATTAGTTTTGTGTTTGTGTCTGTTTAGTTTCTTCACTAGGTTTTTCAGTTCGTTTAATACGGGATTATGTTTTAGTTATATTTCTAGAAACCTTCTATATGCCATATGCCTAACTAGTAATAAAGGTAATATTAAAAGTAATAAAAGGACAAATGAAAGAATAGAGATATTTGTTTCATTGGAGTAAGTTATCTGTTGAAGCAGTGTATTGTCCTTGGATGAGTAGGTTTCACGTTGGTAAGTAAAATGAGTATGCAGGCTAGTAGCCAATTTTTTGTAAGTATTTAGTAACTATGTAGTCCTTTTGCCTACTCCTGTATTTTCTTCTTTCCAGGCCGAAGCTACTTTGTCAGGGTTTAAAACTTTAAATGAGAATAAAGAGTATTATTTACAAGGAAATGAAAGTGAATAAGTCATCTCTGACTGCTTCCAGACTTTTTTTCCTAAGAGACCATATTAAAGTTAAATGTAAGTTAAAATTTTAATTTATAACTAATGTTGCTAAATTAGGGTTGGAGATTTAGGTTCTGTAGTATTTATAAGTACTGCTTTTAAAAATAATGAGCTAAATAAGAGATTGGAAATATTAAAGTAGTGGAAACCAAACAGAAGTAAAGATTAAGAGCTCTTAAAGTTTTCCTTCAGTGTGGGCTGCCATATAGAAATAGAGTCCAGGACATTTAGGTTCTGTTTCAGGCTGTGTAACTTTCTCTGTGTTCCTCTACCTGTGATTTAACCCTGAGGAAGTTTTGTTTCTTTAGTTGTAAGGTGGGGATAATGATACCTTCTTCTCATTGCGTGTATTAGAAATAATGTGATTCAGTAACCTGGAACAGTGCTTCACAGGTGTGTGCAGTAAGTGGTAGCTGTTACTATTAGAAATATTAAAAGAATTACACTTATTTTTAGGATATTTGTTTTATATAAAAATACCCTGCAGTGGTATCCTACTTACCCTTGTTCACTCAGTGTCAGCCACAGTGGCCTTTCTTTTCCTAGAAAACTGCATACCAGTTCATACCTCTCTGCCTTTGCATTTTTTTCTCTGCTTTGTTCTTTTTCCTGTTTCTTTGAAGCCTTTGCTCAATGTTACCTTCTCCACTAGGCCTCTTAACCAACCTAGTTGGTTGGTTAAATAGAAGTCCCCTAACCCAACTCCCTAGTGCCCTTAACCATAGCATTACCACCTTCTAAAATAATGTTCTCACTTATTTTTATTGTCTTGCCCTACCTCCAACACAAGGTAAACTCCATGAAGGCAGTGATTTGGTTTGTTTTATTCACTGCTGTATCCCCATTCCCAGTGCATAGTATGTATTCATGTAAATGTTTGTTGGCTGAGTAAATGAGATAAGCACCTGCCCACAGTGAAACGGATATAAGTAATATATATAAATAACTGTAATACAGGCTAGGAAAATGTCCAAAGAGAAGTGTTTGAAGGCCAGGAAATTCAGAAAAGGTTGGTTAATCTGGCTTGCAGAATTCAAGCAGGGCTTCATTGTGGAGGTGTCTTTTGAATTGGCTCCTTAAAGATGAAAGGAATAATGTAAACAAAGATAGGGAGGACGAAAAGGAGTAAGTAAGAATGGGAGTGGTGTGTTGACCTCGGGTGGAATACAAGGTATATGAAATATAGTATTGGGAAATAAGATTCAAAAAGTTATATTTGGAACAAATAGTGAAAGGTCTTAGTGGATTACAAAATTTGAGCTTCTTTCTTTAAACAAAGGGTAGCCAGAGGATGAGATGGCACAGATGTGTTTTATAGAGCAGTTGTGACAGCATCATTTATTGAAGCTGGATGAGCATTGGGAGAGACATGGAGGTGCAAGTCTGTATTTCACAAAGGTAGTCCATCTAGCACTCTTGGCCCTTGTATCCAGTTTGGGTAATGAGGATGGAGAAGCCATGGTCACAATACAAGGAGGAACAGATTGGGGAGGAAGATGATGGCCTACATGGAAAGCCTGGTTGGAGCGGCCACTTGCTTGTGTTCCGCTTCTGAGACTAAATGTAAATGGAGTCTCCAGTGGGCAAGGCAAATAAGGAGAATCCAGCTGTGAAGTTGCTTAATACCTTTGTCCCTGTTTTCTAATCATGGGGCCTTCACCATGTATCTTTTTCAAGTTTCTATGAAAATGAAATGGTAAAAATGCTGTGACAAGTTTAAAGCTGTAAATATATTTCTGTTGGTATATTCTTTTTTTTTTTAATTTTTTTTAAGATTTTATTTATTCATTCGACAGAGATCACAAGTAGGCAGAGAGGCAGGCAGACAGAGAGGGAGAAGCAGGCTCCCCACTGAGCAGAGAGCCCGATGTGGGGCTTGATCCCAGGACCCTGAGATCATGACCTAAGCCGAAGGCAGTGGCTTAACCCACTGAGCAACCCAGGCGCCCCTCTGTTGGTATATTCTTAAAAATTATGTAATTTTGGTAATTGTGTTGCCTATTGTTAGTCATTTTGCAAAGCAAATCTTAATTTCAGCTTATAGATGTTAGAATACTAGTTTATTTTTTCCTGTTCCTTAAGTTATGTGTTCTCTGTGTTTTAGAATTAGACCAATTTCAGAATTTTATTAAAATTTATTTCATTTTCAATGTAACTTGTATTTAACAAAAGTTAACATAAATATTCATAAATATTAGTAAAATAAGCTGTGAGAATTCAATTAAAATTAAAATTTAGAAAGAACAAGCTGGAAATTCTAAGCCTTTAAAAGTTTGTTTAAAATTAAAATGGGTCATTTTCAGAGTTTTCAGTTCACTCAGCCTGTGGAATCTTTGAGGACAGGGACTTGTGATCATCTTTATGACTACAAAGTTTGGCACATTAGAGCTGCCCCGTATATGCATATTGAACAGATGGCCACATGTAAGTAATAACAACAGCTTGAAGAGGAGGAGTGTGGGATGGGTCGGTCCTTCCACCTATGTCCCCCTGAGAGGTAAGATGGGCAGGTTACCATCTGGATCTTGTTCTCTCTGGGTTAGGAAAATAGTTGAAGTGAAACTTAGCAAGTTTTCTTGTTTAGCTGCCCTTAAACCTGGCCCTACTTCATAGTTAATCCTTAAGAATAAAAGATAATCTGTTTTAGGCTCTCCCAGCTGTGATTGACCTTTATAGTTCTAGAGTGGGAGCAGATCTGAGAATAGTGAAGCAAACTCATTCCTTTTTTTTTTTTAAAAGATTTTTTATTTATTTATTTGACAGATGGAGATCACAAGTAGGCAGAGAGGCAGGCAGAGAGAGAGGAAGAAGCAGGCTCCCCGCTGAGCAGACAGCCCGATGCGGGGCTCTATCCCAGGACCCTGGGATCATGACCCGAGCCGAAGGCAGAGGCTTTAACCCACTGAGCCACCCAGGCGCCCCAGCAAACTCATTCCTTTTAGGACATTCACACTGATGTCCTATTTTCAAACAAATGAGAAAATTAATTCACTTAGTTTAGTGGTGAAGACTGCTTTATAATTTGAGGGTTTGCAGGTTCTATGTTGTTTGTCCCCACCCCCACCCCCTTCTGCCCACCACCACACTGGTATAGTTCCATGAGTGAACAAACAGATAACCTTAATTATATAAAGGCTTAGAAATCAGATTTGCCACTTAAATGAGTGCCTTTTGTGGGGTAGGAAAACCACCACTATGAACCAAAGTCATTGTCTTTAAGTACCTTTTATCTTCAAAGATAGGAGAGTAACTGAGACTTTAATTTTATAAGGCTGACTAAAAATAAGTGCAAAGGAAAGAAATGCCTTTGGGCTAATGAAGAAGTCTTTGTAGCACAGCTTGAGTTGTGAACTGATGTTGAGTGAAGAGCAGGCTTTAAGTATGGGGAGGAGGAGAGGAGGGCTGTGGTGTATCTGGGCAGTGATGACACTTGTCTGAAGGGAGCCTTGGTCCTGTGTTGGTAAGTGAGTGGGATTGTTGCAACTCTCCAAAACTAGCATAACATTGACCAACCTGTCAAAAAAGGCTTTCTGTCTACTTTTGTGTGTTCAAAATTTTCTATAATAAATAGGTAAAAGGAAGGGGCGCCTGGGTGGCTCAGTGGGTTAAGCCTCTGCCTTTGGCTCAGGTCATGAGCCTGACCCGGCCCCCCCCGCCCTCCTTTGCTTGCCTCTCTGCCTACTTGTGATCTCTCTCTTGCTCTCTGTCAAACAAATAAATAAATAAATTGAATAGGTAAAAAGAAGAAAATAGATTTTAAATAGCATCATGAAATTCTATGTAAAATAAATACGGAGAAAATTCATATATAGGGATACATAGGTACATGTTAAGAACAATGAACTTTCAATGACTTTAAGATAAAATGAATAAGATTCTATTATAAAGTATTGTTTTAATCACCTCTTTTTCACCTTATTCATAGGGCTAGAATTCCTTCCCCATGGCACATGACATTGGGTACATGAGAGTGAGGTGGTTTATTAATCTCACTTAGCCCAGGCAGAAGGACATGGTACATTGCACAGGGCCACAAGGGGTGGTGGTGGGGGACTGCAGAGTGAAGAATGAGTTGCTGTGGAATGTAGGCCTTGAGTAACAAGTGTTTGAGGTGCACCCCTTGGATCCTGCAGGAGAATGTGATTGGCTTGCTTTAAAATAATTCTACAGTCTGGGAGGGCAGTGAAGCCTAGTACTTGGATATAAGCAGGAAATATGCCAGGTCTCCGCAATAAGAAGGGTTATTTAGCCTCTTTTTAAAAAGTAATCTCTACACCCAGAGTGGGACTCAAACTCATGGCCCCAAGAGCATGAGTCATAGGCTCTACTGACTGAGCTAGCCAGGTGCGCCAAGGAAGGTATTTGGCTTTGGGACCTTATCTACAGGAGCAGAGTGGGGAGGGGACCTCATTATCAGGCCATTAAAAGCCCTCCCCATTTTACCAGATGTCAAGGCAGCACAGAATATTGGATCTTTATTTTTTTATATTTTTTTAAAGGGAGTGATTTATTTAAGTAGGTTCACACCTAACATGGGGCTTGAATTCAAAACCATAAGATCAAGAGTGGCATGTTCTGCTGAGTCTGCCAATAGCTTGAATCTTAATTTTTGACCTTATACTGCATGTATGTAATTTGCACATAGTGCAAGTTAACATGAAGTGTTAATAAATTAAATATTACTAAATTAATAGTTACACATTTGGTATTTGAAAGTCAGGTTTATGTAAGTGCAGTCTAAATTTGGATTTGTGAGGCTATCATTATACTGGGACTGGAATTGTAGATAAACCTGACTTGTTTCTGGGTATCATTTTTGCAGATAATAAAGTTACATTTTATTGATTCCAGAATATTCAGACTTACACTACAGTTCATTTTCTTCAGACCTTCAAAAGAGGAATTTTATAGACCAGGGAACTTTAAGTAGTAGTCACTTCCTCAGTAGAATTCACATGATAATTAACATTGCTTGATGATGATAATAGTTAAAGGAGTTGATCTTACATTAAGGTGTGCTTTCAAGAATCTTAGGTGACCCATGGTCATTGGAATACAGAGTGGGGTGCAGTGTTTGGTAGCTGGGTTTTACTCCCATTTCCCCAGATTTTATTATTATTACCTTTGCATTTTCACTTGTATGTAGTGCTATCACTTCCCAACATACTTGAGCAACTTTTTACAGCTTTAAGAAGTTTATGGGCTGTAAGAAAGTTGTTACATCTTAAGATGCTGATCTAAATGACACAGCTTTATTTTTAGGGCTAGTTATAATTATTTCCATTTATCTATATTAACCCAGAAAACATATATTAAAATAGATTTTTGAGACTGCCAGATAGCTAGGTGCACAGGATTAAAAAGGTGACTCGTACGAGTCTAGGGGCTGGCAGTCTGGTGAGGGAAACTGGGTCGTAAACATCATTTAGATGTAGTGGGAACACTGTAAACACACTTTCTTGTTGTTGTAATAGTCTTTTTATAGTCTATAGAAGTAATTCTTGCTGCTAACCATTTTGTTCCCAAATTATCTGCCTTCCACTTTCACTGCAAGTTTATGTCTTCATCCATACTGATTGTCACAGTCCAGAATTATTCCAGAGGCAGGCTGATGAGGCTTGAGGTTACCAATGTTTGGCATATAAAGAGACCATAGTTTATTTTATTTTAAATTTAAAAATCAGTAGTAACTTTATAGATTGTTTAGTTTCTTTTGTTAGTGTGTTTGTTAAGGTTGTGACTCATTCAAGGTCATGCACCCAGCTAGAGGAAGGACTGAGTCTCCAAATTTCCCACCTACGACTCCCTGAATGCATATTCTTGCTTTAAGAGTGGCATTAAGAGGGGCACCTGGGTGGCTCAGTGGGTTAAGCCTCTGCCTTCAGCTCAGGTCATGATCTCAGGGTCCTGGGATCGAGTCCCACATCGGGCTCTCTGCTCCACAGGGAGCCTGCTTCCTCCTCTCTCTTTCTCTGCTTGCCTCTCTGCCCACTTGTGATCTCTCTCTGTCAAATAAATAAAATCTTAAAAAAAAAAAAAAGTGGCATTAAGAGGATTAGGGGTACTTCTCCAAATACATTGTAAGAGGGATTGATTCTGGAAAGGCTAATGTCATCCATATTGTGACTGATACTTAAAAAGCTCAGAGCACCTCCCTGACTTGAGTTCTTTCCACGTTTCAGTATTATCTTGTTCTAGATTGTGAGGTGACTTTGCTTTTCAGATTGTTAGGGTTTCTTTTTTCTTTCCTCCTTCCCTTCTCCCTTCCTGTGGGCTCCACACCAGCACAGGGCCTGAACTCATTATCAAACAAGTTGGCCATCCAATGGACTGAGCCACATAGGTGCCCCTTGTTAGTCAGTTCTGTCCTGACGTCCCTGCTACTCTTGGGAAACAGCCTGTGTTTTAAAAACCTTAATATGGAAATGTCCAGACATACATAGTACATGCAGTAGAGAGAATGATACAGTGAACCCTGGGTGTGCCTACCACCCACCTTTACCACTGATCCCCATTTCTGCAGACAAGTTTTGGCTTTTCAAAAATCTGATGGGAATTTTACATTTACCCCGTGATAAGCCTATTCAGCTATGTAAGTTAGCTATTTCAATAGCATTTAGCAATAAGCATTTGTGATTGTGTTCACAGGTCTTTAGGTCAGCAGGGATGACCCTGTGTTTTGCTCTGCACGTAATGGAAGGGTGCCAAAGGGCAAGCAAAAATACAAAGGTTCTCTATATATGTACACTCAGAACTGGCAGTCCTGTCACACCTACCTCCTATTGGAGTAAGCCACGGGGCCACGCCCCAAATCAGTGGGGGTAGGAAGGACCATTCTTATGAAGTGTTCCAGGAACCATAATGTGACTCAACAGGCAAATCTAAACATTGGCCCCATTGTCAGTGTCATCTTAGTGTGAATACATTTTCCATTATTACAGAACATTATCACCCATTACTTAACTGCCTTTCGTCTCTCTCCCCACTGAAGACTAAAATTTAGCTATCACTGTTTTATCCATAGAGCTTAGCACGTTTAATGCACACAGCATTTGTTGGGTAAATACTATTTGAGTAAATGGATAACATAATTGAGGGGCTAGGTGAATAGGAAGTTGTTTTTGCTAAAGGCCAGAACCTCATAACCTGAAGAACAGAAAAACTTGTCTGGTCAGCAAGGGTTAATGTGTGAGGATCCTACTGAATTGCAGATTAGTTCTGGAACTCAGTAGTTGTGGTACTAAAAATTCCAGAAAGTTGGGCTGGTAGTCAGTTATAACCAATCCTAAACCTTGTTGCTGAGTAATGTTTTTTCCTCTGCTTTCTGCACTTTGCTTTAGTTCATTTGTTAGCAGTGTTCATGAGTTGGCCATTTGAAAAAAAAAATGCGCAGTCTTTGGTAAGCCTCTGCTTCCTATCTGGTCTTGTGGCTCGAGCCTTCTAGGCCCATAGTCATCATGTTCTCTGAAAAGTCTGTCAGTATCACACTTGCACCTTGGCAAATTTCTGTCTGCTAGAATCATCATCCTCTGCTAACAAAATGATAATGACAAATGATAAATCTGCATACCTCCAAATAGGCTAAATAAGAATCAAATTACCATTTGCTTTTATCTACATAGACTTTTTTTAATGCAAGATAATTTTTTATTTATTTTTTAAATTATGTTTAGTTAGCCACTGTATAATATATCATTAGTTTTTTTTTTTTTTAAAGATTTTTAAAATTTATTTATTTGACAGACAGAGATCACAAGTAGGCAGAGAGTTAGGCACAGAGAGAGGAGGAAGCAGGCTCCCCGCCGAGCAGAGAGCCCGATGCGGGGCTTGATCCCAGGACCCTGGGATCATGACCTGAGCCAAAGGCAGAGGCTTCAACCCACTGAGCCACCCAGGCACCCCAATATATCATTAGTTTTTGTTTAGTGTTCAGTGATTCATTAGTTGTGTATAACACCTAGTGCTCATCATGACCCATGGTCCCCTCTTTTTTTTTTTTTTTTTAAGTATTTTATTTATTTATTTATTTATTTGTCAGACCGAGAGAGAGCACACAAGCAGCAGAGTGGCAGGCAGGCAGAGGCAGAGAGAGAAGCAGGCTCCCTGCCGAGCAAGGAGCCTAATATAGGACTTGATCCCAGGACCCTGGGATCATGACCTGAGCTGAAGGCAGCAGCTTAACGGACTGAGCCACCCAGGCATCCCCCCATGTCCCCCCGCTTAATACCCATATCCTGTTAGCTATCCTCCCATGCTCCCCCCATCCGAAACCCTCTCTTTGTTTCCCAGGATCCATAGTCTGTCATGGTGTGTCTCCCTCTGATTTCTCCCCCCTTCAGTTTTCCCTCCCTTCCTCTATGGTCCTCCGTGGCATTCCTTATGTTCTGCATAAGGAATATGAGTGAAATCATAGTATAATTGTCTTTCTGTGATTGACTTACTTTATTTGGTATAATCCCCTCCAGTTCCATCCATTTTGATGCAAATGATGGGTATTCATCCTTTCTCATGGCTGAATAATACTCCATTGTATGTATGTACCACAGCTTCTTTATCTATTCATCTGTTGAAGGGCATTTTGGCTTCCACAGTTTGGCTATTGTGAACATTGCTGCTATAAACATTGGGGTGCATGTGCCCCTTCTAATCAAAGCATCTGTATCTTTGGGGTAAATACCTAGTAGGGTAATTGCTGGATTATAAGGTAGCTCTATTTTTAACATCTTGAAGAAGCTCCCTACTGTTGTTCAGAGTGGCTGTACCAGCTTGCCTTCCCACCAAGAGTGTCAGAGGGATCCCCTTTCTCCACATCCTCATCAACATTTGTTCCCTGTTTTTTTAATTTTTGCCATTGTAACTGGTGTAAGGTGGAATCTTATTTATGGTTTTGATTTGTATTTCCCTGATGGCTGGTGATATTGAACATTCTTACGTGTGTCTGTTAGCCATTTGTATGTGTTTTTTGGAGAAGTGTCTGTTGTGTCTTCTGCCCATTTTTTGACTGGGTTATTTGAGTTTTGAATATTGAGTTTGAGAAGTTCTTTATAGATCTTGGATATCAACCCTTTATATGTAATGTGATTTGCAAATATCTTCTCCCATTCCATGGGTTGCCTCTTAGTTTTGTTGACTGTTTCCTTTGCTGTGCAGAAGATTTTATCTTGATGAAGTCCCAGTAGTTCATTTTCGCTTTTGTTTCCTTTGCCTTTGGAGACATGTCTTAAAAGAAGTTGCTGCAACTGATGTCTAAAAGGTTACTGCCTATGTTCTCCTCTAGAATTTTGATGGATTCCTGTCTCACATTGATGTCTTTCATCCATTTAGAATTTATGTGTATGGTGTAAGAAGATGCTCCAGTTTAATTTTTCTGTATGTAGATGTTTTCCCAGCACCACTTATTGAAGAGACTCTTTTTTCCATTGGATATTTTTTCCTGATTTTTTGAAGATTCTTGACCATAGAGTTGAGGGTCCATTTCTGGGTTCTCTCTTCTGTTCCATTGATTTATATGTCTGTTTTTGTGCCAATACCATGCTGTCTTGGTAATCACAGGTTTGTAATATAGCTTGAAGTCAGGCAGCATGATGCCCCCAGCTTTAATTTTCTTTTTCAACATTCCCTTGGCGATTTGGGGGTCTTTTCTGGTTCTATACAAATTTTAGAATTGTTTGTTCCAGCTCCTTGAAAAATGCCAATGGTATTTTAATAGGGGTACTATTGAAATTGTAGATTGCTCTGGGCAGGATAGACATTTTCACAATGTTTAGTCTTCCAATCTGTGAGCATGGAATGTTCTTCCATCTTTTTGTATCTTCCTCAATTTCTTTTATAAATCTTCTGTAGTTACTAGAGTATATTAACCTCTTTGGTTAGATTTATTCCTAGGTATCTTATGGTTTTTGTTGCTATTGTGAATGGAATTGATTCCTTTATTTCTCTTTCTACAGTTACATTGTTAGTGTATAGTAAAGCAGCTGATTTCTGTGCATTGATTTTGTATCCTGCCACATTGCTGAATTGCTTTATGAGTTCTAGTAATTTGAGGTTGGAGTCTTTTGGGTTTTCCACCTAAAGTATCATGTCATCTGTGAAGAGAGAGAGTTTGACTTCTTCTTTGGCAATTTGGATGCATTTTCTTTTTGTTGTCTGATTGTTGATGCTAGGACTTTAGTACTATGTTGATCAATAGTGGTGAGAGTGGGCATCCCTTTCATGTTCCTGACCTTAAGGGAAGAGCTTTTCCCCATTGAGAATGGTATTTGCTGTGGGCTTTTTGTAGATGAGTTTTATGAAATTGAGAAATGTTCCCTGTATCTCTACACCCTGAAGAGTTTTAATCAGGAAAGGATGTTGTATTTTGTCAAATGCTTTTTCTTCATCAGTTGAGAGAATCATACGGTTCTTGTGTTTTCTTTTATTAATATGCTCTATCATGTTGATTGATTTGTGAATGTTGAACCACCCTTGCATCCCAGGAATAAATCCGACTTGGTTGTGGTGGGTAATCCTTTTAATGTTCTTTTGGGTCCTATTGACTAGGATCTTGTTGAGGATTTTGGCATCCATGTTCATCAGGGCTCTTGGTCTATAATTCTCTATTTTGATGAGCTCTTTGCCTGGTTTTGGGATCAGAGTAATACTGGCCCCATAAAAGGACTTTGTTTACGTAGATTTCTAAGAAGAAGGTGTATTCATGAGAAAACTCCAAGCTTCTCTGTATACATTATTCAAAAAGGACACATGAAATTGGTAAATGTATTGATAAACTAGATTTGTATATTCTCATGCCTGATTTTCATTCTGTGGAAATTTTTTTCTTAACAGCAAAGTTTTGTTACTGGGAACTGTCAACTAAGACGGGAGACATTTAAATATGAAACTAGAGTTCATAAAACCAATTTAAATTTTAAACAGTATTGGCATATAAAAGTAGTTGTATTTTTATTTTTTTTTTCAGTTTTACTGAGTTATTGTTGACATATAACATTGTATTAGCTAAGGTATGCAACATAGTGATTATATGTGTATTGTAAAATGATCACCACAGTAAGTTTAGTTAACATCACACATACAAATATTTTTTCCTGTGATGAGAACTTTTAAGATCTCTCTTAGCCACTTTCAAATATGTAATACAGTATTGTTAGCTGTAGTCACCATGCTGTACATTAACATCCCCAAACTTATAACTATATCTTTTTACCACCTTAACCCATTTCTGTCACCTCTCTACCCCCTCACCCATTTTTGTCACCCTTTTACCCCTGCCTCTGGTAACCACCAGTCTGTTCTCTGATTTTATGATTTTGGTTTTTAAGTATGGCCTTATATCACAATCCCATCTTTTGCCATAAGTATGAGAAATATAATTTTACATTGGTAGTAAATTATAAATGGTAAATATATTATCAATGGTAGTAATGAAAATACTCCTTTATGAGTGGAGAAGTAGAGTAAAATTTTTGAATTATATATGGATTATCATCATTCTGTTTAAAAATCAAGTTTTGTTTTGTTTTGCATTTTTTAGATTTGAAGATTGCATAGTCCTGCCTCCAGCACCAGTGGTTTCTCTGTTTTGTGATCAATGTGATTCACAAGAACTTCTTTCGTAACAAACGAAATGATCCAGGGCCGTGGAAAATATGACTTTTATATTGGTCTGGGATTGGCTATGAGCTCCAGCATTTTCATTGGCGGGAGTTTTATTTTGAAAAAAAAAGGTCTTCTTCGACTTGCCAGGAAAGGCTCCATGAGAGCAGGTAGGCTGTGTCCTATGTGACCATGAAATGACATCAGTGTGTTCTTGTGTACTCAGGTTCTTTGTTGGTAGACAACCATATCTTTGTTCCTACTTAGTATATTTGAAACTTTGAACTTTGCAGGCCTTGTAAATGTTTATAGAGAATCAGACATCAGTTTTGTGATGAGGAAAATTAAAAGTGAGACAATGTCAAAATAAGCTATTAACTTCTGCAGTTATTATCAAAGTGGAAATAGGGACCAAGGCCAAATTAGCATCCAGCCTTATCTTTAAATTTTGTTATGTCTGTAGTGAAGGAGATAAGGGTTTATGAACAGAATCAGAATATTACTGAAGCCTAGGATTTTTTTATCTAGGTTACTGAAGTTTTACTTTTACCTTAAGACATTTTACCTGATGATCTCAAATTGACATGAAGGAATGAGAAGGCTTACTACGGTTAAAGAGTATTCTGTTCAGTGATTTTTCTGAAGGGTGATATAGGTTATTTCCCCAGACTTGTCCTGCTGACAAGTCATGAGACTTTGGGGGATACTCAGTGTGATAAAACCCCACTCTGACTTCATTTGGTGCATTCATGACAGCATTATGTTGCTTTCTGGTCATCTTCTATCATTCAGCCTCTGCTTTAGTTCCAAATCGATTCTGACCTCACAGGAAGACCTGCTTTGGCAGTAAAAAAAAAAAAAAAAAAATCGAACTTCTTCCTCTTTGCTCTGCCATCTTATGGCCAGAGCTAATCAGTCTTAAAATAGTAGCCTCTGTTAGTGGGCAGAGAAGAAAGTATTAGCATATGCTGCTTGAATAAGTATATTCCTCATTCTTATCTTAAGGCAGGTACTCTCATTGTCCATGATAGATATGATTGTCAAAGGGTTCATTTGCATTGGCTTTTCTTTTGGACAATGGCTTAAGTATCAATTGCTTCCTGATTTTATTAATTTTTTTGGGAGGAAAGTCAAATAGGAAGATGGGGATCCTGGCAGCTCCAGACTGTGATGAATGCTCAGTCTTTTTATGTATGGTCAATATAAAACCCATTCTCCAAGGTTACTTCCTCATAAGTGGGACTAACCCACACCTATATGGCTTATCCACATTCAGACTAATTTATTTGAAGTTGGGTTACTTCTTACTGGTTCTTTTTCTTTGTTTATTGAAGCTGAGTTCACAAAACAAAAGAATGATGCATAGACTGAAAATAAGGATTGATTTTAATTCTTTTACTCAACAGTATAGTGCAAACCTAAAAATTTTTAACATTGTCATGATCCTCATCCCCTTTTCTAAGATAATCATAAAAAGATTATTTTAGAAATCCCTTACACAGTCATGGTGGAACCTTTATTCAAAATAATAATAATCAACAAATGAGATATTCAAAATCTGTAATTGCTAGTAGTTGTCATAAATTATAAGAGTCTGATAATCTTCCAAAAAAGCTAAATTTTACTTTTTCATTTTCAGGTCAAGGTGGCCATGCATATCTTAAAGAATGGTTGTGGTGGGCTGGATTGCTATCAAGTATGTATAGAGAACATTTCAAGGATATTTTATAGTTGTATATTAAAATATTTGCACATACTAATACTGCCTCTTATTAGCACATTGTTATTTGTTTATTTAATTTTTTAAGATTTATCTATTCTAGAGAAAGAGTGACAGAGCAAGTGAGGGTGGGGAGGGGCAGAGAATCCTGAAGCAGCCTACCTGCTGAGCACAGAGCCTGATGCTGGACTGGAATCCAGCACCCCAAGATCACAACCTGAATCAGTCAAGAGTCTGCTGCTTAACCGACTGAGCCACATAGGTGCCCCTAGCACTTTTACAATTTTTAAATAAATCCTTGCTTTTTTAATGAATAATACTCAAAACATATAAAATTGAAGCCAGTAAAAGTCATTTAGCAGTTTAATAGTTTATTTAATTTGAATGAGAAGACTTTCTTTTACCTGTCTGATTGAAATATGTCTGACATACCTATGTGTTTTTTTAACATTCTCAGTTTAAGAGGTAACTTTGTTAGTAAAATATCCTGTTTAAAATATCCTGTATTAAAATATCCTGTATATCCTGTATATTTATATCCTGTATAAAAATTCCAAAGAATATACAGATAAACTAAGATTTAATTAAGTGTTGGATATAAAGTCAACATATAAAACTAAGCTGCATTATGAGCAGCAATTAGAAAATGAAATGTTGGGGCACTTGGGTGGCTCAGTCGGTTAAGCATTTGCCTTCGGCTCAGGTCATGATTTCAGGGTCCTGAGATCGAATCCCACATTGTGCTCTCTGCTCAGTGGGGAGTCTGCTTCTCTCTCTCATTCTCTCTCTCTGCTCTCCTCTCTCTCTCAAATAAATATCTTTAAAAAAATGTTAAAATGGTACCATTTTCGTATAATTTTTAAAAACAGGAATTATTTAATTATAAATGTAACAAAAGATGGGAAAGATACCTATGGAGAAAATGAAATCATTACTGAGAAAAAGAAGACAAATAGAGGGATATATTATTTTCATGAGTTGAAAGATTCATTATTGGAAAGTCATCATTTCCATAGTGACAGGTTAAATGCTATTCCATTTAAAACTGTACATGGTCATGTGGCAGATGGTAAGTTGATTTAAAATTTGCACAGTAGGGCACCTGGGTGGCTCAATTAAGCATCTGCCTTTGGTTCAGGTCATGATCCTGGGGTCCTGGGATCGAGTTTTGCTCAGCTTGGAGTCTGATTTTTCCTCTCTCTCTGCGCCTCCTCCCCGCTCATGCTCTCTATCTCAAATAAATTGGAAAAAAAAAAAAAAAAGATCACCCTAAAAATTCAAAACACATTTTAAAAAAATAAGTAAAATTTGTATGGTAATACAGAAGTCCGAGTAAAGCGAACTCTTTTTTTAATTTAAATTTTGATCGTTAACATGCAGTGCAATATTGGTTTCAGGAGAAGAACTCAATGATCCATCACTTATATACAACACCTAGTGCTCATCACAAGTACCCTGTTTAATACCCATCCCCCATCTAGCTCATTCCCCACCCACCTCCCTTGGTCAGCCCTCAGTTCTCTACCCTTAAGCTGCTCTCCTTTCTTTCTTTTCCCCCTTTCCTTATGCTCATCTATTTTCTTTCTTAAATCCCACATATGAGTGAGATAAGGTATTTGTCTTTATCTGATTTATTTCACTTAGCATAATGCACTCTTGCTCCATCCATGTCATTGCAAATGACAAGATATCATTCTTTTTGATGGTTGAAAATACTATTCCATTATATATACATACCACATCTTCATTATCCATTCATTAGTTGATGGACATTTGGGCTCTCTCCATAGATTGGCTATTGTTGATAATGCTGCAGTAAACAAGGGGGGTGTTTGTACCCCTTTGAATCTGTATTTTTGTATCCTTTGGCTAAATACCCAGAAGTGCAATTGCTGGATTGTAGGATGGTTCTCTTTTTAACTTTTTGAAGAACCTGTAACCTGTTCTCCAGAGTAACTACACCAGTTTACTTTCCCACCGACAGGCAAAAGGGTTCCCCTTTTTCCACATCCTCAGTAAATCTTGTTTCTTATGTTGTTAATTTTAGATCGTACAGGTTTGAGGTGGTATCTTTTTGTGGTTTTGATTCATATTTCCCTGATGATGAGTAATGTTGAGTATCTTTTCACGTGTCTCTTAGCCATCTGGATGTCTTCTTTAGAAAAGTGTCTATTCATGTCTCCTGCCCATTTATTAACTAGATTATTTGTTTTTTGGGTGTTGAGTTTGGTATGTTCCTTAGAGATTTTGGATACTAACCCTTTGTTAGTATGTGATTTACAAAGTATCTTACTGTTCTGTGGGCTGCCTTTTTTTTTTTTTTTTAAGATTTTATTTATTTGTTAGAGAGGGAGAGAGAGAGCATGAACACAGGCAGACAGAGTGGTAGGCAGAGGCAGAGGGAGAAGCAGGCTCCCTGCCGAGCAAGGAGCCCGATGTGGGACTCGATCCCAGGACGCTGGGATCATGACCTGAGTCAAAGGCAGCCGCTTAACCAACTGAGCCACCCAGGCGTCCCATGCCTTTTGTTTTGTGATTGTTTTCTTTGCTGTGCAGAAGCTTTTTATCTTGATGAGGTCCTAAAAGTTCAGTTTTGCTTTTGTTTCCCTAAGCAGATATTCGTGAGAGGTGAAAGTATTTGCTATACGGGCATCGAGCTTTATTATGAAGCTGCACTAATTAAGTCAGTATGGTAGCATGTCAAAATACATAAACCAGTAGAATAGAATGGAGAACCCTAAAACACCCACACACAGTGTGTTTATTGCAAAGGTGGTATTGAAATAGGGAAATGTGCTTTACAATAAATATTGCTGTAACAATCCATAATGGAAAAATTACAGTTTGATTTCTACTGCACTCCATACGTAAAGATCAACTCCAGGTGGTTCATAAGCTTAAATGTGAAAGGTAGAACACTAAAAGAATTCCGAGAAAGATCTCTCATATAAGAAATGGGTAATATAGGGGATTAAAAGTACACTTAAGCACTGAATAATGTATAGAATTGTCTAATCACTCTATTGTACACTGAAACTAATAGCACTGTATGTTAACTATACTGGAATTAAAGAATAATTAAATAAAAATGATTTCTTGGGGGCACCTAAGTGGCTCAGTGGGTTAAGCCTCTGCCTTCGGCTCAGATCATGATCTCAGGGTCCCAGGATCGAGTCCTGCATCAGGCTCTCTGCTCAGAGGGGAGCCTGCTTCCCTCTCTCTCTCTCTGCCTACTTGTGATCTCTCTCTCTCAAATAAATAAAATCTTTAAAAAAATTATTCTCATACAATTTGTATGAAGCACCTACCACAAAGGAAAATATTTTAAAATTTGATGTTAAAATTAAGAACCTCTGGTCAAGAGTATAAAAGAATGAAAAGGCAAATTACAGAAAGTAAAAAAAAAAAAAAAGGACTGATGTTTTTAACCCACAGAAGTTTCATGTCCAAAATATGTAAAGGATTACCTCATATCAGGAAGAGAAAACAAATAGCTTAAGAGCCCAACAGGAAAAATAGTTGACCAGCTGCTTCACTAAAAGATTTTACTTGGCCAGTGAACACATGAAAAGGGGAAATGCAGATGGAAAGAATAATAAAATAATTCCATTTTCCATTAACAGATTAGCAACTTTTTGTACCAAGTGGGACAAAGGGAGCTATCAAATTCTGCTCAGTGAAACCATTTTGGAAAATACAGTAGCCATAAGTGATCTTTCTGTAAGATTCCCTCCCCTGCGTAAGATTCCCTCCCCTGCATAAGATTCCCTAGTGGCTTTTCAATTCAGATGAAATCTGTATCAGGATTCACAAAGGTTGTGTACCATGGGGCCCTGGCTACCTCTGACCCCAGGGCTGCCTTCACCAACACTCCATTCCGTTGTACACTTCATGTTAAGTACTTGACATGTATTTTGCCAGTTTTCCTTCACTAAAATGTAAGTTTTTCGGAGAATAGTATTTTCATTTTTAAAAAATATTTGAGAGAGCACGAGAGAGAGAGAGTGAGCAGAAGCAGTGGGGAGGGGTAGAGGGGGAGGGACAAGCAGAACCTGGAGGCAGGACTCCATCCCAGGACTCTGGATCATGACCTCGGCCGAAGGCAGATGCCTAGCTGACTGAGCCACCCAGGCACCAGGAGAACAGTACTTTTGTTTTGTTTACTGCTCTGTTTCCTGATCCTAGAACAGCATCTGGCCCATTGTAGGTACCTAAGGATGTCTTTTAAATATGAATTGGGTTAAAAAAAAAAACCAAACTAATGAAAAAGACTTAGGAGAGATGTTTTCACACAGTTTTAGCTGCTTTTAATTGATTTCTGTTTGTTGTGATAGGGTATAAGTATTTATTAAATTAAAGAAATTATATGTAAGATAAATTGGTTCTCTTCAATTAAAATTACAGATTATTATTTTTTCTAATTGGTTTGGATTCTGTTCTAATGTTGATAATTTACAGGAGAACCCTTATGAGTAGATGGGAAAAAATAAAGAAATTACTAAATACAATTGAAATAGCATATAAAAAATATAAATGTACCTTTGACCCTTCAGCAGCATGGTAGTTGGGGCAGTGACCTGCTGTGCAGTTGAAAAGCTGCATATAACTTTTGACTCCCAGAAGCTTTACTGTTAGCATACTATTGACCAGAAGCCTTAGCAAAGGCGTCTGTTAACACTTACTTTGTATGTTATAAGTATTATATACTGTATTCTAAACAATAAACTAGAGGAAAGAAAATCATTCAAAATACACTTACAGTGCTATTAAAAATCCACTTGCGTGGATCCTGAAAGTTTAAACTCCTGGTAAGTTCAAGGGTCAACTGTATATGAAAATAACATATAGGCGTTTTCATTTTGAGTGATTTGTTCTGAGAGTTTTCTTTTGTTGTCTATCTCAAAGTGGGAGCCGGTGAGGTGGCTAACTTTGCTGCATATGCCTTTGCACCAGCCACCCTAGTGACTCCATTAGGAGCTCTCAGCGTCCTAGTAAGGTAAGGATGCTATGCTTCTTGTGTAGGAACAGTAGTCAGTATATTAGTCCATAAAGCATTCAGTGCCATCTAATTGCACATGCTCAGCATAATTGACATTTAAACAATCTTGAGAACTTTTTTTTTTAAGCTGTGTAGTAATTGCTTTTAAAGGGTTCTCTTTTGTGCACGGGCGTGCTGTCAAATTGTAACAGAAAATATGCTCCCATGCTTTGTCTCGCTTTTATTACAATTTTTTAGAATTTCAAGTTTGACTTGTCACAGCACTTAACATTTGAGACACAGACACTTTGGTAAAATGGTGGTTGGTGATAAGTCAGTTTCCATACCTACAGTAAACCAATGATTGGTGCAAGGTTGTGTACCTCTGAATACTGCTCTGGGGGTACCCCTTTGGAAGGAGCAGCCAAAGCTTGTCCTTTTTCTATTATTTTAATGATTAGTCCAAACAGCAAAGCCCATATTGAAGTTTCGATTTTGGTTACTATTCTCAAAGTTTTTGATAGATTTTTTTTAAGTCTTTGTTTCCCCCAGAGTAGTGTGTGTGTGTATAAGTCAGTATTATATTTAAGTTACATAATTTTTCAAGATACTATATAATCTAGTATATAAAGATACATTGTGGTACATGTCTTTTATCCTTAATTTTCTGTGTGTTATGTCATATTTATAGGTTTACATTATATGTTTTTTAGATTTGGTTAAAACTGGCTTTTAAGTATTAACATTTTTTCATTTAATAGGCAAATTATATAGAATGACACGAACACATAGAAAGGCTGCATCAACCAGTATGGATAAATTAAAGTTGAGCAAATTTTAAGCATTGGTTTGGACATAGAGTCTTAGTTAGATTATGAATTTGTATTGCACCTCCATTTATTGTGAATTTCATACTGATTTTCTACAGTAGAAATATGGGAACTATACTGGTTTAGTGTTCCATTGTTTTGTTGGAAACTTCCATTTTATGATTGAATGTGCCTTTTCTTTACCTTTTCTGAAAGCCAGAGAACCTTCACAAGTTCATAGTGTTTTAGTTTTTTAATAATTTAAATTCTGTGTTGTGTCGATTTTTAAAAATGAGAAAAGCAGTTGATAATTTTAATGTTCTCCACTCCCCTCCCCCACTTTAGTGCCATTCTTTCTTCATACTTTCTAAATGAAAGACTTAATCTTCATGGGAAAATTGGATGTTTGCTAAGTATTTTAGGATCTACAGTTATGGTCATTCATGCTCCAAAAGAAGAAGAGATTGAGACTTTAAATGAAATGTCTCACAAGCTGGGAGATCCAGGTAAGAAACAAGAAAAGCTTTATCAGTCTCAGTATTTTACTTTTTAATATAGTTTTTATTTTAACCAAAATTTTATGTGCATATAAAGAGGCAAATTGTTCTACATGGCTTATTATGAAAAATAATGGTCATTTTCTTCTCCTACCAGCTCCAGATGCCTTGTTTATTTTGTTCTTTAATTCTGTGTCTCTAAGTAACATGCTTAAAGTGCTGCTATTCTTGGCTTTAGGCATCATCCGTGTGTCTACTACCTACTGTATCTGCCTGGTTTTGTTTAAATTATTTATTTACATTATAGTCATTATATAACTTTTATTCCCAGCTTAGACATATACAACTAATTTTCCTTCCTTATGTTTTATCTTAACTGATAATTATCTTTTTTGATCACTTTTCTATGAATTTATCAATCTGTCTTAAAACTCTACTCCAGTGGTCTTAATTCTACCCTGAGTAATTTCAAACACATTAGGTATTCTGCAATTTCATCTCTTCTGGAAATTTCTCCCAAAATCTTATTTGGCCTTAGTCCAGGCTGGTATCTTGAGCTGCCGGCACATTTGTTATTGTGGACTTTTCTTCATCAGCATCCTGAAGGGATCCCCTTCACTTTTTTCTTGGCTCTGAATCCTGGGTTTGATCCTTCATTTTGGTTGGAGCCACTATTGTAGGAGACAAGAAAGGCACAGAAGAGATGAGACTTAAAGTCCTTGTATATATCAAAATGTCTTTAGTCCATGTGAACTCAATTGTCTTCTCACTTTCAGTGTTGCTAAGAAATGACAGTCAATTCTTTATCTTTTATATGTTAGTTACCATATTTTGTCTTTAGCAACCTTTAGGATGTCCTCTTTGCCCTCATCATCTCAAATTTTCCACTGAGGTACTTAGATGTGGACTAGTTTTTATCCATTGTGCTAGGTATTTGATGGATTTTTTAAAATTTGGAAATGTCTATCTTATTCTAGGAAATCAAATTTGTTCTTTGATATTCTTTCTTTTCTCTTTGTGAAATTCTTCTTACTCTTCTGTTTGGACCTCCTGCAATATACAGTGACTTTTCATATAGACACGTGTACATGCACGAACATGTACACTCACGTACATTTATATACACATATGTACATATATACATATACACACAATATATATAAATACACACGTACACATACACACACATATATACGTATATACATATATAAAATATGTAAATACACACGTACATATACACACACATATATGTATATGTATATATACATTATATATTTTTATATATGTATATACGTATACATATATATGTGTGTATATATGTACGTGTGTATTTGTTATATATTTTTATATATGTATATACGGATACATATGTGTGTGTGTATATGTACGTGTATATATACATATATATACGTATGTATGTACGTGTATATATATACGTATATACGTATGTGTGTGTGTATATGTATGGGTGTATTTACATTATATATTTTTATACATTTATAATTACATAAATATATAATTTATATATATATAAAATACATAATATTTATTTTTTTTCATCTTCCTGTTTTTACTGCTTTTTCTTTTTAGCTCTGCCTTCAGGGAGATTTCCTCAGTTTTGTCTTCGCAGCCCTTTTGAGTTTTTATTTCTGCTATTACATTTTTAATTTCCAAGAGCTTGCTTTTGCTTTTGGTTGTGTGTGTATGTGTCAAAAAAAACAAAACGTGAAATTCACCTTCAGCATTTTGCAGATGTACAATACACTATTGTTACCCACATGTGTTGTGTTGTACAGCAAGTCCCCAAAGAGACCTGGTTATTTAAAAGTATTTCTGCAAACTTCAATATTGGGATTGTTTGTGGGCTCTGTTTTTTCTTTTGCTTTAGTCATTTAGTTTTGTCTTTAGGCAGTTTTGATTAAATGCTGGACATAGAATATTAAAAAGTGTAAAGGCTCTAAGTGATGTTTTATTCCTTCAGAAAAAAACTAAATTTTTTTTTGTTGGACAGATACAAGAACCACAGATCACTTTTTCTTTCTTTTTTTTTTTTTTAAATATTTTTTTATTTGACAGAGATCACAAGTAGACAGAGAGGCAGGCAGAGAGAAAGGGAAGCAGGCTTCTTGCTGAGCAGGGAGCCCTATTCGGGGTAACCCAGTGAGCCACCCAGGAGCCCTGCGGATCACCTTCAACTTGAAGTGTTGTTTCACTCTCTGTTGAGACTGGTTTCTTTCCATTTTGCCTGTATTTCTTAATCATGGACTCTCAGCTGATACCCTGGGATGTTTACTTGGACCATCCACCTGGGTGAACTTTTAATGGCAGTGTCTGTGTCAGCATTCCAAGACTGCACGTGTCTTCTCACCGCTCTCTGGCATTTTTACCAGGCTATTTGGTTTCTAAAAACCTAGGCATATATAGCTTCTCTTCCCACAAATGCCTTAAGGGGAGTTGCATACAGAAATTTGGGCTCCACTTCAGCTCCTTCCTTTCTGGAATCTTGGCCCCTTGTATCCCAGCTGCTTAGGCAGCCCAAAATGCCGTTTTTATTTTTACCTAGTCTACTGACACTTCCACAAGCTCCAGGTCACCACTTTCTGCTGGAGTTTATGCCTGTCCTTATCCCTGCAGTCATCACAAGGTAGAAAGCAGAGGTGAGTGTTGATCTTATCTTTTTCTCCAGATTTTCATCTTCCAAGTTCCAGCTGCTTTTATTGCTCTGGTATTTCATCAGTATTTTTCTGAAGATTTATTAATGTAGTTTTTATTGTTTTTGTGGCATGGAAATTTATGTGTTCCCAAGCTTTCCTCTCTACACCGAGTAAACAAAGGTTTTGTGTTTTTCTTGTTTTGGTGCTTCTCCTGGTGAACCTTGGGTGCCTTCTGAAATCAGACTTGTCAGATCCCCAGCAAAGCCTCCTGCCTGAGCCCTAGGAGTTGAGTGGGAAAGGACATGAACACAGATATAGACCTTACCCCAATCCCCTGTTTTAGTGTATTACCTACGCACTCAACTGGCCAGAGTACTCCAGTTTGCTGTGGCAGTCCCTTAGATGTTCAGAACTGAGCAGAGTTCCTGGATTTTAATGCTTCTTTAATAGACTTGAAGTCAGGTCTCCTGTTTTTCTCTCTCCTTTACCCCGCTTCCAGAGATCCATTATATCTTCAGAGTGTTCCGTGCTGCAAGCTGAGTTACTTTCCCATCTTTCATCATTGTTGATGTGGGATTCGGCTTTCTTGGATGTGTTGTACAGTTATGAGTTTATCTTCTGCTTTCTGGCTTCCATAATATTGTTACTATCACCTCCTCTACCTGTTCTTGTTTTTGTATGTTTGCTTCTTTAAGAGTCCTATTACTATTTATTTTATTGGCAGAGTTTAAGGAGGGAACAGAGTAAATTCATGACTTACTGTGGCTCAGTTTCCTCATCTCAAAATCCATATGATGGTATCTGTATTATAGAGTGGATGTGAGGATTAAATGTGAGGATTTAATCTGCGCAAATTGCTGAGAAAAGTGGATGGGCCATGGTGCTACACAGTTGTTCATTATTAACATGCTGGGTTCAGTTCTCCACATTCAACCAGAACCTGACAGTATTTTTGATTCTCTTACTGGTTTGCTATTTACCCCAGTGGTTGTCTCTAAGAATTTGAAAAATGTACTCCTTTTAGGACAAACTTGAATTTTAACTGCTGTTCTTTTTAGCATCTGTAAATTTTTGAGTGTTCAAGGTCATCTCATGATTTCTCTCCATTAGTTTGATTGTTTCCATTCTTGGAGTTAGGGCATTCCAGTGGGTGGGAAGTAGTGAGCTATTCTAGAGTGGATGGCTGCAAATCAGCTTCATCTCCATTTTCTGTGATCTAATTATCATGAGCCCTAAAATGCGATGTTAAAAATGTTAGTAACAGTTTATGAATATGAAACATAGTGTAATCTTCCAGTATATACATCTAACTAAATTTTTATGAGTATACTTTTGCTGGGGCAGCAAAAGGAAGAAAATATTTATTTTAAGGTCACTCCTTTTCTCCTTCCTGTTGATTTAATATTTGTTTTGGATTCTCGGGTTTTTTTTAGTACTTACGCATTTGACTAAATACAACTTTTCTTTGCCTCCCCCAGGTTTTGTGGTCTTTGCAACACTTGTGGTCATTGTGTTATTGATACTAATCTTCGTGGTGGGACCTCGCCATGGACAGACAAACATTCTTGTGTACATAACAATCTGCTCTGTAATTGGAGCATTTTCAGTCTCCTGTGTTAAGGGCCTGGGCATTGCTATCAAAGAGCTGTTTGCTGGAAAACCTGTGCTAAGACATCCCCTGGCCTGGATTCTGCTGCTGAGCCTTATAGTCTGTGTGAGCACACAGATTAATTACCTGAACAGGGCCCTGGATATATTCAACACTTCCATTGTGACTCCAATATATTATGTATTCTTTACAACATCAGTTTTAACTTGTTCAGCTATCCTTTTTAAGGAATGGCAAGATATGCCTATTGATGATGTCATTGGTACTTTGAGTGGCTTCTTTACAATCATTGTGGGAATATTCTTGTTGCATGCCTTTAAAGACGTCAGCTTTAGTCTTGCAAGTCTCCCTGTGTCTTTTCGAAAAGACGAAAAAGCAATGAATGGCAATCTCTCTAACATGTATGAAGTTCTTAATAATAATGAAGAAAGCTTGACCTGTGGAATTGAACAACACAGTGGTGAAAATATCTCCCGAAGAAATGGAAATCTCACAGCTTTTTAAGAAAAAATGTAATTAAAAGGCTAATCTGTAATTGTGTTATCAAGTGAATTTGAATATCAGAAGGTGTCTGAAAAAGCATTGTTCTCAAAAAATGTTCTCTGGAGACAATCTTTTATAAGTTACACTGATTTGGACCAAGAAATTATTATATTTACATGATGGTAGCTCACTAAAATGACCTCAGTACATGGCCAATTTCTATTAACATTGTATTATTACAGAGGTATTTTAAATTTTTCTTTCACCACAATCTAAATGTACTGACAGTTTTAAGTCGATAAAAATGCTTTATTTTTTCATTGGTGATTAAAATCTGAAATGTACATTTGTCATCCCCAGTCCATCAATCCCTGACCATTTGAAGGCTTTTTGATTTAAAAAGGAACAAAATTTTCCTAATACCTTATCCTGTGATTTACCTTACATATAAGAATGACTCCTGTTTGATGGATCTTTTTAATTTTGAAATGTTAGTTTAAGAGAATCCTAAGTTATGAAATAAAGAAAAACTCAAATTTACCAAACAATAAAGGGTAGGAACTTGCCCCATGGGAGATGTTTCTCACACTGTGACTTATCACCCCACATTTGATGGTCTTCCTATTCCTTGATGGCACCTTGCTAAACCAGTGCATCCTACATATGTCAGGCTGCAGCCTGACTGGTTTCATTCTTTACTTACTCTAATCCCTTGATACTTGGAATCTTGATTTACCATTTTACATCAGCTCTTGTACTTTTCAGTGTATTTTCATAATGAGTTATATTGTCATTTAGATCTTCTAACAACTCTGGGAAATAAAGTCAAAAGACTAATTTCTTAAATTTAGCTCATGTTATAATAAAAAGATAAATTGAAACAGTTCTAAGTCTGAATGCTTAGAACAAACAAGGTGGTTATAAAATACGGTTTCTTTGTACCCAGTATTTTACTTTGCTTTAGTGTTTGTTCAGACTATTGTATATTTTGGTCTTTTAAAAATGTCCATGAAAAAATGTTTATGGAAAATTTCAAATGTATGCAAAAAAGGTAGACTAGTATAATGAACTCCATCCAGCTTCAGAACCTATCATCATAGCAATCAACTGGGTTTTAAAAAGTAAACTATTTCCACCTAGGTTGCAGGAAGAACATGGGCTTGCTCCCATTGTGTTGCGCCTGCCCAAGGTAATACAGCTTGATCCCTACTGTGTAACCAGTCACCACTGGTGCCTCACTGTCCTTGCCAGGAGATTGCCAGAGCCACACTATAGTGATGGTGTCCTGCCACACAGCTCTCCACTGGCTTTATTAGGGCAGAGTTAATGGTCTCCAGGTTTCATAAAATAAAATCCCTTTCCCAGCATTTTTTAATCCTCTAAGGAGCCTTTGTAGACATTTTTTTTCTAATTGCCTCCCCCATGTAATCTTAATATCACAGATATACTGTGTGTTTACTATATATCTGTACTTCGTACCTAATAGAGTAAGAACCAATTTTCACCCCCATGGCTGTGATATGGCACTCAGAATTATATATATATTAATTTAAATTCTTAATTCAACATCTTTTTTTTTAATAAGGTTTTTTTTTTTTAAAGATTTTATTTATTTACTTGGCAGACAGAGATCACAAGTAGGCAGAGAGGCAGGCAGACAGAGAGGGGGAAGTAGGCTCCCCGCTGAGCAGAGAGCCCAGTGCGGGGCTCCATCCCAGGACCCTGGGATCATGAGCTGAAGGCAGAGGTTTTAACCCACTGAGCCACCCAGGCGCCCCCTTTATTCAACATCTTAATAGCACTGGAAGTTGCATTAATGTTTAATAAATGTTTAAATTTGGTTTATAATGGAGTCTTAGAGAATTTAGTAATATGAATCACTTAATTTTAGGCATTACTCATAATTCCTCATAGTCTATACTTCAGTATAGGGTGAGCAGATACTACCCTCAGTCTGGCAGAATGCTGGCCCCAGTGTTTGTTAGTCACATTACCTAAAGCAACATATTTAGGTAACTTGGTAATGAACAGTTCTGTTTCATAGTAAGTCAAGGTTAAAGAGTCCAATGGAGTAGTTCACAGACTTTATCTTCAATAGCATGTATGATGGGTTTTAGTGTTATGTTTCCAAAGCCATATGGCAATTACTCCCTATCATGATCTTGTCCCTTCTTTCAAGGTGCCAGGTGACCTAGACTAGATCTCCTGGGCCCGGTCTGTGCAGATACGTAAAGTATCTTGCCCCACCCAGGGCACAAGGTCACAATACTAAATGAATAAACACAAACAAGTTTTATTAGTTTTATTTCTGTAACCTTTAAATCATACCCTACAAATTAAATTCTGTCACAACTGGATTTAGTAGAAGCAGAGGAATCAAGTTCACTATTTTCTGAAACACTGACACAAAAAAGGGAAGGGAACAATGACTTAGAAAAGGTTACTCATAAAAGACCCATCAAGAAAAATCCCCGAACAAAAGCTAAATAATTAAGTTTAATTCTAATTGGTAGTGCATTTTATTACAATGAGCTGGTAGTACATTTCTTAAGTCCGTAAATCTTTCCCCAAACATTATTGATCCTTTGCTAAGGAATGAATGGATGACCTCAGCAGCAATTTGACATAGCTAGCTGTTGGAACATTCCATAGAAAAAATGGAAAATTACTCTGTAAGAACATGATGGCAACAATCAGCAGCCAATATTCTCAGACTTTTTAATTACCAAAAGCATATACAATTTTAGTCTAGAAAAATAATTTTATAAAATTAAGCTTTTAAATTGAAAAGTACCCCCTTTAACAGGCACAGAGATAAGGAAAAATAGCCCCTAAAAATCTCTCTAGTTTATGGAAAGGAAAACATGCCCTTAAAAGTTATTAAATGCAGTCAGTACTGGGATTCTTCAAAAACATGATGTACGTGTCCTCAGCTGCTGGCGAGGGACTGGTGGATCGGTGGCTGAAAGCAGCGAACATGCTCCACGGGGGTGCTTTCTCCATCACCAGACTTCAAGTACTTGTCCAAGATAGTAATTATTTCATCATTTAGAATCTGGAACTTGCGAATTCTCTCTACCATCTTCTTTAATGGCTGCAACAATTAAAATTAGGATGTTTTATTACCAAAATATGTACATTTATTCATGTTTCAAAATGGCAGGATTTTCACATTTTCTCATAAAAATTACAGCAAACTACTAGCACACATATCTATCTCTCTAATGTACCTATTGGAACAATGAATACATTTTGCATTTAAACACATCTCCATTGGTTTCATGCTACCAACTGTATTACCTGTACAACTGATAGACCTATTCATTCAACACATAGGTATTAAGCTGCTGTGTACTAAAAACTGGGAATGTAAAGAATGTCAGTGGAGAAATGCCAGTATAAGTCTTAGATTCCAGTTCTTGTCGACAGGATACTTTGATAAGACTGCTAGTACAACAGAATTTGATAAAGAACACATGCATGTACACACACACATACACAAGATGACACTTTAAAAAGCATTGCAGGTTTTGTCTATGCAGGAGGTAAAGCGGAAGCCAAGACCTCCTAAGGGACAGATGGCACCAGTGGCAATGGGATGAGATGTCCTGAGGTATAAGCAAGTGGGATTACACCTAGAAACTCCCAATAAAGCTAGGCCCCTCTAAAGTGACTCCAATTTTGTTAACAGTCTGTGGAGATGAGAAGCAAATAAAAATCCAGGGAGGAAAAAAAAATCTAGGGAGAAAACCAATCCATGGGATGCCTGGGAGGTGAAGTCAGTTGAGCGTCTGACTCTTGGTTTTGGCTTAGGTTATGATCTCAAGGTCATGAGATTGAGCCCCATGTGAGGCTCCACACATCGTGCAATCTGCTTGAATTTTCTTCTCCCTCAAATAAATAAATCTTAAAGAAAAGAAAAGCAATCTAAGTTCAACTGGATAAGAGCTGGCAAATAAACCTAGCACACAAAACATTTCAGAGTTTTAGATAACCTTTGAGGCTTCAGATACTAGAATTACAGGGGCTCAGTGGGTGAAAGCCGTACATTGGACACACTGCTCAGCGGGGAGCCTGCTTCCCCCCTCTCTCTCTGCCTGCCTCTCTGCTTGTGATCTCTGTCATATAAATAAAATAATAATAAAAAAAAAAGATACTAGAATTACAAGATATACATGAAATTTGTAAAAAAAAATTCATCTAAGACAAAATTATTAATTACCACCAAGATTTGAAGAACCAAATCTAACTTTTAAATATAAATTCATTCAAAATTAAAAACAGTAGTTAGAGCTGAAGTGAATCAGTTAACTAAATAATACACTTTTCTGGGAACAGACCAGAGAGATAAGAAAATGAAGATATGGGAGTTAGAATGGCCCCTCAAAGACATCCACGCCCCAATCCCCAGAACCTATAGACATGCTGCCTTCCAAGGCAAAAGAGACTTTGAGAATGTAGTTTAATTAGACTTTAAAATGGGGAAAGTACCATAGATTTTCCAGGTGAGCCCCCAATCTAATAATATGAGAAAAGAACTTTCTCCAGGTGGAGGCAGGAGATACGGCAGAAAGAAAAGTTGAAAGACTGGAAGCGAGGGAGGGACTTGAGATGTGGGCTAATGGTCAGCAAGGAAATGGGGACCTCAGTCCTCCAACTTCAAAGGACTGTGTCCAGCCAACCACCTGAATGAGCCTGGAAGCAAATTCATCCTTAGATGCTCCAGAAAGGAACACAGCCCTACAGATAGACTAATTTTGGCCTTGAGATGATAAAGGACCCAGATGAGTCATGCTGTACCCAGATTTCTGACTGAGAGAACTGAAAGAATGGGTGTCATTTTTAAACCACTAAGTCTCTGGCAATCTTTTGTGGATTAGGAAACTAATTTGAAAACTAACATGGTAAGGGGTAAGGGAACCAGAAGAATGTCTAAAAGGTATGTAACTGCAGTCCTAAAAGAGGAGAATAGAGAGAATGGGAGAAAAAACTAAAATGTTTGAAAAGATAATGGCTGAGTACTTTTAGAATTCAATTACAAAGAATCCATAAAATGACAAAGAGAAAACGATCTAAAGGCAGCCAAAACAAACAAACCAACAAATCAAACAAAACCCACACACCCTTTGGCCACAAAAAAAGAAGCCAGAAGACTGGAATGGTACGCCAATAATCTAAAAAGGCAGATCCTATAAGGCTGTATAATATGAAGCAGATCTAAGTACCCTAAAAAGAGAAAATGGAAAAATTAGCACTTTAACTGCCTGACTGCTTTACTTATCAAGTATATTTAGATTCATTTTGGAAATGAAAAGAAAGCTGCTTCAGTGGGTGTCACCTTATGTACTGGGATGAAAAGCATTCTGCACAAAGGCCTTTTAATAAGTACAAAGTATGATTATTTTGTGAAACTTCCACATATGGTATAAGTCTCTTTCACATACCACATTTTTTATAATCTCATCTTTGCCATCATGTTTCTGGACTTTAAGTAGATGGTAGCAGAAATCCAGGACAGCAAAGCGCCGCTGTTGCCCAAGAAGTACAATGATCATACAGCCAGCCCAGTGGAGCCCGTCGCCAAAGCACTGCCTAGAAACAAGAAGGAACAAGTACAATGGGTAATCAACAAAAAAAAAAATCATAAACTCTTCTATAAGTTTGTGTCCAGAGGTCAATGACCAAGGAATCTACTTGCAACAGGCCAGCAAGGGAACGCTGAGCAGCAGGAGATGTGTCTTTCTTTTTGGTAAACATCTCTTTTGGGTTCCTCTGGCACATTCTTAACCATTTTTTTAGATCATGGACTCTTAAAGAATGACTTTGGGAAGCTATGGACACTCCTCGCCTCCTCCCCCTAGAAAAATGCATACCCAACTTGCCCAAGTTTCCATGGGTTCAGAGAACACCTAGAAACTTCATCCTGAGTCACTTCCTCAGCATGAAGTAAGTACTTCCACTTAATGGCTTTAAAGCAGCTCAGCAACCTTCTAGTGAACTTCCAGAGGAATGCAGTCTTCTGTGTTAGCCTGCTCCCACTTCCCCATTCACTGAACACATACTTACTCGACTGTAAACTCGTGGGTTCCCACAGGAATACAATAGACAAATTGCATGGCACTCCAGAGTCTGTGAAACTCAACACACTCATCCACATGCATGACTCCATTGCTAGGCAGAGGCCCACGCCAGATGGGGTCATCCAGAAAGGTCCGGATCCGAGTCAGGATGACTTCAAACATAGACAGGCCACAGCAGAGACGCTCCTTTGTCAGCAAATCCCCCTCTCTTGCTATTGCAATTTGCTGCACAAAGGACAGAACGTTATGAGCCAGGGTAGGAGGGCAGTAGACCACTGAAACCAAACTACCCAGATTTGTTTCTGACTTACTGGAAAACTATCTTAATTTGCAGAAGAGGATTTTTATAAATAAGCATCAACAACATAAATATGTCAGCTATTACATAATAGTCTTTGTAGCTTAAATATATTTCAGTCAAGGAGAACTGTCTAGTACAGCTATTCTTAACTGGGAGTGCTTTTGCCTCCAGAGGACATGTGGCAAGGTGTGGAGACATTTTTTGGTTATCATAGCTTGGGGTCAGGTGAGTGGCATCTAGCTGGTAGAGGCCAGGGATATTATGTTTTTTTTCAAAAGTTTTTCTTAAATTTTAATTCCAATATAGATAACATATAGTGTTATATTAGTTTCAGGTGTACAATACAGTGATCCAAAAATTCCATGTACTTCTCAGTGCTCATCAAGTATACTCCTAATACCCTAATACCCTTTACTTACTTCACACATCACCCCATCCAGTAACCATCCATTTGTTTGCTGTAGTTAATTTTTTTTTTTAAATTTTTTTGTTCCTTTATTCATTTGTTTTGTTTCTTAAATTCCACGTATGAGTGAAATCATATGGTATTTGTCTTTCTGACTGGCTTATTTCGCTTAACATTATACTCTCTAGCCCAATCCACATTGTTGGAAATGGCAATATTTCATTTTTCATGACTGAATAATATTCCATTTTGTGTGTGTCTGTGTAAACACATATATACCACATTTTCTTTATCCATTCATTTATCAATGGGCATGTGGGCTGTTTCCATAATCTACCTTTTATATAAATTATATAAATTATATAATTAAATTATATAAATAATGTTGCAATAAACACGGGGGTGCATATAACCTTTCAAATTAGTGTTTTGTATTTTGGGGGTAAATATCCAATAGTACGATTACTGGATCATATGATAATCCTATTTTTTAATTTATTGAGGAAGCTCCATAATGTTTTCCAGAGTGGATCCACCAGTATGCATTCCCACCAACAGTGCAAAGTGTTCCTTTTCCTGGGCATCTTCAGGAACACTTGTTTCTTGTGTATGGGGGTTTTAGCCATTCTGACAGATGTGAGATGATACCTGATTATAGTTCTGATTTGCATTTCCCTGATGAGGAGTGATGTTGAGCATCTTTTCATGTGTCTATCTGGATGACTTCTATAGAGAAATGTATGTTCACGTCTTCTGCCCATTTTTAATTGGACTGTTTTTTGGTGTTGAGTTGTATAAGTTATATATATTCGAGAGTAAACCTTTATCAGATGTCACTTGCAAATATCTCCTCCAATTTAACCAGTTGTCTTTTGGTTTTGTTGGTTGTATCCTCTGTTATATGAAGTTTTTACTTTGATGAAGTCCTAACAGATTATCTGTTTTGTTTTCCTTGCTTCGAAAGATATATCTAGAAAGATATTGTTATGGCCAACATTAGAGAAATTACTGTGTTCTCTTCTAGGATTTTTATAGATTGAAGTCTCATGGTGAAGTCTCTTATGTTTGCATGTAGTTATCAAGTTTTCCCAACACCATTTGTTGAAGAGACTTTTTCCCATTTCATATTCTTTCCTCCTCTGTCAAAGATTAATTAACCACATAATTGTAGGATTGCTTCTGGTCTTCCTATTTGGTTCTACTGACCACCATTTTTCTGCCTGTACCATACTTTTTGATTAGTACAGCTTTGCAGCCTAACTTGTAATCTAGAACTGTTGACACCTCCAACCTGGTTTTGCTTTCAAGATTGCTTTGGCTTCTTGGGAGTTTTTTGTGGTTCCATACAAATTTTAGGACTGTTTGTTCTAGTTGTGAAAAATGCTCTTGGTACTTTGACAGGGATTGCATTAAATCTGTAGATAGCTTTGGATAAAGGATATTTAACAATATTTATTCTCCCAATCCATGAGCATGAAATACTTATCCATTTGTTTGTATCAACTTCAATTTCTTTCAGCAATATTTTATAGTTCTCAGAGTACAGGTTTTTCAACTCCTTGGTTAAGTTTACTACTAGGTATCTTACTATTTTTGGTACAACTATAAATGGGACTGTTGTCTAAATTTCTCTTTCTGCTGCTTCATTAGTGTACAGAATGCAATGGATTTTTGTGCATTGATTTTGAATCCTGGGACTATACTGAATTCCTTTATCAGTTCTAGTCATTTTTTGGTGGGTGTCTTCAGGGTTTTGTATATATGTTACCATGTCCTCTGCAAACAATGAAAGTTTTACTTCCTCCTTACCAATCTGGGTGTCCATTCTTTTTGTTGTTTTGAGTGCTGTGGCTAGGACCGACAGTAACTATGTTGAATAAAAGTGATCAGAGTGTACATCCTGTCTTATTCCTAACCTTAGGGGGAAAGCTCTGTTTTTTACAACTGAGTATGATGTTCACTGTGGGTTTTTCCATGTAAGGCCTATATTATATTGAAATATATTCCCTCTAAACATACTTTGTTGAAGGTTTTTATCATGAATGGATGTTGTACTTTATCAAATCCTTTTTCTGCACCTATTCGAACAATCATGTTTTTTCTTTTTCTTTTTGGGGGGGGGCTGGGGCGTTGGGAGGGGCAGAGGAAGAAGGAGAGAGAATCTTAAGCAGGCTCTATGAAACATGAAGCTTGACATGGGGCTTGATCTCACAACCCTAAGATCATGACCTGATCTGAAATCAAGAGTCGATGCTTAATGGACTAAGCCACCCAAGGTGCCCCAATGATCATATGGTTTTTATCCAATTTTCTTATCAATGTATCACATTGACTGACCTGTGGATAGTGAAACACTCTTTCATTCCAGGAATGAATCCCACATGATTGTGAATGGCTTCTAATGTATTTGTTGGATTTGGTTTGCTAGTATTTTGTTGAGGACTTTTGCATCTATGTTCATCAGAGATATTGGTCTGTAGTTCTTTTTTTTTTTTTTGTGGTGTCTTTATCTAGTTTTGGTATCAGGGTGATGCTATCCTCATGCAATAAATCTGGAAGTTTCCTTTCTTTTTCTGTCTTTTGGAATAGTTTGAGAAGAACAGAGTTTGGTAAAATTTACCTGTAAAGTTGTCTGTTCTTGGACTTTTGTTTGTTGGGTTTTTTTTTTTTTTTTTTAAAGATTTTTTTTATTT
>NW_022631129.1:262030-283316 GCF_010015895.1 Lontra canadensis | reverse complement strand
TTTTTTAAAGATTTTATTTATTTATTTGACAGAGAGAGAGAGATTACAAGCAGGCAGAGAGGCAGGCAGAGAGAGAGGAGGAAGCAGGCTCCCTGCTGAGCAGAGAGCCCGATGCGGGGCTCGATCCCAGGACTCCGAGATCATGACCTGAGCCGAAGGCAGCGGCTTAACCCACTGAGCCACCCAGGCGCCCCGTTTGTTGGGTTTTTGATTACTCATTCAATTTCATTGCTGGTAATTGGTCTGTTCAAATTTTCTATTCTGCTTCAGGTTTGGGAAGTTTATTTTTCTAACAATTTATCTATTTCTTCAAGGTTGTCCATTCGTTGGCATATAATTTTTCATAATAGTCTCTTATAACTGTCTTTCTGTGGTATTGGGTGTGATTTCTCTTTTCTCATTTTTTAAAAAAAGATTTTATTTATTTGACAGACAGAGATCACAAGTAGGCAGAGAGGCAGGCAGAGAGAGAGGAGGAAGCAGGCTCCCTGCTGGACCCTGGGATCATGACCTGAGCTAAAGGCAGAGGCTTTAACCCACTGAGCCACCCAGGAGCCCCTTTCATTTCTAATATTTATTTGAGTCTTCCCTCTCTTATTTTTAAAAATGAAAGGTTTTAAAATGAAAGGCTAAAGGTTTATCAATTTTGATTTTTTCAAGGAACAAGCTCCTGGTTTCAGATTTATTACATTATATATATTTTAGATTCTATCTCATTTATTTCTGCTCTAATATTCCTTCCTTCCTTCCTTCCTTCTGCTGGTTTTGGGTTTTGATAGCTGTTCTTTTACTAGCTCCTTTAGATGTAAGGTTAGGTTGTCTGGGACTGTTTTTGTTTCTTGAGGTAAGCCTACATTGCTATAAACTTCCCTCTTAGAACCACCCTTGTTGCATCCCTAAGACTTTGAACTATTGTTTTCATTTTCATTTGTTACCATGTAATTTTTTATTTCCTTTTTGATTTCTTGGTTGACCCATTTATTGTTTAGTAGCATGTTATTTGTGATCTTTCCAGATTTTCTCCTGTGGTTGACTTCTAGTTTCATAGTGTTGTGGTCAGAAAAGATGTATGGTGTGCCTTCAATCTTTTATAATTTTTTGAGACTTGTTTTGTGGGCTAATATGTGATCTATTCTGGAGGATGTTCTGTGTGCACTCAAAAAGAGTGTGTATGCTGCTGTTTTAGGAGGGATGTTCTGAATATATGTTATATACTTTAGTGTGTTATTCAAAGCCACTGCTTGCTTGTTGATTTTGTTTGATGTCCACTGATAAGCGGGGTGTTAAATTCCCCTAATATTATTGTATTACTGCCAGTTACTCACTTTATGTTTGTTATTAACTGCTTTATGTATTTGGGTGCTTTCATATTGGGGGCACAAGTATTTACAATTGTTTTATCTTCTTGTTGGATTGTTCTTTTTATGACTTATACAGTGCCTTTCTTTATATCTTGTGACAGTCTTTGTTTTAAAGTCTGTTTTGTCCAATACAAGTATTGCTACCCTGGCTTTACCCTCACATCCATTTGCATGATAAATGTTTCTCCATGCCCTCACTTTCAATCTACATGTGTCTTTAGGTCTGAAATGAGTCTCTTATAGGCAGCATATAGATAGGTCTTGGTTTTTTTTTTTTTTAATCCATTCCATTGCCCTATATCTTTTTATAAATTTTTTTCGAAAGATTTTTATTTATTTATTTGACAGAGATCACAAGTAGGCAGAGAGGCAGGTGGGGGGGGGCGGGGAGCAGACTCCCTGCTGAGCAGAGAGCCCAACATGGTTTATAAATTTTTTTTTTAAGATTTTTATCACCCTATATCTTTTGATTGGAGAATTTATACATTTACATTCAAAGTAATTATTCATATATGTGTATTTATTGCCAATTTGGTACTTGTCTTGTGGTTGTTTTTGTAGTTTATCTCTGTACCTTTTTTTTTTTTTTTTAAAGATTTTATTTATTTATTTGACAGAGAGAGATCACAAGTAGACAGAGAGGCAGGCAGAGAGAGAGAGAGGGAAGCAGGCTCCCTGCTGAGCAGAGAGCCCGATGCGGGACTCGATCCCAGGACCCTGAGATCATGACCTGAGCCGAAGGCAGCAGCTTAACCCACTGAGCCACCCAGGCGCCCTCTCTGTACCTTTCTTCTCTTGCTCTCTTCTCTTAGTTTGCCAGCTTTCTTCAGTAATTTACTTTGATTTATTTTTATTTTTTTGCCTGTGTGTTACTGGTTTTTGATTTGTGGTTAACATTAGGTTTGTATTTAACATCTTCTGCATATTGCAGTCTATATTAAGTTGATGTTCGCTTAAGTTTGAACCCATTCTTTACTCCTTCCCCCCACATTTTAGGTATATGGTATCATACTTGATATCCTTTTATTTTGTAAGTCTCAGGACTTTTATGGATATGTTTATTTTTATTGTTTTTGTGCTTCCAATTTTTCTTAGTCTTAATTATGGTTTTTCCTTCCTACTCAAAGAATCCCCTTTAACATTTCTAGTAGGGTTGGTTTAGGGGTCATAAATTCCTTTAACTTGTGTTTTTGTGAGAAACTTTTATTCTCTCCTTCTAATCTGAATGATAGCCTTATGAACAGGGTATTCTTGGCTGATTTTTTCCTTTCAGTATGATGAATCTATAGATCATGCCACTCCTTTCTGTTCTTCCAAAATTTCTGCTGAAGAATCTTGATAGCTTTATTTGGTTTCCCTCGTACATAACAGTTTTCGCTTTCTGCTCTTAAAATTCTCTATCACTACTTTTTGCCATTTTAATTACTATGTGTCTTGGTGTGGACCTCCTTGGGTAGCTTTCGTTGGTGGCTCTCCGTGCCTCCTGGATCCGGACTTCTCTTTCCTTTCCCAGATTTGGGAAGTTTTCATCTATTATTTCTTCAAATAAATTTTCTGCCCCCGCTTCTCTCCCTTCTTCTGGGATCCCTATAATACAAATGTTGTTATACTTGATCATGTTGCTGTGTTCCCTACATCAAATCTCATTCTGCATAATTTTATTTCTCTCACCTGCTCAGCTTGACTATTTTATATTTCTCTGTCCTGAAGGTCACTGATACGTTCTTCTGCTCTTCTAGCCTTCTATTTATTCCAGCTAGTGTATTTTTAATTTTATTTATTGTGTTTTTTATCTCTGATCGGTTCTCTTTGTTGTCATTGATGTGTTCCACTCTTTTTTTAAACCCAGTGAGTATCTTTATAAGGTTACTTTAAATTCTCTATCAGGCACATTACTGATCTCCATTTGCTTAGGTCTCTTGTGGGTTTTTTTTCCCTATTCTTTCATTTGGGACATATTCCTCTCTCTCTTCATTTTCTTTAACTCTCTGTGTCTGTTTCTATGTGCTGGGAAATTCAGCTATGTCTCCTGTTCTTGGAAGTAGTGGCCTTATGAAGAAGGTCTCTGCTATGCAGTGTCCCCTGTTCACCAGAACCTGGCACTTCAGGGCTATCTCCTCTATGTGTTGTGTATGTCCTGCTGTTGTGGCTGAGCTGCTTTTTCCTTCAGTCTAATTGTCTTTAGTGGCTCTGTCTGTTATGGGGAGTACTTGGTCCCTGTGTTGTTAGTGGGCTAGTCTCGCACCACCTACAGATTGAATTGAGTCAGACTAGGCGTTTGCCAGAGATGCAGTAGCACCAAATTTTCCCTGTGTTGTCCCCTGAACTTTTGTTGGTGGGCAGGGCTTGCAGACAGACCAGTTGTCTGCCCCAACCCACTGCTGGGCCCTCTGACTGATCTGTGTGGTTATCTTTTCCCCTCTGCAGGGTAAGAGTCACTTGGAAGTGGTGTTGGCCCCTGTCAAGGTGCTTGCATACTGCCAGGCTGTGGCACCCCCCAGATGAGCTCTGGCTAAGAGTGTACTGAGGGGCAGAGCTGCAATGGTGAGGAGTGGGGGACCATGGTATGGTGGTGTTAGCAAAGTTTGTGTAGCACCAATCCCCTGCAGGATGGTTCTTCCTGAGTTAGGAGTGAGGCATACCTGTCTAAAGGGTGCAGATCTGCTGTAGCACAGCACAGGGGAGTGGGGTAGCAGTGTTAGCAAGTGAGGTAGTTGAGTGTCAGCATGGTGCTGGTTATTGCAGGAGGCCATGTGTTTATGCTGGGGGGCAGGGGATAGACATGGTACCTGCTGCTCCTTTGTTCCTGGAGAAGTCTCTCAAGGATTTCTCTGTTTTGCCTGACACGTTCTGAAATAAGTAAACTACTCTCCTTTTCATTTGCCCCAGGCGTTTTTCAAACTGCTGCTTCTAAGTTATATCTCCATGAGGCTGTTATACCAGAGACACTGCTAAACATCCTACAATTCATAGGAAAATCCCCACAATAAAAAATATCTGGTCCAAACTGAGGATAGTACTGCATCTGAGAAACCCTGATCTAGCTTAATTTGATATAAAATCATGGAACTGTACCCTGCTATCTTGCCTCCTATATGTGACTCCCACTTTTTTCTGTTACTAAAAAACTATGGGGGCACCTGGGTGGCTCAGTGGGTTAAAGCCTCTGCCTTCGGCTCGGGTCGTGATCCCAGGGTACTGGGATCGAGCTCCACATCGGGATCTCTGCTCAGCAGGGAGCCTGCTTCCCCTTTCCTCTCTGCCTGCTTCTCTGCCTACTTGTGATCTCTGTCTGTCAAATAAATAACTAAAAGCAATCTTTAAAAAAAAAAACTATGAAAAAAGTCTTCTTCATGAAGAGATAGACAAAAAAAACAAGTAACATCTATTGTGTACGTCTTATGTGCCAGATAATATCCTAAGCCCTTTGCACATGTTAGCGCATTCAAAATTCCCAACCACCCTGTGACAAGGTCTTGTTACGAACCCCACTGGAGACACTGAGGCCCAAGAAAGCCCACCGAACTTCATGATGCCTTCCAGAGAGGGTCACCCAGAGCCTGTAATCTGAAGCTTCAGCCCCAGGCCTGATGTGGACAACAAACTTGCAGCAGTGACAGCTGTCACAGTATGCATTACCTGAGGGGTCCCCAGTCTTTCAATCAGAGGGACAAGATGCAGTGGTGCATACTTTGATTCCAGTCTTTTCATTTTGGCATCAAGTCTCTCTCCCTCTGCGGTGGAAAAAATATTTTAATTTCTGCATTTTTATTTTAATTTTTTGCATGAAAAACGATTGCTGAAGTTTAATGTTGTCAAAGAAACAAATGAAAGATTTCTTAAGTTAACATTATACATAGAGATTCTCTCTGAACATTACAGAATTGGCTTATTTTAATTCAAAATGATAGAATTGACTTTCTGTTCAATATTCATTTTTTCTGAAACATAAAAATTCCAAATGTAATCAAAATCAGAGAATAGTACAAAACCCTCTGTACCCATCTGCTGCATGAGTATCAACTCATGACACTCGTTTCATAGATACTCAACCGTTATGAAACAACAGGATAGTAGCTATTTTGAAGCACATCCAAGACATAGCTTTTCAGCCTTTAATACTTCAATTATTCAATATTAATCTAACCACGTTACATTACCAATCACCTCCAGTTATGATGGAACAGGCACTGAAACTCAAACAAAACTGGCACTAAGTTCTCTGGTCACAAGGACTAAGTGTCACTACTACAAAGGTTAGTCTGCACTCCCTGGTAAGAGATACACAGACTCACCTTTCACGTGGACTCTCGGCAGGATGTTCTGAAATGGGGCTGCGTGCAAGAGGTCACACACTTCTTCTAAAGACTAGACCAAAAGAAGAGGACTGCATTAGGACATTTACCTCATCCAAAGACAGACAGAAAAGTTGTGCTGAAAACAAGATCTATATTTGCCATTTAGTGTAAAACAAATACTCTAAGTGGCACCATGCAGTAGAATTCTCTGGGATGATGGAAATGTTTTCTGTTTGTGTTATACATTGACATGTTACCAGCCACATATGGCTAGTATACCTGAATAACTGAATTTAAATTGTATTTACTTTTAATTAATTTAAATATAGACATGAGTAAAAACCAGTGTTGAATACTGAAAACAATGGCCTTTGTTTCCCAGGATTTACAGTCTGGCAGCCCTGATCTGCTAATTTGCTACTAGCCTCTTAAGAAGTTTGTAACTTAGTTATAACAGTTTACAACAATACACACTACATAGACAGGAGGAAGGGTAATTCCTCTGTGAACAGCACTAGATGCAGAAGGAAAGGCAGCATCACCTTTGTACACAAACGAAGTTCTGAGCAGTCACTCTGAACCTGATTTTGGATCACAACACCTCTAAAGAGGTAATAAAAACCCTGCAGAAGACCCATTCTCCAGAATATCGCTGTGTAAAGGGCAAGTTTACCTCTGATATCACAGGGGTTACAGAACTCCTAAAAACTTACCAAAAACCCATATGTAGTTAAGAACAGGGTATTTTCCAGACTCAGAGGCTCTTAAACTATAGAGAAGGGCCCTGAAGATTGGTGTGTTCCCCATGGGGCCTGTAGAAGATATGAAATGAGTTCTCTCTCACGCCTCCGACTCTACAGCCATCTTGAAATCTTATAATCCCACAGTAATAAGACAAATTTCTTTTTTTTTTAAGATTTTATTTATTCATTTGACAGAGACAAGTAGGCAGAGGCAGGCAGAGAGAGAGGGGATGAAGCAGGCTCCCTACCAAGCAGAGAGCCCAATGCAGGGCTCAATTCCAGGATCCTGGGATCATGACCTGAGCTGAAGGCAGAGGCTTTAACCCACTGAGCCACCCAGACACCCCAATAAGACAAATTTCTAAACAAAGAAACTGTTTTCAGAAAGTCAAGACATATATCAAATGATGGTATTTTTCCCTCTGAAAATTTCCCTGGATGATGGCAAAGCTAAGACCAAGAAGGGGAAGAGAAGACATTTTGTACTTATCAAGTGAGGGTCCTACTGTCACGTAACATAAATCTAGTGCCGCTGCCCCTTGTTCCACCTCCAGAAGGAGATTTACCCCTCCATACCATGTCTCTGTTCCTGAGGCCAGCAGCAAAGCATGAACTCCTCATGCAGAATATATGTAGTAGAAGCTACCTCTAGACCAGTGTACCCAGGACCTGTTCCCCTGGGCCTTCTATTCTGGTGAGAAAGATGTTGGGGGAGGAGAGAGGAACAAGCTAAAAAAGGGGACAAGATGAGATGATGATTCTGTGTTATGCAAACACATTAGAGGGCGATATCAATGGAATTCTATGCAGCTACAAAAAGGATAAGGAATGTCACCACTTCCTAATGTACAATGATCTCCAGCATGTATTTACTGTTGAGTGAAAAAAGCAACATGGAGAGAGGAGTGAATGCTGGCCTGCACCAACAGAGTGTGGGGGGCAGTTGGAAGGTGGGTGACTGACTGCCAGAAATTGGTCAGGCAAATGGATGGCAGGTGGGAGACTTGGTTAAGGAATGACAGCTGCCAAGCAGGAATGCTGGGGCAGAGCACCCAAGAGAGCTCTGCAGGCAGTTCAAGGAGCCTACAGCCAGCAAAACCACTCAAGTGGAGAAGGGCTCATCCAGCTGTGCTGCTTCCAGGTTCTATTACCAATGAGCTCAAATTTTTGCCCCCAAACCAAACCAGAAAAATTGAGAATAGTTACAAAAACCAGCATTTAAAACAAACAAGCAATTGATACTATACTAAAATAAAAAGTTTATTAAACACACACATACATAAACTAAAAACAAGCAAACAAACCAATCCTAAAACCCAAACAAACAAACAAAAAACCCCAACTACATTATCAAACTTTCTGGGCTAGGTTATTTTTGGTTTTTAAAAGTTTTTTAATTTAAATCCCATTTAGTTAGGAATGCCTGGGTGGCTCAGTTGGTTAAGCGTCTGCCTTTGGCTCAGGTCATGATCCCGGGGTCCTGGGATTGAGCCCCGCATCAGGCTCCCTACTCAACAGGGAGTCTGCTTTTCCCTCTCTCTCTCTCCCCCTCTGCCCCTTCCCTCTACTTGTTCTCTCACTTTCTGTCACATAAATAACATCTTAAAAATAAATAAATAAATCCAATTTAGGGGACATACAGTGTATTACTAGTTTCAGGGGTAGAATTTAGTGATTCAGCAGTTGTATATAACACCCGTGCTCATTACATCAAGTGCCCTCTCTTAATGTCCATCACCCAGTTACCCAACTCCCCCACCTCCTCTCCAGCATCCTGTTTGCTTCCTAGAGTTAAAAGTCTCTTATGGTTTGCCTCCCTCTTGTTTTTATCTTATTTTTCTTTCCCTTCCTTTATCTCTTTTGTTCCTTAAACTCCACATATGAGTGAAATCATCTGATATTTGTCTTTCTCTGACTGACTTATTTCGCTCAGTATAATACCCTCTAGTTCCATCCATGTCATTGCAAATGGCAGGATTTCATTCTTTTTGTTGGCTGCATAATATTCCTGTGTGTGTGTGTGTGTGTGTGTGTGTGTGTGTGTGTGTGTGAACTTTTTTATACCAGGCTAGGTTTGTAGGGAGCAGAATTTGAAAAGCAAAATTAAATTTCTTCAGAAAGTTAAATTTATCTATACAATGCACGGATTTGGTAAGACCAATATTTTTGGCTACTGAATCCAATCCTGGCACTGGCTGGGGCCGCTAATGCGCGATAGCATGGTCAGGCCCATGGGCCCCACCCACATACTTGTTGCCCTGGCAGCTGGGTCACAGTTACCATACTTTGCTAACGTGACAATCTGATTTACCCCGAGTATCTCTAGTCATAATATTGGGAACCCACACAAATACCAAAACATACTACCACCTTCCTCAGAGAGTCCAAAATAAGCACCAAGAACAGATCAATGTCTGGAGTCTTCAAAACTGTACTTGGGTTTGATGGGGTTTGGGCATAACCACATGAGATGGAGTGAGAATAGCCATGCCGTCTTCAACCTTGGAGAGTTTCACACTGATGGTTCTATAGGAAACAGCACCTCCTACTTCCAAAGGACAAAAGCAACACCACAGAATTCCAATCTGGGGCCAGGTCTGCTGCCCAACACAGAAAGTTTGGCTTCTCACCACTTGCACAAGATGCATGGACAAGGGAATCCAGAAAAAGGAGAAGTGAAGGGGTGACAGTGAGCAGAGGGTGTGAGGAGGGGTGGTGACAGGCATCCCTCTGAAGCAGGGCCACTGCTTCCATAAGAGAGTAATGCATGATGCTCACTATGCCTCAGGCATGGGCCCTGGAATCTGCTGCACTCAACTCGGATGTAGATGATGCTCTTTTCATTCAGTTTCAGAAATATTCACACACTCATAAGCCAAAGTTTGCTCTCAAAGCAATTGACAAACTTATAACATTTTTAAAAAAGATTTTGTTAATTTGTTTTTTTGTCAGAGAGAGAGAGAGAGAGAGAGTGCACAAGCAGGCAGAGAGGCAGGCAAAGGCGGAGAGAGAAGCAGGCTCCCTGCTGAGCAAGAAGCCCAATGTGGGACTCGATCCCAGGACCCTGGAATCATGACCTGAGCCGAAGGCAGCAGCTTAGCCAACTGAGCCACCCAGGTGTCCCAACAAATTTGTAACATTTTATAACATTTTTCCTAGGTGTCCAGTACTGTCCTTACCACTCAAAGGAGTTAAGCACAAGAGTATTCACCTAAGACACAAGCCTGGTTCCAGAAGGGAGAAGATGAGGGGGATCTGTGTCAATTGGGTGCTACTCACCAGGCCCCCAAGGCCTAGAGGATCCCCTTCACTGATGAGACCAATTCCCACTGAATGGTGGTGAGGTCTTTAGGAGTACTACGTGACTCTCACAAGGAATTTGCTTGTCTTGAGAGATATGCAACAGGCATAATTGAAGGAACCAGATAGCAAGGATCACACTGGTTCAAGATCCCTCTTTTTCTAACTTTCTAATACAGCATCACACTCCACCCTAAAGCCAATGAGTGTCCAATTGTTGACCTGACAATGGGTGTACACTATTCCTCTGAGCTGATGAGAGATAAGTTTTGCCCTTCCAGCATCGAACCTCTATGGTTCTATGATTCTTTTATGTCCATACAAGGATCCTTGACATCTTCTATTTTGTAGGTGAAGAAAAGCTTTTGATAGTTTATTTCCTAAAAGCACAACTAAACCAGAGGAAAAACCAGCCTTCTATGGTTCCCTGCCACTAAGTGAATTCCATAAGCCAGTCCTCCATCAGTAAAACTTGGGACTTCCTGCCATAACCCAAAACCAGGGACTAAAAAGCACCTTTAGACTTAGACACATATGGACAAGAAAAATTTCACTTTATGTTGCGTGTTCAGGAAAAGTCAGTATATGAAGGGAATCTTCCTATAATAAATATTTAAAATTCATGATAATAGATTATCATTTAAAGTAATTCTTCCTGGGGTGCTTGGGTGGTTCAGTCAGTTAAGTGTCTGGCTTCAGCTCAGGTCACGATCCTGGAGTCCTGGGATCGAGCCCCAGATCAGGATCCCTGCTCAGTGAATCTGCATCTCCCTCTCCCTCTGCCCTTCCACCCTGATCATGCCCTACTGCTCTCCCTCTCAAATAAATAAATAACATCTAAAAAATAAATAAATAAATAAAGCAACTCTTCCTAACTTTTCTGGTTGTTAAGAATTTACAAATATTGGGGCACCTGGCAGGCTCAGTTGGTTAAGCCTTCAACTGTTAGTTTTGGCTCAGGTCATGATCTCAGAACCATGGGACTGAGCCATGTGTTGGACTCTGCTCTCAGCAGGGAGTCTGCTTCTCTCTCTCTTTCTGCCCCTCCCCCTAGTCACATGTGCTCTCTCTCTCTCTCTAAGTAAATCTTTTTAAAAAAATTCACAGATAGTACAATAGAAGATTCAGTTCTCCCTAATGTTCCTGGAGCAAGGCTGGCCTAGATGTCAGCTGCTTGCTGGCCCCACAGCCAGCCTGCCTGCTCTTTGCAGGGCTGCCCAGCCCACCCTGTGACTTTGGTGGGTCCTCCACCTCATGCTGTCACTCCTGCTGTGGGAAAGGGTGGCACATGAGGGGCTGTTCACTCAGAGTCCATGCTGACTTACAGATGGCCTAGGGTGCCCTCTCATTGTTACCACGTGGAAAGGGTCTACCCAGGACCACAGCAACAGAGGGGAAAGCCAAAAGATACAGGTCCCGATGGGAGGCCATCAGCTCCCAGAGGTATCCACACCCAACCTTGGACTACCTGACAACATATATCTATATCTATATATTTGTAATTGGATGTAAGGTGGCCAATCCAGTAGCTTGGCCCCTAGAAACATGGCAGTCTGAATGCCATGCCCTGAAAGGCATATGGGCACCATGGTCCCAGTCACTGCAAAACATGACCCTGTCCCCGTCAAGCTCCCAGGGCCCTGAAGAAAGGAAAGTGCTTTAAGAAGCAACATAGCAGGGGCGCCTGGGTGGCTCAGTGGGTTAAAGCCTCTGCCTTCGGCTCAGGTCATGATCTCAGGGTCCTGGGATCAAGCCCCGCATCGGGCTCTCTGCTCAGCAGGGACCCTGCTTCCTCCTCTCTCTCTGCTTGCCTTTCTGCCTACTTGTGATCTCTGGCTGTCAAATAAATAAATAAAATCTTTAAAAAAAAAAAAAAAAAAGAAGCAACACAGTAAAAGATTTTCCCAAATAGGTCTAAAGACATAACCAATTAACACTGAAATGCCAATATGCTTCTTCAATACATTTGGCAAGCTGATACTGATACTCTGAACTTTCAGAGCAGAGCAAAGATAGATGAAGATGCAACATACCCTTGAAGAATATGGTAAGGGAATGTGTTCTGTCAGTGAGGAAGACTTAAGTTAGAGCTATATGTCACATGTTTTTTAGCTGGAGCAAATACTATATAATAAAACATTCCACAGGGCTCATAGTAAAACATTCTTAAATGATGAATTATCTTGCATTTTTGTTTTTTAGTTACAGGAAACAAATTCAAATTAAAATCTAAATAGTCACACACAAAAAAAGAATGGTGCTTTACCCTCATCAAATAACCCTAATAAATCTGGCCTCTAGAAAAATGCCTTTTTCAGGCACCTGTGGGGAATGACTACATGGCCTGGGGTTTGGCTGGGTTGAGCACTCACCAGGCTTTGCTCGATGAGCAGGCAGAAGAGGACAGCATTGCCCACTTCCCGCAGGTTTTGGAAGCACACTGTCTTCAGCTCCGCATACTCAACAATGTCCTTCAGCTGGTGGTGGAAGAACTCTAGGATGCCTGTGGTAGCAGAGAGTGAATAGAGAGACTGAGGGGGTTGGAGGCACAGTCTGGGGTCTACAGCTAGGAGCACTCGTGCTGGCCATGAAACATCCTCGGACACTGCCACTGTGCCTGCTATGAAAATGGCCACATGTCCCCTGACCCCAACATCTTTCTTGTTTGTCCATCACCTAGGCCTTGGGCCTTGGCTCCAAAGCCTCCATCTCTATCAACCCTGTATCTTCGGAGGAAGCACCACATCACAAGAATAAAGGAAAAAGACCACATCTCCAGCAGAAACAGAAAGGGTTTTGAAAAATTCAGTATCCCCTCACAGGCACAGAAGGGAACATATTTAATCTGATATACGGCTTCTATAAAAAACCTGCAACTAATGTCATACTCAGTGGTAAAACCTGCATACTTTCTCCCTGAGCTCCAGAGCAAGACAACACATTTTCTTCACTGTTCTAGAGATCCTGCATATTGTAAAGGGCACAACAAGACCAGGCATAAAAGCTGGAAGGAAAGTTAATATTCCTTCATTTGATCTATACATTCAAATGCCGACCCAGTCAAAAATCCACAAACTGACTCCAGAATGTATGTGGTCATGCAGAAGACCTAGAATAGCCAAAACAACTCAAAGAAGAACAAAGTTAGAGACTTAACAGGTTTCAAACTCCTCAGGCCAACATGCCAGTCCCAACTGCCATTTTGCAAGGACAACCAGGGCAGTTGATCCAGCAGATGAGTTCCCTGCCCCTCCCTGGTTGGTGATCTTCAAGGTCCGGGTGCTGTCCAGGAGTCAAGGCCTCCCAGTGTTCAGAGCCCCATCATGTAGGCGACTAATGGTGCTGCCTCCCTACTACCAGCTTCCTCCCTCAAATGTGGTAATTCCAGCACACCTGCCCACCCACCTGCTCTCAGATGGAAGGCTGGTTTGTTTGTTCTACTGGAAACTGATTAATCAGACTTTGATTAGATTCCTGGCTTCCTCCCACCCGGGCAAAGCAGATCCTATCCTTATCAGTAAATTTCGACTTGATTTCCTACACTGGGGTTTGACCACTCATGCTGTTCCCTCCATGCTACACCCCCATGGAGGTGCCACACTCACCAGGAGAGCCATACTCATGCCGGGGGAGGCGGCAGATCTTGGGCATCACCTCCATCAGTGTCTTCACGTACTGCAGGATTGTGCCTTGCAGCTGCAGGAGAGAGAGGCTGCATCAGCCACTGACATCATTGTCCCAGAGGTTGTGAGTGGTGCATGGGGCTTCTAAAAAGGAGTCTGTTTGTAAAACACATAGCAATGAGCAGGACCGAAAATCACGTTGGCTGGGAAAGGAAATCCTATCCACAGAACTAAAACAACTGCCACCAGGGTGACTTAACAAGACTAACTAAATGCATGTTCTAAAACACGATTCCCCAGGGCGCGTCTGGGTGGTTCAGTAAGTTGGGGCCTCTGCCTTCGGCTCAGGTTATGATCCCAGGGTCCTGGGATCGAGCCCCACATCGGGCTCTCTGCTCGGCATGGAGCCTGCTTCCTCCTCTCTCTCTGCCTGCCTCTCTGCCTACTTGTGATCTCTATCAAATAAATAAATAAAATCTTAAAAAAAATAAAAAAATAAAACACAATTCCCCCTTCAGGAGGCAAATGGTGTGAGCTGTGACAGTGGGAAGGCAAGGGACTCCAACTTTGGTGAGCACAGTGGCTCTGGGGAAGCAACATCCTCATGGGGTGGTTCCTGTATTCTTCTGATCGATTTGGTGCAGCTCCAACACTGGACTCTGTCACCTCATGCGCCTAACACCTTCCAAGTTATGTGTTTTGGGGCAAAGGCTCTAGCTGAGGGTCTTAACAGAGACTGAGTGGGTCATGTAGTCATGGCTGTGTCAAAAGACCCAACTTTTATATATTCTAATAGATTTTTGATCCAAAAAGATTGTATATTTTGTCAACTTCTGAGAATTCTGTCAACTTTTGCTTTGCATTGTTAATAATATCATCTCCTTGAGGATTGCCAGTTTTATCTACGTGGCCAAAAATTCAGCTTTAAGGATGGAAAAGACCTGAAGAATCTTAAAGAAATGGGCTCAACCACAGAAAGACAATTAAAATAGGGGCACCTGGGTGGCTCAGTCAGTTAAGCGTCTACCTTTGGCTCAGGATCTTGGGGTCCTGGGATCAAGTCCCGCACTGGGCTCCCCGCTCAGCAGGAGTCTGCTTCTCCCTTTGCCTCTGACCCTCCCCCTGCTCATGTCTTTCTCAAATAAATAAATAAAATCTTTTAAAAAATGACTAAAATAATGGGAAAAGATTAAAGATTAAGATTTTATGAAGTTCTTTCTCAATTAACAGAAATAATACATAGAAAACTAAATCTATATAGTCTACAAACATCATTTTCTCACTCTCTTTCCAAAAAGACTTGTAAACATAACTTCTGACCTCAAGTTACAGAGATGAGTGTCTAATCCTTTATTCACAGTTTAATCCCTGGCACCCAGGAAAGGGGCATACACCCTGTAAGGGGGTAGGGAAGGTTACTTCTTCATATAAAGGCCACATTTTCTTATAAGGAAATGTGTATTTGGGCACTTAGCTTTTTCTATGAATTACTTAAAATAACATGGACCAGGCTTTTCCACCCCAGTGAATTCAAGGCTGTGTGAGATACTGGTTTTTTTTTGTTTTGTTTTTTAAATAAAAGCTTCATATATGGTCTTACCTGTTCCTAGCATAGAGCTCCTAAAACCCTTCAAATTATCCTAAAAGAGCTTCTTAAAGGTGTCTCTTGTTATGTAAATGAGGTGACTTTCGGAAAGCACTTACCCATGGGGGCTGGTTGCCAGAAGAACCAACACCATGGTAAGATTTGGGACTTTTAGTACCACCCCTAGGCCTCTGGGGATGGAGAAGGGGCTAGAGGTTCATTCAGTCACCAAAGGCCAATGATTTAATCAGTCCTGCCTATGTAGTGAAACCCCCTTAAAAACCTAATAGGGTGGGGTTTGGGGAGCTTACAAGTTGGGGAACCATAACAGTTCCAAAAGTCACCTTGAGGGTACCCAAACTGCACGAGGACAAAAGTTCCTTTCTTTGGGACCTCTAGCTATGTAGGTCTTCACCTGGCTGTTGATTTGTATGCTTTGTAATAAACTGGTAATCTATTGAGTAAACTGGTCTCCTGAGTTTTGTGAGCTGCCCTAGCAGTTAACTGAATCCAAGGAGGGGGCTGCAGAAACCTCTGATTTATAGCCAGTGGGTCAGAGGCACAGGTGACAAATTATATTAAGAGATTGAGTGAGGGTGGGCGTGGGGCAGTCTTGTGGGTGAAAGCCCTTGGAACTGTGCGATCTGATGCCACCTCCAGGTAGACAGTGCTAAAATTGAGTTGAACTGCAGGACACCCAATTTGTATCCAAGAATTGCTCAGTGGAGTGTCTGAATCCTTTATTCCCCTCCTTACAGGACATTTGGGTGCAGAACCCTTCACCACGTAAAGGAAGTCCATGGAAGGAAACGTACCAGGCTCTTCACGACCTTCAGTAGCTCCTCCATGACCACAGCAATGCCCTGGTAGCCAAGCAGCCGGCAGATGACCTGGAAGTGAGGAGGCCCCACGAAGTTCCGGTAGCTGCCATAAATGCTAGAGTACGCCAAGTTCAAAGCCTGGGGGATAAAGAATGTAAGTGCTTCATGAAGTCTCCAGTGTTCTCCATATGCTTACTGTGCCCATAAGATGAAGAACTGCTGCACCCAAGATCTAGTCACTATACATACCCTTAAGGCGGAGAACACCAGGGAATTTATTAGACTCCCCCTTACTGGTATTTATGTCTTCAACATAAAGACATTACTAGCAAGCTTGTTAAAACAGAAAGAAAACCAATATCAAAGATTTATCAAACTGCCAGTTCTACACAAGCCATTTTGAGGTCCTGGAAAGAGAGACAAGCACATCCTCACTGCTGCCTCCTCAGAGCTGCTCCCAGTCTCCAGAGGACAAGAGAACGACAGAGCAGTGGAAACGGTCTTCTCAGGGACACACATGGAGCTGGAGACAGAGGCTCCCACAAGGCGAGCAGATGACAAAGTCAATCAGGGTGGTTTCCGGTAGGAGGGCGCCTCCAAGCTTATCTAAGGACATGGTGCACACTCAGCAGGAGGACGCCTAACAAGTATTCAGTGTTGTGTGCTTCCCTATGGGCACTTCTTCAGCTGCATTCCACAAATTCTGATAGATTTAGATTTCATTTCGTTAGGTGTCTTTTAAAAATTTCCCTTGAGACTTCCTCTTGACCCATGGATCAGATAGAAACACAGTAGTTTCTAAGCCTTTGGAGATTATCTTGTCATCTTATTATTACTGACTTCTAGTTTGAATCCACTATGGTCAGAGAACACACTCTGTATGACTTCAACTCTTTTAATTTCCTTGAGGTTTGTTTTATGGCCCAGAATATGGTCTATGTGGGGGAATGCTCCCTGGGCACTTGAAAACAATGTATGTTTTGCTGTTGTTGGGTGGAGTGTTCTAGACATGTCATTAATATCCTTTTGGTTGATGCTGTAACAACTAAAGTTCTTTATTGTTGCTGATTTTCTGTCTACTGACTTTATTGATGACTAAGAAGAATGTTGAATTCCCCAACAATAATTGTGGACTTGTTCATTGCTCTTTTCACTTATGTCAGTACTTGCTTCAAGTATTTTGAAGTTCTGCTACTTGGTACACAAACATTTAGGATTGCCATATTTTCTTGGTAGCTTGGCCTTATAATATAATGTCCTTCTTGGGTCTCCGACTATCTTTGCTTCAAAATCTACTTTATGTTATATTAATATAGTCACTCCTTTCTTCTGATTAATGTTTGCATGATGTATTTTTATCCATCCTTTTACTTTCAACCCACCAATATAATTTATTTGAACTGCATTTCTTGTTCAATCATGTTTTTTGAATTCACTCTGCCAAACCTCAGTATTTTAACTGTATTTAGATCACTTAAATTTAGTACATTTATATTTAGTAATTATACATAATGTAATTATTGATAGATAATCTAAGTAGGGTCTGCTTCATTCTTCCTGACTTCTTCTGGGTCACTTAAACATTTCTAGAATTCCACTGTGAATGATCTATAGTAATTTCAAGAGTATCTCTTCACCCAGATGTGTTAGTGGTTGTTCTAGGTCTTACATTATGAGTTATCACAATCCACTGTTATCAACATTTTACCACTTGGATTGAAGTATATCAACCTCCCCTTCATTTAGGTTCCCTGAATCCTCCCCTGCCCCCTTTATCATTGTCTTAAATATTTCCTCTACATACACCAAAAACCACATCAAAAAGCTGATTCTGAAGAATCAGCACAGCAGGCCTGGATGCTCAGCTCTTGAGTATCCTCAGGAGCCCTGCTTCCAATTCCTGGGAATTTAGCCTGTAAAATGTTACCAACTGATAAAGTTGTTTTCTACTACTGGGACATTTAACCATGCTACAACTTGTCTAGGCTGGATGTATAAATAGTAATTTATGGGGGCTCCTTTCCTTCTGGGGGTTCTGGAGTTTTTAGTAGCTGTGAACAGTCAAGACAGGAGGCATGTGCCTATGTACCCAGCCCTAGTGAAAGCCTTGGACCTGAGCAATTGAGTGGGCTCCTATTCTCTGGCCAGAAAAACTGCATGAACCATGCAATTCCCATAAGGGACAATGTTGGTAGCCTGTGCCTGGTTTGACCACCACCTGATGTGTCTTTTTCCCTTACTGGTCCTGCTTTGCATCCTTCTGCAATAAGGAACTATAGCTGTGAGTATAACTGAGTCTGTGAGTCCTTCTAGACAATCAGAATGTATGGGTGGTCCTAGAACCCAAAAATAGAAAGTATGGGACTAAACAATTACCAAACACAACAATGACAAGGTTGGAAGCTCCACTAAGTGCCCATCCTGTGCCCAAGCCTACAACCCCCACTTACAACCATAATCCCACCTGAAAGGGGGCATATTTTGATCAACAACTTAGATATACTTTCCTCTTCCCAAGTGCTCCTTAAAGTACCACAATGTGTATTTAAATGCTAGGATTCAGTGTGAGGTTTTTGCTTGATAATAAATTATAATGTTTCAAAAGAAAACGATGAGAAATATCAGTGATATCTGATGGCCTCAGGAGCTTGGGAAGGTGCTAGAGGAGGACCCTTAGCTTACTCCCATCTCATCTCCAAGATAGCATCCATCTCCAAGTCAATAACTTGGAGAGCGATCTGAATCCTGGGAGAACAAACTCCATAATGAAATACAGAGAAGAAGCTACATCTGAAATATTAGGAAGATCAGAAAAGCAGAGGGAGGCTGCCCACAAGAGGAGGGAGCTGTGTGTCCAAAGAGGGCAAAGAAATAGGACCCTGCACCAGGAAGCTCACATAGGGAGGACTAAATCTCTGTAACTTTTGGCTTTAAAAACCAGAGGAGCTGTATCAAAATCGAAAGCAAGCCAACACCAGTCATATTATAGTTAAATTTGCAAAATATAGCGATAAAGAAAAAAAATCCTAAAAACAGCAAGACAAAGGAAGTCCCTAACTTAAAAGGAAGACCCCACAAGGTTAGCAGCAAATCTCTTTGTAGAAATGTGGCAAAACAGAAGGGACTGGCATGATAAATTCAATGTGCTGAGTGAGAAAAATCTGCAGCCAGGAATACTCTATCCAGCTAGGCTAGCATTCAGAATAGAAGGAGATGAAAGAGTTTCCCAGAAAACAAAAACTGAAGGAGTTCATGACCATTCATCCAGCCCTGAAAGAAATAATAAGAGAGATTCTGTGAGTGGAAGGAAAGACAAAAAAGCAACAAAGACTAGAAAGGAACACTAGAAAGGAAGGAACACTAGAAAGGAACAGAAAAAATCTCCAAAAACAATGACAAAACAAGTAAAAACAAGGTACTAAATACATATCTATAAATAATTACTCTGAATATAAATGGACTAAATGTCCTCGCCTCTGCTGAGGGACATTTGAAGCCAGCCTGGCTATGGTCAGAACACTCAGCAGGGCAGCATTATCCCCCACTCACAGCAAGGTCTGTGACATGTGGCACAAATAGACCTGGGAAGAGGAGTAGACATAAGCTCTAGGGATAAAGGCCTCTTCCCTTTAACCTCTCTAAATCTAGCCCTCCCTGACTTCAAAAACTGATACCTTGACTCAACAACTGCCAGAAACCTAGGAAAAACATCTTGGGTCTTCCTTTTCTGTCACCCTCCATCTTTAGGTCATAAGCAAGTCCCATCAAGTCCACTTCCAAAATATCCCCTGAACCCATCTACTTCTCTTCACCTCTGTCAATGCCACTTAGTCTAAAGCACTACCTCCTGCTTGGACTAGGGTCACATCTCTCCACCAGCCATCATTCTCCATTTGCCTCCTTGACGCCCCATCCCCCTGGCCCTAAGCTGCCTGCCCTAAACCGCTACCCACCCCATCTCATGACAGAGCCTTGGCCCTCAGGGCCCCCTGCAGGATTGGTTCCTCCTCAGCATCCAGACCTTGCCAGAGCAAGACCTCTCCAAAAACCAGCTCTGTCACAACATCCTAGGAGCACACCTTCTCATAAGGACATGCCCATCCCCCCTCCCAGGTACATGCAAAGCACGTGGTACCATCCAAATGCAGAAAACAGGGATAGCATCAATTTCAGCTTGCAATTCCACAAATCCTTGCAAAACACAGGTGGCTTCTATTTCTGCCAATGCTTGTTTCCCTTTCATCCCAAATATATCCTCTACTTAACCCTCTGGCTTGTCCCACTAAGACATCTATCATTTTCTTCTTGGCTGACAGGTTGAAACTTTAAATGGACACATTAGTTTGTAAAGTGTTGTGAGGTTGTGATTAAGACAGAAGCGGGCGGCTAAAGGGAGATGACATCACAAGCCTGGAGAAGTTGGAGGAGAGAAGAAGAGTGAGCCAAGGACCTGTCTCTTCAAAGACCTGTCATAAGGGAAGACTGACATGTTGACACCCTCCTGAGAGCCACGACAAGAGACCTGAAGGTAGTCCTTTTATGTAATTATGTTAATAGGCTCATTTCTGCACCTTTGAGAATAATGTGCAGAAAATACAGAGAAGATCTGCTCAAACCTCAGTCCCTCAAAGCTTCAGAGGAGAATGAGCAGCAGCTACTCAGTGCTAAAGGCTTAGAGGCTGCAGGGCCTAGTGTGTATAGCTGGGAAAGGGGGCGAGCCCCCACTTCCCTACACAGCCCACAGGCTGGGCCGTGTGAAGACTGAGACCAAAACCAACATTGGAGGGAGCAGCTTAAAATCCTAGTGAGAACAGTACAAACATATCACAGAGTTCAGAAAAGGAAAACCTTTCTCAGCCTTAGCCCTCCCAGAGACAGCCACTGTTTAGCATTCCAATAATCTTTGCTCTGCATATATCTTTTTGTAATTAGGGTCATTCTATTTGGAGTATGATTTAAGTTAATAAAATACAGATCCCATAAGATATCACAAGATTTAAGTAAGTATTTGTAATGAGTATATTGTTTTCCACTGAACAACAAGGTATTCTAATATTCTTGATGGTTAGTTAGGCTGCTTCCATATTTTTTATCACAATGTTGTATGACCACCCCCATAACAGACCTTACTTTATACTTGTCTTATTCCTTAGCTGTCCAGCTTCCTACAAGTGAGAACATTTAAATATTTTTTTCTTTTTTAAAAATTATTATTAATATATAATTTATTATTTGTTTTAGGGGGACATGTCTGTGATTCATCATATCTAATAAACAGTGCTCACGATAACACATACCCTACCCAATGTCCATCACCCCATCCCTCCCATACCCCTCCACTCCAGCAACCTCAGTTTGTTCCCTGAGATTAAGAATCTCTTATGGTTTGTCTCCAGAGCTCTCTGGTTTCTTCTTCATTATTTTCCTCTCTTCCCATATAATCCTCTGCCTTGTTTCTCAAATTCTACATGGAAGTGAGATCATATAATTGTCTTTCTCTGATTCACTTATTTTGCTTAGCATAATACCATCTAATTCCATCCACATCACCATTG